>NC_137677.1:3143787-3146287 GCF_963989245.1 Nansenia antarctica
CAACATTGTTGCAAAAATTATGTCTCTGATTTGCGTTCTCACAGCCCTTCATGTAAACGAAGTAACATACGCAATCGAAGCAACAGACGTGGTAGTTGATTGGTCGGAAAAACTGAAAATTGCCCGTTCGTCCTCCCGCTCTTATCCAGATCAACACGCATGAGCTGTTGTTTTCCTATGGACAGCCTCGAGCAGCGTTCTCACCAAAAGCGAAGCAAAGCGAAGTGATGGATGCGTCGTTTCTAACCGGAGCGAAACCACCCGGAGAACACACCCTTAACCACAGAAACCCAGCGAACCCACTATACAATTTCATGTATATTCTGACATCTACCTCCTCATGTATATTGTACACCTGAGGATAATTCCACTCAGGTAACATACTGTATTATAACCACGTCTCTATGGCAGCAGCACGTCCTCAGGGGAAGACAGCAGATAGCAGAGGTATGCTAGCCTCCTGCTCTCTCTATCTGTGGATTTTAAACTCTTGTTTCCTCCAGTCCCCCTCTCCTCTCCTCTCCTCTCCTCTCCTCTCCTCTCCTCTCCTCTCCTCTCCTCTCCTCTCCTCTCCTCTCCTCTCCTCTCCTCTCCTCTCCTCTCCTCTCCTCTCATCTCATCTCCTCTCCTCTCCTCTCCTCCTCTCTCCTCTCCTCTCCTCTCCTCCAGTCCCCCCTCTCCTCTCCTCCAGTCCCCCTCTCCTCTCCTCCAGTCCCCCTCTCCTCTCCTCCAGTCCCCCTCTCCTCTCCTCCCCCCTCCTCTCCTCCCCCCTCCTCTCCTCTCCTCTCCTCTCCTCTCCTCCAGTCCCCCTCTCCTCTCCTCCAGTCCCCCTCTCCTCTCCTCCAGCCCTCTCCTCTCCTCCAGTCCCCCTCTCCTCTCCTCCAGTCCCCCTCTCCTCTCCTCCAGTCCCCCCTCTCCTCTCCTCCAGTCCCCCTCTCCTCTCCTCTCCTCCAGCCCTTTGGCCCTGAGGTCTGTTTCCTGTCCCGTTCTCTCTCTGGTCTCCCTCAGCCTCTCCCTGAGGAACTCCCGATAGACACTTTAGGGTTTAAGACAGCCAGCTAACCTCCTGGAGCTGTCAAACTACATCTACTGTCAAGAGAAAGGGGGGAGAGGGGGGAGGGGGGAGGGAGACAGAGAAAGAGTGGGTGAGAGAATGAAATTGAGAAAGAGAAGAGCTGTTCAGAATCCGGGGAAGGAAAAAACATACCCCCCCCGTATATTAGATACTAGCACACTCAGCAAACACTTTCCGTTAAAAGTACCTCCTCTCCTACTTTTCATCAGTCGTCGGTCTCTCACATTTGTTCATAATTAGATTCTTTTTTATCCTTTCCAGTAAAGTGTGAGTTCAAAACCTGCCAAGCTGATAGGCCACAGCTATGAAAGTCACTTCGGCTTCTGAAAGGTTGTAAATAGGGGCCGTAAACCTCAGGACTGGGGTTGAAGCACTCAGGGAGGTCACACACATACACATGTGTGCAAAGCACGCACACTCACTCACACACACACGCACACACACACACAGCAATCCACAGTGACTGGAAAAATACCAGGGTGGATCTGCAAAGTATAATAGTATAATATCTGCGGTCTCGCCTCTCTCTCTCGCTCTCTATGTCTTTCTCTCCGCCTGGTCAAAATTGTTCACTTTATTGGGGTGGGAAGGAAGACTTTCCCCTTCCAATGTTTACAGGTCTAGACTATTTATTTGACTCACTCTTGTCGCCCACTAAAATGAATCCACCTTCCTTCACAATAGACCCTAGGACGAACCTATGAGAAGGGTTTTCCATAGGGACTAACGGCGATCCCTCTCAGCCCTCTCGTGAGCTCAGAATTCTAAGGTTCTATCTCCGTTTAGGGCAGTTCAGAGATATTGAGCGTCAAAGTTTTTACATTCCATTATGTTTTGTGAGATGGAACCTTTGTATTTTATTAATTACTAACTAAAACATTTCATCATTTTAAAAATAACACCACACAGGCATTAATAAACACCTAATGGATCAGATTATGTCAAAAACTCAATTCTGACAAAAATGGAGATAGAACCTTATAATTCTAACGTCACGCTCTGTCCTACGCTGTAAGTACTGTTGTGGAGCCAGCCCAGTAGGCCTAACAGAATGATTCACTCAGGCTACTTCTTGTCATAACTTTCTGTCTTCCTGTTTTTCCTACGTGTCTTCCAGGCCTTCCTCTACGGGTCTGGCCCACTCGCAGTCCTGGCCCACGGTAAGGCTCTATTCCTCAGGTATCTCCTGGACTGGTCCTTGGCTTGGTTTGAAACCTCCGCATCCTGATAAGATACTTGATCCCCACTTGTGTTCCTCACAGCTCACACACACTCCAAATGTAGACGCACACACATTCGAGACAGTCTGAACACACACGCACACATGCACGCACACGCACACACACACACATTCAAGACAGTCTGAACACACACGTGTCCTTCACACATGCACACACACACACACACACACACATTCAAGACAGT
>NC_137677.1:3148787-3151287 GCF_963989245.1 Nansenia antarctica
AGAGGGAGAGAGAGAGAGAGAGAGAGAGAGAGAGGGAGAGAGAGAGAGAGAGAGAGAGAGAGAGAGAGGGAGAGAGAGTCGGCCATATGTCTTCACTTCACCGTCCCCCACACGTGGGCTTTTATTGGGGCTGTGTGAGACGGCCTGGCCAGCGGGCCAGCAGGTTAGCGTGGCCGTTATTACATCTGATTGAGAAAGGGGGACGGGGTAGAAGTGTGATTTACCACCTTCCTACCAAGGGCAGAGAGAGGACACGTTAATATGAATCCAATCCATAACACGAGCTGTGCTGCTATTGGCTGAGTTAAAGTACGGTAAGGGAAAGGGGTGAGGGGGGGGGGTTAGGCTTAGACAATTGAAACTTGCATCAAGGGGGACTTGGACACAATGTCCACCATATGTGATAGCGTTTCATTAAAAAGTCCTCATGTCGGGAATTGTGAAACCTCGCAATCGAGCCAAACAAGTCTTGTCGTGAAAAAATGTGTTTTCCGGTTTTTGGCATAGGAAGACAAATGAAGCGATGAAGAACCCACTCGATATCATCATAACCATTCACTAAATACCTACATTTGCTACCGGTCATTTGGAGGGTATCAACATTCAAATATCCATGACTTCTTCAAGTTGTTTCAGATTTCAATGTCTGACACATCATTTTAAAGCTTACAATCTACCCTTTCATAATCTGGAAAAAACTGAAAAATGATTTTGCCCTACTTGCGGAACTTTTTAACCATGCCCTGTCACATGTCTCTCCACAGTTTTTGCCGAAACGCCACCGCCAACACGTACCTCCATTTCACTCATGCTACAATTCATAATGCGTATATGGTCTACCTGTCAAGCCTTAAGTGCACTTTTACTTTTAATTCTTCCTCTCCTATACCAGTAGTCAAGCCTAAGAGGCACTTTTACATTTCAAAGTGTTTATTTTATTTTGTTATATTTGAAAGTGTTTTTTGTTTATATATATTTATATTTTTTACATTATACTTTATACCAGTTATATTCTCGAATGTGTCTGAATGTTAAAGTTCCATAAGTATAAGCAAAATAAATTAAAGTAACAGTTTATTATATATAAATAGTAGCATTTTTCTTTTCTCCTTACGCACAAAACACGTACCGCAACCGAACCGAAACCGTGACCCAAAAATCGAGGTTCATAACGAACCGTGGGCCCAAACTCAACCGTTGCACCCCTAGTAAACAAACAAACCTTTTTCACCGTTGGGAAAACGTTGAGCAAGGAAAAAGGTCAACATTGGTCTGTGCTGTTTTCAGACAAGACCGCCTCAGCTTGGCAGCCCACATCTGAACTGAAGTCTGTTCTTTAACCTCTTCGGTTTTATGATGAAAAAGATCTAACGTTGCATTGTGTTTACTATGTTAAACTCACTGGTCTTCCAGTGTCATGGTGGTCACTGGCTCGCTGGGTGGTAGGCCTAACGTATATGGTGTCTCGACAACATCAACAACGAACCAAAACATCCTCCCTTGTTTTTCTCTCTCTCGTCCTGCGACTTTCGTCTCAGTTATCAAGCGCCCCTAATCAATCGGATCCGCCGGATCTCTTTCATGGCTGTGATGATGTCGGGGAGGGGGGGGGGGTCTACCTGAAATTGTGGGGGGTCCATGTCTGCTATCCTCATCAAGGCATAATGGGACCACAACCATTCAGTGATCCTGTATGAAGCACACTCTCTCTCTCTCTCTCTCTCTCTCTCTCTCTCTCTCTCTCTCTCTCTCTCTCTCTACTAATACCAGGCCTGTTTGTTCCATTGAAACCAATACTTTTCATAGATGTACGTATGTGTCATCACATAAACCATAGTCTCATGTAGCCATGCCTCTTCATCACGTTCTCACGCCACGGAGGTCTCCATAGAAATAAAAATGTGCAGATATTGTCTTGGATTGAACTGGACCGAGTGATTGGAGAATGTGCTTGCAAGTTAATTGGGGCGGCTGTGGCACAGGAGGTAGAGGAGCCGGCGTCTAATGATCACAAGGTCGGCAGATCGGCGGTTCGAGCCCCGGCTGGCCACATGTCGAGGTGTCCTTGGGCAAGACACTGAACCCCAGATTGCTCCAAGTGAGCGGGCCGGCCGGCGCCTTGCATGGCAGCTTGGCCGCCATTGGTGTGTGAATGTGTGTGTGTGAATGGGTGAATGAGAGGCCGTTGTAAAGCGCTTTGGATAAAGGCATCGCTATATAAGTGCAGTCCATTTAATTGGATGTTCCGTTCCCAGAACCCTCCTACCACATACCTGTAGAACGGTTGCTTGTTGCTGCCCACCGGGGACTGGGAATTGGATACCAAATTGGGTGAAAAAGGGATAAAATCTGAAAAACAAATTTTAAAAAAAGAGAACGGTTGCCTGTTGCTTTCCGACCGGGTACGACAATTAGCACAGTCGTTTCCTATGTTAGCTTGAAGAAAATGGCTTCAGAAAACCTGAAGGAAAACATTTATTCTTTTTTTTTTAGACCGCCC
>NC_137677.1:3189343-3196843 GCF_963989245.1 Nansenia antarctica
TGGTCTTTATTTGTCATTGCTATAGTACAGGTACCAAACAACGAAATTTAGGAGGGGTGGCTCCCCTGGTGCTAGGAAAGAAAAAAAAAAGAAAAAAAAAAGAAGGGAAAGGAGCTGGTTAACATAAATAAAGGCTATGTACACTATCCACTATACTATACTGTACAGATAGACGACTAGGGTTGTCATATTGCACATAGTGTTATTGCACATTCATTTAAAGTGTCGCAGTTTGCAGGCTTGAAATGTACATATTTGTGCCTCAGCATTACACATTTTTTCAATCCAGCAGCTGCCATCAATCCGTCCAGACTGTCCAGGGCCCAGAACCTAGGTCTTTGCTGTGTTCAGGGCTTGGATGGCCCTGGGGTAGAAGCTGTGCTTCAGTCTGTTTGTCCTTGCGGCCATGGTCCTGTACCGCCTTTTCGAGGGCAGCCGGGCAAAGTGTTTGTACCCAGGGTGGGTTGGGTCTCTGGAGATCTTGGAGGCCTTCCTGAGACAGCGTGTGTTGTACAGCTCTTCCAGAGAGGGGAGGGGGGCGCCGGTGATCTTCTGGGCTGTTCTCACGACTCTCTGTAACGCATTTCTCTCCGCGGTTGTGCAGCTGGAGAACCAGTTGCAGATGCCGTAGGTGAGGATGCTCTCCACTACGCCGCGGTAGAAGGCCACCAGTATCTCCTGCTTGTTGTGTTCCTTCCTGAGGACTCTCAGGAAGTAGAGCCGCTGTTGTGCCTTCTTGATGGTGGCTGCTGTGTTGTTCTTCCAGGACAGGTCATCCTGTATGTGCACCCCCAGGAATCGGAGCGCTGAGACTCTCTCCACGCTCTCTCCGTCGATGAGCAGGGGCTGGACCTCAGACTTTTTCCTCCTGAAGTCCACGATGATTTCCTGGGTCTTTGACTTGTTCAGCAGCAGGTTGTTAACCTTGCACAGCTTGCTCAGCTGCTCTACCTCATCCCTGTACGCCGCCTCGTCCCCCCCCCGAGATGCAGCCCACCACGGTGGTGTCGTCTGCAAACTTTACGATGGAGTTGCTGGGGTGGACGGGGGTGAAGTCGTAGGTGTAGAGGTTGTAGAGGATGGGGCTTAGCACGCAGCCCTGGGGGGACCCAGTGCTGAGTCTGAGGGCTGTGGAGGTGTGGGAGCCCACCCGCACCCTCTGGGGGCGGTCGGTCAGGAAGTCCTTGATCCATGCACATATGGAGTGTGATAGTCCCAGGTCTAGTAGTTTGGTCACTAGCCTGTCTGGAAGGATGGTGTTGAAGGCAGAGCTGAAGTCCACAAAGAGCAGTCTCGCATAGCTGTTTCCCCTCTCCAGGTGCGATAGAGTGGCGTGGAGAGTCGTCGCGATGGCGTCCTCTGTGGACCTGTGGGCTCTGTAGGCGAACTGGTATGGATCCAGGTTGGGCGGGAGGCGTGTGAGTATGTGGGCCCGGACTAGTTTCTCGAAGCACTTCATGATGATTGGTGTGAGTGCCACCGGGCGGTAGTCGTTTAGGCAGCTCACCGTGCTTTTCTTCGGGACTGGGATGATAGTTGAGGTTTTCAGGCAGGGTGGGATGGTGGCCTGGGACAGGGACTGGTTGAAGATGTTGGTGAAAACCCCGGCCAGCTGGTCGGCGCAGTCCCTCAGCACCCGTCCCAGCACCCGTCCCAGGACGCCATCCGGCGACATGTAAATGGAATGGTAAATGGAATGGTAAATGGACTGCACTTATACAGCGCCTTTATCCAAAGCGCTTTACAACGGCCTCTCATTCACCCATTCACACACACATTCACACACCAATGGCGGCAATCTACCATGCAACGCGCCGGCCCCGCTCACTGGGAGCAATTTTTGGGGTTCAGTGTCTTGCCCAAGGACACTTCGACATGTGGCCAGCCGGGGCTCGAACCACCGATCTGCCGACCTTGCGATCATTAGACGGCGGCTCTACCTCCTGCACCACAGCCGCCCCACGTGTCCAGTCATCCTTATTTGGAATGGCTGCCAGCCAAGTGGGCCAACATGATCATTTCTATCATTGAGGGACTCTGATCTGTTTATCGGTTTAGTTTAGATATCTGTGGGTCTAATTAACTGTATCAGAATTTATTCCGAAATCTTGAGAGACAATGTGTAGATAGGCTGCAGGTGGTAAGATGTCAATTAATCATACTAATGAAATGATAGCAGAACACTTCAAACGTTTAGTGCCCCTGCTGTGCATACTGAAGTCAACCTTGTCCTTACTGGCTTAATTTCAACATCTCTGTTTCCCCCCGTCGATTCCAAAAGTCAACTGCCATGGAATGTAAACAACAAATGTCCTGTACAAGAACAAAAAGCAAAAAAACGCAGACCAGACTGCTTCGACAGTCGTTAAGGTTATTAGAAAGTAATTAAAATGAAGAAATGCACCTGGATCTTCTTGGTGTGCGCTCAGCTCTTCCACACCTGGGCGCAGGTGATCGACCTGTCGCCGACACCTTGTAACGACAAGAAGGTGGAGAAGCTGTCTCGCCTGGCTATCACCTACATCAACGAGGACAGGACCACGGGATATAAGTTTGCCCTCAACAGGATTTCCAACGTTCACCTTCACGCACAGGTTAGTTTTGTGTACGAATATATCCTGTGAGTTTATATCAAAGCTATCGTAGCACAAGGTGGTGGAATTGTCTAATGGGAACGTATTATTTAAATATATTAATGCACACTCGTTAATAATAATGACTGTATAGTGTACACATCCTTATGTTGTCCACGTTTCCCTTTTGCATATAGACCAACAGTTTTTTTTTTCTGAGTGGGGCAGTCCCACTCATATTTTTCTTTTTATTGACAGATACAGTAGAGATTTAGACAGGATGGGGGAGAGAGAGAGGAGGGATGACATGCAGGATATGTCCCCGGCCGGAACCGAACCGGGGACCCTGCGGTTACATGGTCAACGCTTAACCCGCTACGCCACCTAAGCGCCCCCCAGACCAACGGTTTTGAGGGAATTATTTGACATTTTAGTCGAGAGAGGGTGTTGTACATACAGTACATGTGCTGTTTCTGTGTGGAAATGTAATGCCCAGACCATGAATCATGTGAACTTCGGTTCACTTGTCCCACCTCTGATGTAGTTCATAGTGAACAGGCCTCTTTCCAAAGCTCTGTCAGCCCACACAATACACACTTACACACACATTTAGTAGCCAAAACGCCTTTAAGTTTAAATGAAATGTCTCAGGTCAAGAGAGGGGAAAAATAAACACACATAGACACACACACACACACACCCACACACACACACACAGACACAGACACAGACACACACACACACACCACACACACACCACACCACACACACACACACACACACCACACACACACACACACACACACACACACACACACACACGCACACACCACACCACACACACACACACACACACACACACACACACACACACACACCACACACACACACACACACACACCACACACACACACACCTGTGAGTGTTTGATGTTTCCCTCCATTTTAACTCCCTCCTTGTCTCGGTCCAATCAGGGTCCTGCTGGAAATGTCTACTACTTGAATCTGGACGTGTTGGAGACTAAGTGTCACATCGGGAGCCCCAAGGCCTGGAAAGCCTGTGACGTCAGACCCTTCATGGAAACTGTAAGATACAGCAGGACTGATAGAGACTGAATAGCGCACACACACACACACACACACACACACACACACACACACACACACTCAGGCACGCATGCAGCAAGCATGCACGCACACATCTGCGCGTGCGTACACACACAAACACACACACGTACCACACACAGACACACACACACACACCCACACACACACACACACGCGCGCGCACACACACGCGCGCGCACACACACGCACACTCACACACACACCACACACAGACACACGCACAGACACAGACACAGACACAGACACACACACACACCACACACTCACACACGCACACACACACACACACACACACACACACACACACACACACACTGCATAAACAAATGCAAGACAGCAGCAGCTAGTAGTTGTTTTTATTCACACCAGCGTATACATTCATGGCCAGCCAAGATGGACACTGCTGCAGTTGCTACTTCTGGACCAGAATCAATGTCTCAGTGTTCCTGTTTTGGCCTGTTTAGTAGCTCTCCAGTTAAACTGGCCGCGGCCAACAATGCTGAGGGTGTTACAGTGTTGCGAAGTGTAGGGAAACTGCCATGGCAACCAACACATTATGACCTCACCACATTCTGACCCTGCTAGGAGACTCAACTCATGTTTAAACTCATGACTAAAGTCATGTTTAGAAAGTGTTGAAATTGGTCTTTCTAATCTCAAGACCTTTCTTTAGACTTTACCTGACCTTTTCCCTATGAGATTGCATTTAGAATCAATCATCAATATGACATTTACAGTAGGTATGTGACATTTTATACTTTTTCTCTCCCCCTTGTTATGTATTTTCAGCAAATCTCAGGGAACTGCAACACCACTATCCTACACACAGCGGAGGGGTTCTCCTACCTGTACAGCTACGACTGTACTCTGGTCCCTGGTAGGCTTACAGTCCCCTCAGCCCTGCACCTATAGTATATACCTATACTCAGTGACTGTTAGACTATGACTGGTACCAGGTAGATGATGACTGATACCAGGTGATGTCTGGTACCAGGTAGGCCTACAGTTGTCTACCTACACTAATGAATTGACTACACTCTGGTAGGCCCTCTAGTTACTTTGCAATGCAAAGTAACAGACAACAGGTGTACAACAGAATCAACAAGACACAGAAAGACAAGCCCATTGGGGCTATCCAAAAGCCTGTCTATACAAAACAGTCTTGTAGAATCTGAGAACTAAGAGACAACTGAGTGGAGGAAAGCCATGGAGGTAAAAGGAGTAGAATAGACACTCCACAATGTGACAGCCTTACCTGGTGTCCCCCTCTCCCGTGTGTAAAAGTCATATTGGGCCCATTCTACAAACACAATAGGTCTATGTCTGTGAGCAGGAACGGGACACCCCCGTTGTGTGTGATATTCTAGGGGACTATAGGTTCCTCTCAGGTCCTCCTCCTCCTCCCCCCTCCCTGCAGACCCTCCAGAGAAGCTGCTCCAGACATGCCCAGACTGCCCCCTGCTGCTGCCCACAGACAGCCCCCAGGCCGTGCACGCGGCTGGGCTGACCCTCTACAAGTACAACGCCCAGAGCACCCTGTCCTCCAGCCTGGCCCTGCAGAACATCACCAGGGCCTCCTCACAGGTCATACAGCAGTCCCTTTAATAATAATAATAATAATAATAATAATAATAATAATAATAATAATAATAATAATAATAATAATAATAATAATAATAATAATAACTTTATTTGTATAGCTTTTCCTGCAAACGTTGCCGCTCAAAGTGCTTTAATCATTATATAATCATTATTTAATTATTTAGTCATTTAAAGGCAATATTAAAAAGATGGGTTTTTAGTCTTGACTTGAACATAATGTGCTGAGGTTGCATCCCTAATGTAAACTGGCAGTGCATTCCACAATCTGAGTGCATAAAATGAGAATGCAGCCTCACCAAACCTCTTCTTTTGTACATGTGGTACACAGAGAAAACCAGCGTCAGAAGACCTGAGAGCTCTATTGGGCTGATATGCTAGTAAAAAGTCTTTCAAATATTCTGGTGCTGTGCCAGTGAGAGCTTTATAAACAAGCAGAAGGATCTTTAAATCTATTCTGAACTTAACAGGAATACCACCATACCACTATACCACTACATCATCATACCCCCACACAGTCACACCATGAATCAGTGCCTCACCACTGTCTAGCTTCTGATCGTTGCTAAATGACATTTCCTTTGACTTTACCTGTATCTTTTAAACGAGATGGGCAGAGCAGTGAGTACTCAAACTGTTTTGATATCTGAACTAAATCGCAAGATGGAAAACTTATTAGAGAAGCTCACTGCTCTGCAGGACGAAATCAGGAGATCCAGCGCAGACTATAGACAACAGTGACGTCTACCCATTTGGATTTATGATAGCAGGTCATCTCAACCTGCTGTGCTATCAAAGTGCTTTGAGTTGCATTTCATGTACGAAAGGCGCTATATAAATGAAGCTTTACTTTACTTTACTTACTATGTTCTCATTTCTCTGTAATGTTCTGATGGGATCTCTCCATTGTCCTCCTCCAGAGTGGGCCGGTGCAGGCCAGCTTTGTGGAGTACACCGTCCTGGAGTGTCCTGAGGGGCACCTGGGCACCTGTGTGTCGACCAACAAGGCCAAACAGGTATGTCTGCATTCTTATACAACATTGCATTTCTGTTATATTAATAAAAACTCTATCCAATCACTCAAAACGAACAAAGACAGACATATTCTTACTGCTGACCCCCTCCCCCTCCCCCTCTCACACACAACACACACACACACACACACACACACACACACACACACACACACACACACACACACACACACACTCCAGCCAGTAGGGTTCTGTAAGGGGGCGGTGTACGGTGACGTGAAGAGGCAGCCAGACATCGACGTGTCTTGTGAAATATTCCACCCACAGGTAATAAACATGACTCTCATTGTTGATCGGTTGTGCTTTGTAACATCAAATTCTAGGAACCAAAAGTGTGTTTTTTTTTCAAAAATGGTACTTGATGGGTGATTGATGATATAGTTACAGTATAGTTTTGTTTTATGTTGTGTATAATAAACATCAAAGCCATCTTTAAAACAAAAGTGAAGGGAGAACTAATGGCTCACCCCTAAGAAAGAGGGGGTGTTTCCCTTTTGTTTTGTTTCACTTTGTGTTTCCATGTTGTGTGTTTTAACATGTGTTTTTCATGCTGTGTTCTTATACTGTTTTTTTATGCTGTTTTATGATGTGATGTTTTGTTTTATTCATTTTATGTTTCCATCGAGGACCACTTTGGAAATAAGTGTTTTAAATAATGCTTTCAAGTGCTATCCTCTGGACATTACTTAGTATCATAATGGGTAAATGCTGCTATTGTAAATTCCTAATAAAAATAAAATCAAATCAAATATATTCTACTCCTCCTTTCCAGAGACTTCATGTCGGGGGTCCAGCCCGACCACAGCTACACGACGTGTCTCCCCCTCACCTCCCTACGGTGCCTCACTCTGGAAAGGTCCCCATCTATGTCCCCTTTTTCCCGTCCGTCCCGACACTGCCCCCTCCTGCGGGCCCGGGCGGGCCAAGACCTTTCGACCCTAGTGTCCTAGTGGATCCTAACCCCCCTAACCCCATCCCCGTGTCACCCGGGGCCTCCAGCGAGTCCTCCGAGGAACTAGGGGGCGCTACGTCTGAGTCCGACTCCTCTGAGGAGCTGGCGGGTACTATAATTCGGGCCCCCTTTAACTTCCGGTACAGACCCCCCCAGGAGCGTAGGAGGAGGCGGAGGCAGGCCTTGGGGACCCCCAAGCCCCCCCACACCCCTGT
>NC_137677.1:3204343-3239343 GCF_963989245.1 Nansenia antarctica
GTCATGTCTCCCTCCCTCTCCTAGTATATGATGATGATGGGGATGAACTACTATGCTGAGTTCACCGTGGTGGAGACGGGGTGTCCGGCCAAATCCAGGATCGACCCTCAGGCCTGCGAGCCACTGTGTCCCGAGGAAGCTGTAAGACAAACTGAAACTCATCTCCTCTAAACTAAACTTCACTTCAGTTAAACTCCTCTAAACTAAACTTCACTTCAGTTAAACTCCTTTAAACTCAACTTCACTTTAGTTAAACTCCTCTAAACTAAACTTCACTTTAGTTACACTTCATTCATATTACTCCCCCCCCTCTCTCTCTCTCTCTAGCGTCGTGGGTTCTGTGAGTCCTCCAGCAACAGGAATGGCGTGACTGTGGACTGTCAGATCTTCGATGCCCAGGTAACCCGCCTTTAACACATTCAGTGTACTGTACATAGGGCTGGTTTCCTAGACCTATAGAACTGCCAATGGCCCCGGGCCTGAGCTGGATTACTCTTCCTGCTACGACTGGTGGATTGATGACTCACTTGCTTAGTCAAATGTATTGATTGTAAGTCGCTTTGGAATAAGGCGTCTGCTAAATGCCAAACATGTAACAATGTAACTGGTGTCCTTGGTCCGCCTCAATGGAAAGTCCCCGATTGAAAGTGTGATTTAGTCCAGGCTGTCTGTGTCCCGACAACTGTCCCATCATGCATCATTTTAGAAACCGATGGAAGCTTCTACCAAAGTGCAGTCGAGGTATTTCACATTGATTGACACGCTTCTAGTGTTTAGGTTTAGCCCTAACCCTAACCCTAACCCTAACCCTAACATTTCTGTAAGGAGCTGTGAGAGCCACTGATCTATGGTACGAACATTCCTAAACGTTGTTGTTGTTGTTGTTGTTGTTTGTATAACAGCTCTATAACACCTCTCACGAGCCCCACAAGCCCCACCAGAGGCCCCAGGGCCCCCCCCCGCGTCCTGAGGGTCCCCCGGGTCCCGAGGGTCCCCCGGGTCCTGACGCCGGCCCAGGAGGGAGGAAGTGTGGGCGCCCCCCCGGCCCACACCCCGGCCCACACCCCAAGTCCCCCTTCCCCCACTGTCACGGCTTTGTGAAGATCCCTCCTTCCACCCACCCTATCTGCCCCTTCCCCCCCCACCACCCCACTGGGCACGTCCCAGACGTAAGCCTGGGGCAAGGCCACCCTCTACCCCCCCACCCTCCCCACGGTCACCACCCTCATGGTCACCCCCCTCATGGTCACCCTCCTCACGGAGCTCACCCTCCCCACGGTCCTCACCCTCGGCCTGGTGGTCCCCCCCCTCATCACGGCCCCCCACCTCCTCTTGGCCCCCCACCTCACGGTCCTCCCCGTATGCACTGTCCCCCCGGTGAAATCCCCGGCCTATGGCCTGATCTCTCGCGGCGGGAGGTCTCGACACGAGTCATCAGATCTCAACATGGTGGATTTTGGTTGGAGTGTTGCCAGTTAAAAGTCGTGAACTGTGACCAAATTGTTTGTTGTCTATTCTTATGAAACTGGCCCTTGCGCTTGTGATTGCACAAACTGAAAGCAGACTGTTTTCGTGTTTGATTCATGCATTGGATTATATTCTGTTTTTGTTTGTTCTTGTAAAACTGTAAAACTGTCCTGTTTACTGGGATTACTCTGTAATTTTCATACTACGAAATAAACTACCACTCACTGTATGTCACACATTTGTACTTACACGTTTATAACTTGGTTATAGACTACACAGAGATATACCAGCAACATTAAATTGATAGTTTGTTTGTGTGATAAATAAAAACATGTCACATAACATGCAACATTTTAAATATTGCTGTTCACACCTGTGAGGGGGGATTGGCCTGCTGAACCTACTCAAACAATGTTTGTTAGTGTTAGGGGTCGCAGGGTCACATGTTAGCGTTAGGGGTCGCAGGGTCACAAGGTCACATGAAGCAAGCGAGCCATGTCATGTAAGTGAGTTGCATGTGATTATGTCACAGGGCTCTGCTGTTAGCTTTACATTGCCCCATAGCAGCAAACAAACGTAAATATGTCCTGACTGGACAAGGATAGGGAGGGAATCTGCACAGTCACTTAGTGAAAATGCTGAGGAAGGAGAGAGGAGAGAGGGAGAAGGAGAGAGGAGAGAGAGAGAAGGAGAGAGGAGAGAGAGAGAATGAGAGAAGGAGAGAGAGAGAAGGAGAGAAGGAGAGAGAGAGAAGAAGAGAGGAGAGAGAGAGAAAAGGAGAGAGGAGAGAGAGAGAGAAGTAGAGAGGAGAGAGAGAGAGAGAGAGAAGGAGAGAGGAGAGAGAAGGAGAGAGGAGAGAGAGAAGGAGAGAGAGAGAAGGAGAGAAGGAGAGAGAGAGAAGGAGAGAGGAGAGAGAGAGAGAAGGAGAGAGGAGAGAGAGAGAGAAGGAGAGAGGAGAGAGAGAGAAGGAGAGAAGGAGAGAGAGAGAAGGAGAGAGGAGAGAGAGAGAAGGAGAGAGGAGAGAGAGAGAAGGAGAGAGGAGAGAGAAGTAGAGAGGAGAGAGAGAGAGAGAGAGAGAGAGAAGGAGAGAGGAGAGAGAAGGAGAGAAGGAGAGAGGAGAGAGAGAGAGAGAAGGAGAGAGGAGAGAGAAGGAGAGAAGGAGAGAGGAGAGAGAAGGAGAGAAGGAGAGAGGGAGAAAGGAGAGAGGAGAGAGAAGGAGAGAGGAGAGAGAGAGAAGGAGAGAGGAGAGAGAGAGAAGGAGAGAGGAGAGAGAGAAGGAGAGAGGAGAGAGAGAGAAGGAAGGAGAGAGAGAGAGAAGGAGAGAGGAGAGAAGGAGAGAGGAGAGAGAGAGAAGGAGAGAGAGAGAAGGAGAGAGGAGAGAAGGAGAGAGGAGAGAGAGGAGAGAGGAGAGAGAGAAGGAGAGAGGAGAGAGGGAGAAGGAGAGAGAAGAGAGAGAGAAGGAGAGAAGAGAGAGAGAAGGAGAGAGGAGAGAGAGAGAAGGAGAGAGGAGAGAGAGAGAGAAGGAGAGAGGAGAGAGGGAGAAGGAGAGAGGAGAGAAGGAGAGAGGAGAGAGAGGAGGAGAGAGGAGAGAGGGAGAAGGAGAGAGGAGAGAGAGAGTAGGAGAGAGGAGAGAGAGAGAAGGAGAGAGGAGAGAGAGGGAGAGAGGAGAGAGAGAGAAGGAGAGAGGAGAGAGAGAGAAGGAGAGAGGAGAGAGAAGGAGAGAGCTGAAATGCATCAGTTTGACTCTTGTTGCTGCTGCTCTTATTAGTAATTAAAATGACAACAATGCTTCTAATGAGTCCATGTTGTCTCCTTGCTTCATGTTCACACCTGTCCTGTGCACATCAACTGATACAGCAAAGCAACCAGTGATCATGCAAAACATTCCTCCCCCTCCCAGTCCATTAAAGCCAAACTGTATTCACCCAGTGTCATGTTCTTCTGTACAGAGGTGGAGACCAATCAACTCTGATACACCCACCTAGGTGGTAGAGACCATAATTATGTCGCTGATGGTTTTGTTCGATTTGATTTAGTGTTGTTGCAAAAGGGTGGCGATGTAAATGATTGTACGTCAGGTGGCAGTACAGAATACATGGCTCTCTACAGCTTCTATGAATGGACTTTATTGTCATTGCTACAGTACAGGTACCAAACAACGAAATTTAGGATGTGGAGGATTGACTTGCATTTCCAAGAAACAACCCCAGACAGAACCTCAACAATGAATGAAGCTAATGCCGCCCCTTAAAGCAATTATTATCCATCTTGTTTACATCTCACATGCTTATCAACGGGTTGATTCAGTTTCCATCAGACCTGAGTCTTACTGATTGGTCTCCACAAGCTAAAGAACCACAGAACCACAGAACCACAGACAGTCTTCCTGCTATCTGCCACTGTTGTCTGTCTGACACAGCAAAGAGCTGCAGGCGAGATTACAATAGGACTGATACTGGGGGCAGATAGGGGGCTTACATTCCTTGACATGATCAGGGGGTGGGGGGGGGGGGTCAGAGGTTGTGTTTACCTGCCCCAGGCCGGGGAGGGGGTGCACAGGGGCAAAGGCTAACTGAACAGCGGGAGTGAAGGAGTATGGGGGTGGAGGGGTGGAGGGGTGGAGGGAGAGTGGGAGGGGTGGGTGGGAGTGTACTGTATATAAGAACTCTCTCCCCTCTCCATTCCTCACCTCCCCTCGAAGACCTAGCCAGTGTGCTTTTGTGACAGACAGAGACAGAGACAGACATGAAGCGGTGTGTGTTGTTGCTGCTGCTGGCCTGCGTGTGCGCCCACGCGGCGCCTGTGGACCCCGTGGATCCCGCCGTGAAGCCCGGGTCATGCAAGGATGCCCAGGTGCTGGGCGCAGCGACGCAGGCCATGACCAAGATCAACCAGGACCGCAGCGAGGGCTACGTGCTCAGCCTGCACCGCCTCAGCAACGTGAACCAGATGACCCACGTGAGTTAGCGCTCCACGCACTTCTTGTACGGTGTTATTGGATGTAGGAAACGGTCAGGTTTAGACTCCAGTGTTATTGATGTATGTAGCAAACGGAATGCTTCTACTTCTGCTTGTGTGACCGAGCGGGTTGGAACTCCAGACTGTTTTTACATTTACATTTTTGGCATTTAGCAGACACCTTATTCCAAAGCGACTTACAATCAATACATTTGACTTACAACCAATCCACCAGTCGTAGCAGGAAGAGCTGGTGCTAGCTCAGGCCCAGGGCCATTGGCAGTCTCTGTGCAAGAAGGAAACTTTTTTTGTTTGTTATATAGACACTGGAGAACAGAGAGACAGTACAAGGGGGGCAGTAGAAGTCTTAGGGGACACAGTAAAGGGGAAAGCGGGTGTCTCAGGAGACGCAGTGCTGGGGGGTGACCTGGGGGTGACCTGGGGGTGACCTGTCTCTTATGTTGCTGTTCCAGGGTGAGACAGGGGTTGTGTTCTACCTGACCATGGACGTGGTGGAGACCTACTGTCATGTGACCAGCAAGAAGGACTGGAAGAGCTGCCCCATCCGCCTCAGCCACGACACCCCGGTACTAAGAACTAAGCTGCCACACATGCACACACACACTCACACACACGCACACACACACACACACACACACACACACACACACACACACACTCACACACACACACACGCACGCACGCACGCACGCGCACACACACACACACACACACACACACACACACACACACACACACACACACACCAGTCACCAGTGACTCTGAATCAATGTTTGATCTCTCTCTTCTCCATGGTGTGTTTGCCTCCAGGTCTACGGTCAATGCAAGGCTGCTATCTACATAAACAAAGTCCAAAGAGTGGTCAGACTGTACAACTACAACTGCATGGTGAGACCAGGTAAGAAGAACCAGGATATGACTATAGGAAATGCTGTCAAGCTTCTATCGTATCAACCATACCCTCAAGTGTCCTGGGGTGGTCCAGCACCGCTGTCTACAGTGCACACATATGCCCATGTCGGCATGCGTTCGAATCCGGCCCATGCCCTGCTGACATGCCCTCTCTCCCTTCTTCTGCTACTTTCCTGTCTGTCTTCACTATATCTGTCTAATAAAATGAAAAATATGAGTGGAACTGCCCCACTCAGAAAAATAACAAATCATACCCTCAAGTAAATGTCTCTCTCTCTCTCTCTCTCTCTCTCTCTCTCTCTCTCTCTCTCTCTCTCTCTCTCTCTCTCTCTCTCTCTCTCTCTCTCTCTCTCTCTCTCTCTCTCTCTCTCTCTCTCTCTCTCTCTCTCTCTCTCTCTCTCTCTCTCTCTCTCTCTCTCTCTCTCTCTCTCTCTCTCTCTCTCTCTCTCTCTCTCTCTCTCTCTCTCTCTCTCTCTCTCTCTCTCTCTCTCTCTCTCTCTCTCTCTCTCTCTCTCTCTCTCTCTCTCTCTCTCTCTCTCTCTCTCTCTCTCTGTGTGTTTTATCTCTCTCAGCACCTGCAGAGAAGGTAGCTAAGGAGTGCCCAGACTGCTCCTCTATGATCGCCATGGACAACGCAGAGATCCTGAAGACGGCCACCCTGTCCATGGAGAAGTTCAACAAGGAGAACGGACTGGCCAATCACTTTGCTCTCCTCAACATCACCCGGGCGAGCGCCCAGGTCAGAACACGCTTGCATGCTCAAACCCCCTGTCACAAAACACACAACAAACAACACAAACCTAGTTTTAGTCTTGGGAAATTATAAGTTTCAGTGCCACTGTATTGAGGTTGTCTTGTCACTGCATGGCTCCATCTCGTGAGTTTAGAATGATAAGGTTCTATCTCCGTTTAGAATGATAAGGTTCTATCTCCGTTTAGAATGATAAGGTTCTATCTCCGTTTAGAATGAGAAGGTTCTATCTCCGTTTAGAATGAGAAGGTTCTATCTCCGTTTAGAATGATAAGGTTCTATCTCCGTTTAGAATGAGAAGGTTCTATCTCCGTTTAGAATGAGAAGGTTCTATCTCCGTTTAGGGCAGTTCAGAGATATTGAGCGTCAAAGTTTTTACATTCCATTATGTTTTGTGAGATGGAACCGTAGTATTTTATTAATTACTAACAAAGAAAATTCTACATTTTAAAAATAACACCACACAGGCATTAATAAACAACCTAATGGATCAGAAAACTCAATTTTGGCAAAAATGGATAGAAGCGTATAATTCTAACGTCACAATCTCCCTGTGGTTGTCCTTTGCAGCTAAGCGAGGCCCAGTTCTACTTCGTGGAGTACACCATCCAGGAGACCACCTGCGCCAACCTCACAGACCCCGCCCAGGCCACCAAGTGCCCTCTGATGGAGTGCGAGTTTGCAGTAAGTAACAACAGGACCTTTTACATTTAATATCGGCATTCTAGTTTTTTAGGGAAATGCTGAATTACGTCGAAAGTTGAAAGACAAAAATGTACTCAGTCATAATACAAAATGACACAGGATGTCCAATAAATGTAAACCTGTAAGACACAAGGTTATGCTAAAATGAGACAAACTACTGTCTGTATAGTACTGCAGGTATACCATACTCCTGAAGAAAGTTACGTCCAATAAGCTTGTGCCTTTATCTGAGCTGCAGACAGACAGAGAGAGAGACAGAGAGAGAGACAGGCAGAGAGACAGACAGACAGACAGACAGACAGGCAGACAGACAGACAGGCAGACAGACAGGCAGACAGACAGCTCTGCATAATTTGTTGCATTCATAACATAGTAATAAAAGTGTAAATACAGCTGGAGAACAATCTAGAACAACATAATAACAGCTGTTACAGCTGATCCAGTGTCGCCTGTTATTAACTCGTCCATCTTCACCTTTCCCCCTTACAGCACAAAGGACATTGTAAGGGTTCCCACTCTCACACCAACGGTAAAGACTACATCACCGTGGACTGTGACGTCCACGAGCCTGAGGTAAACACTTGACTTCACACTGAGAGCATGGGCGGAACGAAGACGTGTAATGTTATTGATAACTCTCTGTAGTGTTTCACTCTCAATTTGTTTTGAAATGCTGACTTCGAAAGAGGCTGTACAACACTGGCGGACTCAGGGGGGGGCAGGGTGGGCGACCGTCTCTCTTAAGTGCCTTTTTGAATGGCGAAAATTAGAGGATGTGCCCTATTGGCTGCCCTTCCAATGGTCTAAACTTGACCATGTGCACTGATGGGGTCCCATGTTGTGCAGTAGGTGCCCTTTTTTTCTTTTCGCCCCCCCTGCCCTTCAAACAGCCTGAGTCCGCCACTGCTGTACAATCATGCACATGATATGATGTAGAGCTGAAATAGACTTAAGTAGCATTATTATTATTATTATCTAGGATTGATGTTCATGGTTAACGGTTGTGTTTCTCCAGGCGGCAGACAAGGAGAAGAAGCTGCACCTGCTGGGAGGAGAGACTGACCACAGCCACACCGACAAGCACGCTGACGGCGAGGAACCCGCCCACGACCACAGCCACGACGTGAAGGACGGCCACGCCCACGACCACACCAAGGAGCACGGTCACGACCACACCAAGGAGCACAGCCACGAGCACACCCACACCCACGCCGACGGCACCACCCACCACCACCCTCACGTCCACGCGGCCAGCAGCGACCACAACGCTCACGACCACGCCCACGACCACGCGCACGCTCACGCCCACGCCCACGACCACTCCCACGACCAGAACCACGACCACCATCACGAGCACCATTCCAAAGCGCACAACCACACCAGCGACAGCGGACCGCACCAGCATCACAAATACGTGCACGCCGAGGGCGGGCACACGCACGAGCACGACCACGAGATCTCCCTCGACCACGACCACAAGCACGCTCACCTGCACGAGCACGAGCACCACCACCACCATCACGAGCACAGCGTCGTGCCCCACCACCACCCCGAGGGCAGGGTGACCGTCCTCCCGGCTCTGGGCCTGCCCGTGACCATGCCCTCCTTCCCCGACACGCCGGTCGCAGGAGCCGAGCAGGGGGTCACGCTGCCCCTGGTCCCCGACCCCCAGGTCCCGGGGGAGAGGGAGCCCACCATCGTGCCCTTCCCCACCGCCGTGTCTGCCGAGTGCCCCGCGGAGGTCAAGGACGAGAACAGCTTCCTGAAGCAGCTCTTCGCTGAAGACCCCCTCTTCAAAACAGGAGCATAAACAGGCCCAACACACCCCTCCCTACAGTTAAAGAAGTAAAGAGAACGAACTGCGCTCAATTCAGTTCATTTACTGTATAGTACTAGCTATATATCTCTCTCATCTGAGACTGGGACTGTGCTATGTAGAGAGAAATCTGTCAGACCAAAGATGGTTAACCTCTTAAGATGGAGTCATTGAAGGGGTGTTGCGACACCAAATGCGACAACAAAACACCTAGTTGTGTCTCTCTCACATCCCTGAGTTCACATTCATCTTTGTCTGTTCAATGCTGCGCATGGCATCACATTCATAAACATAACGCATGAGGCCCCGACTATGTCTTCCTGTCTGAGACACAAAATGATCATTCTCCTCATTGTTGTCATTGTGCTGCATGTTTTTGGTGGTGTAACACAAAAAATAAACATCACAGATATACATCAGCGTTTGGACTCCCCTTTCCTGTGCCTGTTATGATCTAAACCAGCTTTAACAGAAGTACTACACATACTGACAATCACAAGCACTATCATAAGAATACGGTAATCATAAATCTAAAAATACAAGTTCTGAAATGTATTGTACGTCTATATCCTGTTGCGTTACATGTATTGAGCACATTTCAACACATCTCAACGAATAGACTGTTTAATTGGTTTAGCTTTTATTCAGCTAGACTAGAGGTACAGGACACATCTCCACAACAAACCTGATTACATGTGTGAATGGGACCCTACACAGTATATCAAACCTGATTAACCCCCCTACCACAAGGAACTCCTCCATACCCCTCAGACCTCCTCACGCACCCTCCGTTCTACTGCCACCAACCTCCTCAAGACCCCCAGGACCAAGCTCTGCACCATGGGAGATCGGGCCTTCTGCTGGGCTGCTCCCAGGCTGTGGAATGCTCTCCCTGACCACCTAAGGGCACCTTTTTTTAATTGAAAATGTTTATTGTTTTATCTTCTTGTTTTTAATTGTAGCACTTTGAGATTCTTTATGTAAAGTGCTTTACAAATAATTAATTAATAATAATAATAATTATTATTATTATTATTATGTGTGAATGGGACCGTACATCAAACCTGATTACATGTGTGGATGGGACCTATACAGTACTACATCACAGGTGCTTTCAAGACACAAAGGGAGAGACGAGATGGGATGTGAGTCAGAGCAGGCGACTAACCACAGGAACAGCGGTACCTTACCCTGGTGAGGGCTGAGCTGAGCAGGGGCCCTAAAGAGAGGACAGGAGTGACGATGACGATGGTGATGGTGATGGTGGTGATGATGATGATGACAATGACCTTTCCTCTACATACAGGGTTTCTGCAGGTTTCAGCAAGTTCAATTTAAGACTTTTTAAGACCTTTTTAATGCCACTTTAAATGGAATTTAAGACCGAAAAAATATATATATGCGATGGTTAGGGGATTCCACTGTACTACAATACAAGCATAGCATGTCAATCAATGAGACTCATTCAAGTTTACTTGTTTTGTTTATTGAACATAAAAGCTCTGGTTCAATAACTTAATTAAATTAAAAGTGCAATTAGTTGGTCGGAAACATCTAACAAAAAAACCCCATCTACTTAACACACTCACGGCATGAGCCTCAATTCTGTGGCCTTACTCTCCAGTTCTGCCTCTATTTTTTTCAAATCACACATTTTTTCTTTGTATCTCTTCCTGAGGACGTTAGACTTTGTGATGAGCTGAGCCATCAAGGTGCCGGACTTCCCCTCAGCTTGCTCAGCAAACTTGTCTGCATCCTTCTCCAGAGAATCAGATACCACTAGAAGAGTTTGCTTCTTCCTTTTCAGCTCGATGATGTGCTCTTCTGCTGCTTTTCTTTTCTGCCCTTGTGCAGCGCTTTGCCTCTTCCTCTTCTCCAGGTCTAGGTGTTCTCTGTACTTTGACCTTGCTGATCCCACCGAAGTTAGCAGCTCCTTGGTGAGAGGGACATTGGCAACCCCCCCACAAACTGCAACATAGTCACAGACCAGTCTCTGGGCAATGACAGTGTCCTCCTGAATGTTAACGGTCTCCACCTCCTTGTTAATGGAGAAGCCTCTCTCGACTGTCGCCTGCCCATGGGATAGGAGAAGAAGCTTCTGACAGAAACCCCAGAGCTCAGGGTAGGGTTGGCTGAGGTAGCCATGCAGGAACACGTCAAGCCTGGTTTCCATGGGCCGGAAGGACAGGAAGTGCTCGTTTTTAGCCTCAACAGACAGGAAGTTCCCAAACTGTTGGATAATCACATCACCTATAACAAAACAGATGAAAGGAAATATGTGAAATATTATTTACATGATTAATCCTGATTAGCAGACAGGCTTATGTCCAATTGTCCATTGGCTAATAATCAGGGACAACATTTCCAGCTTTTCTATTAACTATTCATACCAGCAGAGACACCTCCAGACAACTGCTTGTCTTGCAGTAACTTCTGCACTAGACTTTTCATTCTTCCCTGGCATCCGTCTGGGTTGGCGTACATGACTGTGGGGTCCAGACATGCCATCTGTCTCACGATGGGGTACTTCAGGGGGCTCCTGTCCTGGACTTTCTTTAGGATATTTGACATACCCGTCATGCAGTCCTTCCTAAACTCTAGGGCAGTGAGCTCCCCTACGGTCCCCTTTCTCTGGAGGTCCTGACAGATGGGTAATGTGTTTTAAATACAACTGAATGGCCTAACACAGTATTCTCTCCTGCCTGTATATGGACCATCATTTGATATAAAGTTAAGTAATACATCTAAATTACCTTGAGGGCTGCCTCAGCACCCAGGCCTATGTCGGCTTCCTTCGGGTTGACCCAGCTCTTCTGATCAGCGACATCCAGCCTGACCAGCTGCAGTGGAGTGATGTCATTGAGATGCTCCCTCTTGACGAAACGCCTCAGCACACTCTGAAAGGGTAACAAGAAAATGCATGATGATTGTAAAGCAAGTACCTTTGATAACCACATTAACCATGAAATGCATTTCTATATAGTTATTTAAAATAATATCATATCACATATGCAATATATCAATAACAGTATGATAAGTAACCTTTACTTAGCCAAAACATAATCTTTCAGTAATTTTATGTATTGACTAAGGACGAGTTTAATTAATCAAGCCACCCAGTAGCATCTGCCATTTCTCCCTGCTCACACACACATTCAGCATGCCCACACACACTCAACTTGTTTTGCTTTTGTTGTTGATTGTTCATTATTAATTTGATTACCTTGGACAAGTCAGCCAAATCTTTGCCAAGGAATGGCATGACTGGTGTGTCAGTCTGGTACTTTGTGAGAAAGGGAGTGAAGGTCCTTGAGATGGCCATGAAGAACTGTAGCTTGGGCAAGATGAGCGGATCTCCCTGGGCTGCTTCGATGGTGTCAAATGACGCTGTCCCAGGGTTTGGCAACTTTTTTGTCTTCACTGCATCCACATACTTCACCAGTGATGGCCATACCTTTAATTCCACCATGTGTATGTATTATTTTATCATGCATGTCTATTTTATCATACATTGTGCAGCACCTTGTAACTTTGTTTAGAAAGGTGCTATATAAATCAAGATTTTAATTACCTCTATAGCCCTCTCCACAACTGGCAGGTTCTCAATCCACCGATGGCCACAGAATGGTAATGGGAAGACTGAGGATTTGGTGAGGGCAATGAAGTCATCCCTCCTCGCTGGTGTATTGTGGAAAACAAAGTGCATTGCTCTCAACACCTTGGTGGGAGAGAGGAGAATGCTGAATTAGCCATCATCTCTCATGGGGAATGACACAAAGTGTGTAAGGGAGCAATACTGCAGGTCCTTCCTCACTGCCCTATCAGACTGCTCAACCAGCAGCGCTCCCCAGTAGACCACACACACACAGACACATACCAGAACTAAACTGACAGAATGACTGAACTGTACACATAATGTGTGCAGACACTTTTGATTGCATAAACCCTTAGAAAAATAACTTAGGAGTTAATAGTATGAAACATCTGTAAATTCATGCTCTCTTTAAATCCTGTCAAGTGTCCACTTGCTGTAATATTCCAATTTGCCTTGTGGGACAAATGAAAGATTACTTCTCATAGTTATAATCATCTTACCTTCTCCAGTTGCCACATGGAGAATCCACACTTGAATGCGTTGTGTAGGGTATGGAGCCCACAGCTACCCACAACAACCAGCTGGGCACCACCATACTGCTCAGCATGCTCTTGCTGTAGAAGCTCCAGAAACTTCCAGTTAACATTGGGTCCATCCATGGAGATGGACACCATGTTCCTCAGGTTCAGTCTCTCCACACACTCCTGAGAATGACATGAATATGATGAGAATAATAACAATAATAATAAATGATGATGATAATGATGATTATAATAACAATAATAATAGCATGATTGCCAATGGTTCAATGTACTTTAACATTCTGTCTGCACACATCCTCAGTTAACAAACTATAACTCATCCATCTACTCCCTCTCCCTACGCCCTTAGATACTCTCTCTCCCCACCATCCCCCCGCCCGCTCCCGCGTCCCCTCTCCCTCTCTGTGGCTCTCTATAACGTGGAAATGACTAGACTACACCGCATCATTCCCTATGGTACGCCTACTATTATACTGAATCTACATGACATTGCCAGTATCTGCCAAAATTAATGTAAAGCTAATACTTTGTCATTGACAAAATGCACTTACCTTGAAGTGTTGCAGTAAATCTTGAGCTTTAGCGTGTCCCATGAACTGCGAGCCCAGGTAACGCGACTCCACTTGATCGCCGACCCAATACCGCACGTGCACGTCGAGTTGCTTGTTTTTTGTGGCATGATTCAAACTCTCGTCAAACATTAGAACAAAAACTGACTCGTTCACATTCGCGATCAGCTCGTTTCTGACGTAAGGAGCTAATCCGAAACGTATTATGTATGACGCCTTGTCCTTTCCACAAGCAAATGTAGTGGCGATTTGGGAGTCGGGAAACATAATCCGAAAGATATCTCCAATCCCCTCGTTGGAGGAGTAGGACTGGTGCTTTACCACTGTATTGAGAACCCACACAATCTCCGATTTCAGTGTAGGTGTTCCACCAAACGTTGCTCTGAGATCGCTAGCAGTGCTGCTAGCAGCGGCAGCCGTTGTCTGGGGCGCTGAGCCCGGGGCAGACACGCAGAACTGGGAGATTCCTGGCGTCTGCTGTTGGCCTTTAGCAGCCGTTTTATGCCTCTCGCTTTTTAGGTGGCTCTCAACCGCCTTAATGCCCATGGTGCCGAGTTTGAATGTTTTCCTACACACAGTGCATCTTGCTTCTTCTGGGTAGCCGGTGGACTTAAGCCAATCGCAAAATCTTCTGTCGTCAAGCCACCTCTCGTTGAACTTGCACTTCCCCATCTCGCAGACTGGCTAATGCTAGGTAGCAAGCACTGCAGCTGACTATAACCAAAGGAACGCAAGGGGGAGGAGTCTGCGCGCTACTCAATGAAATTAAACGTTTGCTCAATAGAAAAATGCCGCGAGAAAAAGTAAAATTAAATAGTCCTGCCCCGACAATTTTAAGACGTTTGGGTAAAGTATTTAAGACCAGTTTAAGACATTTGTAATGAATTTAAGACATTTTAAGGCATTAATTTTATATACATGAATTTAAGACTTTTTAAGACTTTTTAAGGATCCGCGGAAACCCTGTACATAGAGAGGGATATGCTGTGTTGTGTTACTCATCCTGGATCTGTCCCAAACTGTTGACCTTGGACACTCAGGTTGAATCTCAAATGGCTCCTTGATTTCTAGCATTCTCTCTCTTCACCTCCCTCTCAAAGCCCATTGGAGGAGACTGTCTGAGGGGTGACACCACAGACCCTCTCCTCCAATGAGCTTTGAGAAAGAGGGCAGAGATAGAGGACAGTAGGAATCAAGGAAATACAAATATTAGATTTGGCCATTGCCTCCTCCAAGCAGTTGTATGTTATCTAAGAACATTGTTTTCTAAACTCATTGTTTTGCTTCTTTCAACCAGGCTTGAGGGTCAGTTGAAATTCAATTCAGGAAGTGGATTGAAATGACAGTTGCAAACATTGCAAAATAGGGCATTCATTTTCCAATGTTTTCGCAATATCAACATATAGTCTAGCAGGAAGGGCCCTCGCATGCACCCCTACCCGAGGTAGAACAAATGACAACAATGATTTTTCTTATCTTCAGGGTCTCCCATTAATGAAATTGATTGTTGTCAAATGTTATTTTTGGGGGAAAATATGTTTTTTTTGGTTGTTCTTTAGAGCTACCCCAATCCCTGAAAAAGAGCCAAATTAGACCAGGCCGAATATGGGGAAGGTGACAAAAAAGCCCATAACTTGAGAATGATCACTCTTTTCCTCTTCAGATTTGCTGAGGTGTGAACCAGGTGGTTGTCCTACATCACCAAATAGTCAGACAACTATTTACCTAAATAAATACTGAATTATAGTCCTGTAAACATAGCTTTAGTTTAGACGTTTAGAGGCTTGCAATTTAGAACCGAATTTATTAAGAAAGAAATTAATTTAGCAATTAAAAGCAATTTAGAAAGAATTTAGTGTGTGAGTTTACTCCTGTCCTACCCCTAGAATAATGATCACAAACAGAGTTTATTCCTGTCCTATCGGTTTTAAATGTTTTTCGTAGGATTCCTTTTTTAATGTATTTGTCTAACTGTCATTTTCTCCTAGGGAAAAGGGAAGGAAGGGCTGCTCAAGGCCCCTGCCCACTGTGCGATTTGTCCACGATTTCGCCACGAATTTGTTGTCGCAGACTACGTTGCGTAGTCGTAGAGACATCCTAGCGTCGTAAGGCCAAATCGGGACGTCGTAAGTCGCACAGTGTGAGAGAGTCAGCGATCAACGACTAATTGCTCCTACGTTCTAAAGACGAGGCTACGACCTGCCGACAAATTTCTGGCAGGTCAGAAATTTTCGTCGTGGCTCGTGAAGTGTGGCTGGTCCTACGACACGATTCTGCACATACATCCGCTCAAAATCATCACAAGCCCAATAATAGCTGCAAAAAGAAACCCTACTGCTCGTGTTCAGTGGTCCCAGCCACTGGAAGAAAGATTGGTAGAGCTTTGGAGGGAACACGGGTGTCTGTTTGACGTCTCCTCCGCTTCCCATCATGACAGAGGGATGAGGGAGAACAGTTGGAAAGAGATTTCATCTGCCCTTGAGCTACCTGGTACGCTGAGTTTTGATTGCAATCTCTGTTGGTCTCAATGACTTCCTTTGGCTAGCTAGATTCACGTGAACCACGCACAGCTAGTCAACATTGACATACATTGAAACATGAAATACATGAAATTAAATCAATAGACAGCAGCTAACGTTAGCCGTCTTTCTTGATCTGTTTAGTAGGCTAATGTTTTTGTAAGTAGTAGCTAGCTAACGTTAGCTGTTTATTTTATTTCAGCCAATGAGGTGCAAATGAGAGCAGCTTCTCTTCGCACCCAGTATGGCAAACTATTGAAGCCAAAGCCAAGTGGAGACAAAAATCCAACTCCAAGGCAGTCCTGGATCTTAACACATTTGGATTTTTTAAAACCATATGTTGTTCATCGGCATGCAGAAACTAGTTTGACAGTAAGTAGGCCTACATCACCGTTACCATGCAGATTTCCCCACTAAATAGTTCCACAGTAGGCCTGTGATTTCAAGGTAGACAGCCTGAGTTATAGCTATACTTCTAATAACTATACAGGTGAAATAAATGCACAGAATATCACACAATTCCCATTAATTGTAGAATCAGATTGACAGAGAACAGAGGAGATGTGTCAGGCTGAGGTAAATGTATAGAACTCAATAGACTGAATTCAGCACCAAACATGGGTTATACAGGTTATATAAACAGCTCCTTCTGCAGGGCTGGTGACCTGGATAGGTTGTGTTACATGCCACAATAAGTACATAATAATACAACATTAATGAGAAAGCATCTTTGCCTGCATTTACTGTACTGCTACTGAGCTGTGCCTTTTTTTTGTAGTTGAATAGTTCAACAGAAGACCCTCCTGAAACACCACTGGATGATGATACACAAGATCAGAGGCAGACAGATGCAGGTCCAGAAAGAGAGCTTGATGTGGAGAGTGAAGGGTCACATGTGACTTCACGTGACCCTGCCATGAGTGCTGTGCAGTCACCCCACATATCACCCATGAGCTCAAGACCAGGCACCCCACTTACCATAAGAAGCTCTACTCCAGTAAACGTAGCCGATATGACTCCCACTGAGGAAGACGCCCAGACAAGGTCCCACGCACCGCAGCGTCAGGGAAAGAGAAAGGCTTCTGAGGGGAATGTAGAGTTCCAAAAACTAGCAATACTGAAGCGGATGGCAGGTGCTTTCAAACCACCAGATAATGAGGACACATTTGCTAAGCAGGTAGCAAGAGAATTGCGCCAAGTTAAAGATCCAGCCATAAAAGTCAGGGTTAAAAGGAATATAATGGAATTATTGTATGATGCCCAAGAATCAGAACATGCCAGGGGTTTGATGTCATCAATGTCATCCTATGCATCAGGAGGCCCAGCCACTCCCCAACACCGACTGCATGAGCCCATGTATGGACTTTCCACACCAATGCCAGTGCCTCACTCATCTTATATGCCCCTGCAGGGTTATGCCCGCACACCAACCCACACACAAACCCAAAGCTTCATGGGGATGCTTTCAGAGGAACAGAACAGCTAAAAACCTAGAGATGTGCCCCACTGACACATTGTTCTGTTCATTTCAGTTCATTAATGTACAGACTTTTGTTTTGTGAAGGTGTAGAAAAGCAGTTTTCCTTGTTCATTTCAGTTCATTAATGTACAGACTTTTGTTTTGTGAAGGTGTAGAAAAGCAGTTTTCCTTGTTCATTTCAGTACATTAATGTATAGTGTTTTGTGAAGGTGCAGAAAAGCTTTAAAAACTGATACTGTTTCATATTTCAATACAGGAGAGGGGACAAATAAAAGCCCTGCTTTACTTTTATCTTGAGAAATTTATTTTAAGACAAAACTACACCAGTCAATGTTTGACTTTTTTGAGAATAAAATGAAAAACAAAGAGGTTTTGGCATTTCTCTAGCATACTGTATATACAATTTACAAAGAGAAGCGGCGAGGGTGGCCCAGAGGGACGGAACGATTCCTCTGTTTAGTGGGCCCGAAACTCCCTTGAACAATCTGCGGAGGAGGAGTGGTGAGGAGAGGAGTGGACTCTAAGGAGGGGGAGGGAGAGAGAGAGAGAGAGTGGGGGGTGAGATAGAGAGAGAGGAGAGAGAGAGAGAGAGAGAGAGAGAGAGAGAGAGAGAGAGAGAGAGAGAGAGAGAGAGAGAGAGAGAGAGAGAGAGAGAGAGAGAGAGAGAGAGAGAGAGAGAGAGAGAGAGAGAGTCAGTCTAAGTATATTAACACATCGTTCTGAATTACCATGAAGCTCCTGGCATTACTAAAATGACACATCCAAAAGGGGATAGTAAGAGTCCTCTGAACCACAAGGTGGGGCTAGTTTCCCACCGGAGAAGATTGGGTATAACAGCAGCAAGTTCTGCTCCTCTCAGCTCCTCAAAGAGGCTGGACCACAGAGTCCCTCTATTCCCACACCAGGTCTGCACCACAGTCTTTTACTGTGGAGGAATACTACCTATGGAATGCCATTTAGCTGATGCTTTTATCCAAAGCGACTTCCATCGCAGTGAATTAAAAACGAGTAGGTAAAGTGAGCTAATTGCTGTTGGTCCGCCATTTCTGACTCACGGTAGGAACCTTTGTATTGTTTACAGTTCACAATCGAACAATTTCAACAACTGCACAAGTCGCGTCACAAGCAATCGTGGATGACAATCGTGGCTGAGAGCAATCGTACAGTGTGAGCACAATCGTACAGTGTGAGCACGCACGTCGTAAGGTCTGATCAAGTCGGAGACGGTAGGACTGAAACTTTCAGTCGTGCAGTGTGAGGGGTTCACCGACATAACATCGCACAGTGGGCAGGGGCCTTTAGGGTGTTAAATGTTTTAAGGATGTGTTCCAAGTTTCCCCTGGCAAGGGTTCATTCATGTGTACTTTTGAAAATAAAACCCAATCCAACGGGCACAGGGTTTAAATCAACGGCACAGGGTTTAAAGGGCACAGGGTTTAAATCAAAGAAGTACAGCAAAACATTGTTATTTTTTTAGCACTTTACATTTTGCTTCAGTAACCAAACTGGCTGACAGTAAAATATTACTTACACATGTTCCAGGGAAGGGTCTTTGGAGCACGGGGTCCAGGGATAAGGTTGGTAGTAGTGCTCAACTCGGGCCTGTAAAGGAGGATCAGTTTGTTAGGATAGAAGGAAGGTGTTCTCAGCCCTGTAAAGGAGGATAGAAGGAAGGTGTTCTCAGCCCTGTAAAGGAGGACAGAAGGAAGGTGTTCTCAGCCCTGTAAAGGAGGATAGAAGGAAGGTGTTCTCAGCCCTGTAAAGGAGGACAGAAGGAAGGTGTTCTCAGCCCTGTAAAGGAGGATAGAAGGAAGGTGTTCTCAGCCCTGTAAAGGAGGATAGAAGGAAGGTGTTCTCAGCCCTGTAAAGGAGGATAGAAGGAAGGTGTTCTCAGCCCTGTAAAGGAGGATAGAAGGAAGGTGTTCTCCGGTTTGACATTAAATCAACTGCTCCAGTTTGAACAGTTCACATGATAAATACCCTATGAAGTAAGCATCCTGTGGAGGAGAATAAGACATTGTATTGTGTGGTGGAAAATTAAAGATGAGTTACACACCTGTTCTGATTGATCAGGTGTGTGGACACGCCCCACACGAAAGGAGGCGCAACGTCATCTGCCTCTGCAACAACAGAAACAGCATTATTATTACAACATCATACAATAACCTTTCCTTGTTCCACACCCTGCTGGGCATGCTTTGAAAATTAAATGGTTGCCCGAATTAGGGACAGCTCCCCAATGCATTCAGTTATGCATAGAAATGATCAGTATGTCACTTAATTAGCACGGCATCTATACATCTGAAATTTGCATTGGCTCAAGTGTGCATCAACTTCACACTGGGATATTTAGTCACTCACATTTAAAGTCATAAAAGCATCTTTGGGCTTGAATTAATCACAGGCCCAGCTCACTAGAGTACCGACCTGCATCCCAGTCCTCCTCACAATTGGTGTTTGGTACTGTCCAGGTGCTGACAGGGACGTGCCACTTGCTGTTCACCTCAGCACTGTCCACTGTTAACCAAAGAACCTGGTTAGACTCACTACAAGGAGCAAATGGGTTTTATTGACAAAGATAGTATCATTGAAGATACAACAACATTTAAATCTTACGGTCTTCGCTATTCACAGATCTCCTGTCCTCACAGTTCAGGATGTGGTGTGATAGCTCATTTTTGGGCATCAGGTGGCGGGCATTGAAAGGGCAGGTTTTCAATGTATTGGCCAGTTCTGGGTGATTCTAAAAAGACGAAAAAGAGCATATTTGAGAACATCTCATTTGAGATTTCAATGTCTGCAACGGCAGACTACTCCTACAACAGTTATTCCACGACAAGCACTACAGTTCTTACCTTACTGCACTTGATCAGATGGTATGGGAAGCGGCTGCCACGGATCTGGTGGTTCTTGTCATATGGACACTGAAGGAGTTTGTTTGGGTCACTGGCATCTGTTATTTCTATGAGCAATGGTAAGAGAAATGTGAATGAGAAATCAACATCACTCAATTCAAACGTTGGGTAAAGTGTGGTTCTTTTCAAATATACATATAGTATATAAGATAGGAATATGTGAAAAAGATAGGAAGGACATCCTAAGAAAATCTGTCTTTTTCAATATTTTAACATATGGACATTTGATTTTAATTTTAACAATATTGAGAGATGGTGGCAATATAACTAAACAAATAAAACTTGAAAAATCTTCAGTCTTAAAATTCAGATAGTCTATAGTTGTATGTAATAAAAATGAATAGTTTAAAAGATAACGTTGAATTTCATCATGTGTGTTCCATTTCTGCATAGCAGTGACACCTTGTTAGTTCTAGATTCTATTGATATAAATTCCAGTAATTAGCATGTATATGTAAAGAGGTAAACCTTGATAACTTTTGAACCATACATGATTTTCTCATGCAATTCTCTATGTGATGGACATATTTATTTTAATCTAAAGTGAAAGCAAAATGATTTGTGTGGACACCCTACATAGGGTGTCTTAACTTTTTCCTCAGTAGGAATTGGCATCTTTGTTCATATTTTGTTATACATGATAAGTTACATTTTCATTGTTTTTGGTTAAATTACATCACCTTTATCTATAGATATTGTTTGAAAGATCAAATATTGATGTAGTGTCCTAATTTTTTCACACTGTAGATCTTAAGGACTTTCAAGAGATGAGTGCAGGAATATTTCACAATGGTTTCTTAAAGCTCGTGTTTAGCCTACCAGTGTCTTCGAAGCGTTGCAGCTCCTCAAGTGTAGCAGTGGTCTTCGTGGGAGTGCAAGTTGATGTGAAGGCCATTCTGTTAGCTATGCCTTTCTTTTGTGGCCTCGGCCTCGCCAAATTCAGCTTCTATCACCAGCCCGCTCCCAATAAGAGAAGAAAATGAAATGAGCAGAAATTAGTGATGAATTCGTTAGTTGAAAAAAGAAAAAGGACATCAAATGAAAGAGCTATGCTAGCAAGCTAGGCCTAGGATCAAATACAACACTTACTTTTATCCTAAAACGATCACTGGCATTCATGCAGCAGCATTCAAATACTATTGTTTGGAATGTGCATCCAAACTGACATTGGTTATGGTTACGCTGATAGTTTTCAACAAAGTATATCAATATATATAGCTATATCAGGTATATATAAAAGTATATCTGCGTTCTGCGTTTCTCCTTCCCCCAACCTTCTACTGCGTCACTCAGCTCCATGCATCCACGTGGCAAACGTGGAAATCCATTGAGTCAGTGCGTTAGCGAACTCCGCCGTTTTTGCTTATACTGTACCATACATCTATAAATCAGCAATGTGTTAATAACATAATCTATCTCACCTTTACCGAAGTCCACCAGTCAGCGAGGTTTTAGTCAGTCAAATTCAGAAATGGACTCTGACAAACATACGACTGATAATAGATGACAAACCGGACAGTAAAACCCAAAAGAACAATTCAAAATGGGTTGACTGAAGTCGAGCTTGGAACTGTCCTTAGAAATGCTGGTTCATAAATTAATTTAGCACACACAATTATACTGTAGCTAAATTGTTATATTTCGTTAGTTACAGAACACCCTCAAACTCACCGCCCTCACCTCACTCACTGCTTTCAAACAAATCCTGCCGCGAACCATCATGGTGACGGCCTGATTGGGCACACCTGTGCTCAATCCTCAATCAAGGGTGGAGGGAGGAGAAAAGCCTGGGAGAGACACTCACACACACTTGGTGCCAGTGGGCCAGACTACAACTTGAGAGTTGTTTTGCGTTGGTTTAGTTAGTACAGCTGTAGTTTTGTATTGTGTAGCTTTGTAGGTTGTGTTTGTTAATCTTATGTTTGTGTCACTTTAGTCTTATTTGTATTTGATGTCTGGTAGTTGTCCACCACTTGGCCAGTTAGATAGTTTATTCTAATTTGGCTCTTTTTCAGGGATTGGGGTAGCTCTAAAGAACAACCAAAAAAACATATTTTCCCCAAAAATAAAATTTCACAACAATCAATTTCATTAATGGGAGACCCTGAAGATAAGAACAATCATTGTTGTCCTTTGTTCTACCTCGGGTAGGGGTATCTCGAAAACTAAAGCCTTTTTTGAGGACTTGCTGCTAGACCAGGGCTGGACTGGGACAAAAATTAGGCCCTGGCATTTTTGGCCCAGACAGGCCCACCCCAATCGGTCGGACCACACCCACCAGCACAAAAATACTTGCCTTATATACTCGTCTTATATACTGTGCTGTACAGTCATATGACAAACTGTAGTATTCCCCCAAACCACTACAAAGACGACTACATACAGTAAGCAATGGTACCAGTGCAAGTAGACCAGTGTACTCAGTGATCAGATTCCAGAGCGAATTTACGAACGCAGCCTTGTTGTTCTAGATTTTTTTTTTCCATTATCAACCTATCATTGCGCTTTAGAGTAAAACAAAGCACGCAACTGTCGCGTCTATCTTTTCATGGCAACTCTACATTGTGATTTACAAGGGATATTAACTAATATTAAGTAATATTATTACTTGGTTACATTTTGCAATTGATCCGCGGTACACATGCGTGCCGAACCGTGGGGGGCGATCCGTTACACCCCTAACAGCTACCTATATTTTCCTTACCGGGTCAACGGTTACAGGCTGACTCGGCCCCGCTTCTTCTGTATCCTCTCTATCCTCTGTATCTGTACCCTGCTCCCGCTCCTCCCTGCCAGCCTCCTCTTCAACCCTAACCCTAACCCTAACCCTAAACCTCTGTATCTGTACCCTGCTCCCGCTCCTCCCTGCCAGCCTCCTCTTCAACCTGTTGCTGTTGCTGCTGTGGTAAACTTGAGGGTGCAGCAAACATGTCCCTAATGTTTACACATTTGGCAGCATCTGCCTCGAGTTTCTTTTTGTTTTTCTCCCTAAGTTTTTCCCAGCCTCCCTTCCGTTTTAGTGTGCTTTTGCGCTCCATCTCTCTCAGTATCTATGCCAGATGGCCAGTCCAGCCCTGTGCTAGACTAATATTGCACATTATTAATTAATTCCTCACTATCGTCTCACGTCAAGCTACACGCTTATGACGCGGCAGTACGTCACTATTTCCATCAGCCAATTGAAAGTCAACAGGCCAGACAGTCAGGAAAACCAACCAATGAACGGCTGAGGGAGGCGGGGTTGTTGTTTTGAGCTGTCACTTTCGCTCCCGCGCCGCTGTACCGAAATACTTCCAGTACTTTCTCTTTCTGGTATCAAACCCGTCTAGTTATTTATGCGAAAGTGTCATTATTTTTTTTTTTTTTACCATTTGCTGGAAAAAGGACACTGAATCACGCACACAGAGGACGCTTTGCTGAACTTGCTACAAACTTCCCATCCACTCACTATCTTCTCACGTCAAGCTACACGTTTATGACGCAACTGCACGTCAATATTTACATCAGCCAATTGAAAGTCAACGCGCCAAGACAGGCAGGAAAACCAACCAATGAACGGTCGAGGCAGGCGGGATTGTTGTTTTGAGCTGTCACTTTCGCTGCCCGATCATCACAAGACCCCCGCACATGTGATATCGATCAAGTCAGCGCGCCTCCCGGACAGACAGAGAGACAGACAGAGAGACAGACAGAGAGGGTGTGACCCTGCCTGGAGGACACGCTACTGAACAACATATCCAGACACCGGAGACAATGCATCAACAATCTGCAAGCTGGAAAACATAGCTAAACCCTAAACAGAAGCAGAGATGGTTCACGTGTACAACTGCCACCCCTTCGCGTCCCAGCAGATCGTGCCCACCGAGCAGGAGCCGGGCTTGGTGTGTTGTGGCGGGGGCGCCCTGTTCGTGGTGTCCGCGGGGGGATGTAAGATCCAGGCGTACCGGCTGGGAGAGGAGGGGGGCTGTCCGCTCATCTGCCGCTTCGCCACCATGGGCGCCGTGCAAAGCATCCTGCACAGCCATATAGGTGCGTACCACCTTCCACTTCCTTATTATTATACTTTGCAATATGACAACCCTTGTGTACATAAGGTCCAGAGATAGGACATGTTAGGATATTTATAGCATAGCATAGAGTACACAGCACAGTGTTTATTTGTATAGTATAGTAGTATAGTATAGTGGATAGTGTACATAGCCTTTATTTATGTAAACCAGCTCTTTTCCCTTCTTGTTTTTAGTATTAAAAAAAATCCTAGCACCAGGGGAGCCCCCCCTCCCAAATTTCGTTGTATGGTACCTGTACTGTATAAATGACAATAAAGACCATTCATTCATTCATTCATTCATTCATTCATTCATTCTAGTTCATTGGACACATCGTGCATCGTGTAGGCTACACGTTTATCTGCTTTTTGATGTGAGCAAAGATGATTTTGACACCGTATTGAAGTTGATCTGGTTTGTTTATTCTTATGATTAGTTCATGAAAACAAACTGTACATTTGACATCCAATCCGATCTACTCAAATCAGGTACATTTAAAGGGCCGGTTTCACAGCTTAAGCCTAGTCCTAGACTAAAAAACATCTTCAATGGAGATTTTACATTGAAAGTGTGATTTAGTCCAGGACTAGGCCTTGTCTCTGAAACCGGCCCACAGTGTTGTAGGAGGATGTCGTAGACCTAGTCAGTCTCCTCTCATGATGACCTCATCAAACTCTCCCTGTGTTCTCCCTCCTCCTCCAGGGGACTATCTGGTGACCATTGAAGAAAAGAACAATGCTACGTACCTCCGGGCCTATACTAACTGGCGCTACCAGGTTTGTATGATCAATAGTTTTATGGCACTAGAGGTGTTTCCCCTTTTTGTTTGTCCAGGGTGACAGATAACTCATTCAATCATTCGTTTAATCGTTGATTCAGTACTACATTTAGTCGGTTATATATGTTATATGTTCATTCATTAAATGACGCATGTATGTATTCAGTCATTCAATTCGTAATTAGTTCATTCAATTCTACAATATTTTCATTCATTCATGCAATCATGCATTCCTTCGCTCCTTCAGTTCTCCATCTATCCATCCATTAAGATGGATTATATAACTTGTAAGTATAATTGTTCTCACTTGAGAGTGAGGGATAGGGGTAGGACAGGATCAGCTTAGGCTTCATCCTACTCCCTTTCCAACATTGATAGGCCTGTACTCTTCATATTAGTTATTTGTTCTTTTATTACTTTAAATCATGTTCGAAATAAAATATTCATTCATTCATTCATCCATCCATCCACCCACCCACCCATCCATCCATCCATCCATCCATCCATCCATCCATCCATCCATTCATTCATCCATCCATTAACTCCTCAGGCCGCTGAGAAGACCCGCGTGGGCGTGCGTCTCCTGGGTCACTTCCTGCGCGGCTCGTCCCTGCGCGGGGCTCCCAAGGAGCAGATGGAGATCATCGAGATCCCCCTCATCGAGCGCCCGCTGTGCGTGGCGTGCTGCCGGGTGACGGGGGACCTGCTGGTGGGCTGTCCTAAGAGCCTGGTGCTGTTCTCCCTCAGACGCCAGGCCCTGAACGACAAACTCTCCATCCTGGACTTTGAGCGGTGTCTCATCCTGCACCTCCCTGGCCTCTCTCCTCGGCAGGTGAGGTCTAGTCTCTTTGCACAGACCCCTAACCCTCTAGTATGTGTCTAGAATGTTTTTAAATGGACTGCACTTATATAGCGCCTTTATCCAAAGCTCTTTACAACGGCCTCTCATTCACCCATTCTCACACACCAATGGCGGCAAGCTGCCATGCAAGGCGCCGGCCGGCCCGCTCACTGGGAGCAATTTGGGGTTCAGTGTCTTGCCCAAGGACACTTCGACATGTGGCCAGCCGGGGCTCGAATCGCCAATCTGCCGACCTTGCGATCATTAGACGGCGACTCTACCTCCTGGTCTAGTGTTGTGGATATAATTGATTCTTAATAGATTTAGTAGAACTTATAAAGCACAAAGAGCTTAGATCAATTGTCTCCAAAGAGGCCTTTTATTAAGCAGAGTTACATGAGCGCAGAGAGAAATGAGCAGACCAATAAGCAAGAAGCAATAGCCCCAAAAGCAAGAAGCCCCCAACGATGGGTGGGACTCATATTTATAGAACTGTCCTCTGGTCTCTTTGCACAGACCCTAACCCTCTAGTATGTGTCTAGAATGTTTTTAAATGGACTGACTTATATAGCGCCTTTATCCAAAGCGCTCTACAACGGCCTCTCATTCACCCATTCACACACACATTCACACACCAATGGCGGCAAGCTGCCATGCAAGGTGCCGGCCGGACCGCTCACTGGGAGCAATTTGGGGTTCAGTGTCTTGCCCAAGGACACTTCGACATGTGGCCAGCCGGGGCTTGAACCGCCGATCTGCCGACCTTGTGATCATTAGACGGCGACTCTACCTCCTGCGCCACAGCCGTCCCATAGAATGTGGCATGCAGACTAGGTTGGCCTGAGTCACCGCCCTTTCAGGACAGCCGTTCCAATTCCATCTTTCCCTATTTCCCAGAATGCATTTCGATAGGGACTGATGAACTGCATTGCACTTGTTATTCAATGTACACTCCGCATGTACACTCTCTCTGCAGTGTACTTACAGTACCAGGGATCCACTACATGTGTTCATATGCCCTCCCTGCCTGCAGGTGGCGCTGTGTGTGGGCTACGTGGCTCTGCAGACCGAGCTGGAGGTGCTGGTGATGAAGCTGGAGAGATCCTCTGGTCCTGCAGCCCAGAGGTCAGGTGACCAGACGCCGCAGGAACACACGCTGGTCCCCCAGGACATGATCACTGCAGCAGAGACGGACCACCACAGAGGTAAACAACCATCTGCTGCAGGACCGTTCTACACATGACTGGTGAATATATTACGGTACATGTGGGAAAACTAGGGTTAGGGTCAGGTGCTAGGGTGCTAGGGTTAGGGTTAGGATTAGGGTTAGGGTTAGACATTTTTTTTAAAGAAAGCTAAAAACGCACTTCTTCAATATAGCCTTCAACTAGCTTATCTGCACCTGCCCACTGCTCATTTGCCAGCTATTGCACTTTAAATATTTTACTGTCCTGGATACTAGATTTCAGGGGTAACCAGGCCCGCCGAGATCCAAGTTAGGCTTAAGGAAGGGACAGTAGGTCCTGGATACTAGATTTCAGGGGTAACCAGGCCCGCCGAGATCCAAGTTAGGCTTAAGGAAGGGACAGTAGGTCCTGGATACTAGATTTCAGGGGTAACCAGGCCCGCCGAGATCCAAGTTAGGCTTAAGGAAGGGACAGTAGGTCCTGGATACTAGATTTCAGGGGTAACCAGGCCCGCCGAGATCCAAGTTAGGCTTAAGGAAGGGACAGTAGGTCCTGGATACTAGATTTCAGGGGTAACCAGGCCCGCCGAGATCCAAGTTAGGCTTAAGGAAGGGACAGTAGGTCCTGGATATTAAGGGGTAACCAGGCCCCGGTTGAAATACCCTGCAACCAAGTGAGAGGGCAGTACATTGCGGGTGGGGTAGCGTGTACCACAGGTGCAGGTCCCATACTAGCGTGACTACACTCACTGAGGGGGCTAAAATAATATATAGTAGTGTATGAATGTATGACATGTATCACATAGTGTGTAAGAAATGTAAATCTTTACCTTTTACTTTGACTGTTTTTCCCTGCTTTTATATTCATTCTATGCTTGTATATGTTTTTATATTCACTTTATGTTCTTATTCCTGTTGTAAAGCACTTTGAGCTGCATTTCTTGTATGAAAGGTGCTATATAAATAAAGCTTTACTTACTTACTTACTTACATGCCAGCATGTACCAAGTCACCCTAGCACCTAACCCTAACCCTAGTTTTCCCACATGTACCGTAATGGATGGATGGATGGATGAACGAACAGGTAGTGGGAAAGATACGTACTAATCCACTGTCCACTAATCAGTTGGTCAACACCAAGCAAGAGGACATAGAAATCACAAAATCACAAAAAAAACTAATATACACAGCTGATGTGGTGGTCCGATTGTCCTGGTTGTGTTTTTCCCCAGAGGGCAAGAGAGAGGTGGCGGGCGGCCACCACCAGGGCGGCGGCCCAGAGGACTTCTTCATGTTCCCCAAGCACCAGGAGCTGCTGGGGGACAGGGCCGGGGAGTGCGGGGTGGCCGTGTCTCTGGAGTGGACGGGCATGGAGAGTGAGGCCAGAGGCAACCTCCATGTCACCTACATCTTATACAGGTCTGGATCTGTCACCTGACGTGTCGTGACGTTAGAATTATAAGGTTCTATCTCCATTTTTGGTCAAAATTGAGTTTTTGACATAATCTGATCCATTAGGTGTTTATTAATGCCTGTGTGATGTTATTTTTAAAATGTTTAAATGTTTTAGTTAGTAATTAATAAAATACAAAGGTTCCGTCTCACAAAACATAATGGAATGTAAAAACGTTGACGCTCAATATCTCTGAACTGCCCTAAACGGAGATAGAACCTTATAATACTAAACTCACGATGTGTGTGTGTGTGTGTGTGTGTGGGTGTGGGTGTGTGTGTGTGTGTGTGTGTGTGTGTGCGTCTGTGTCTGTGTGTGTGTGTGTGTGTGTGTGTGTGTGTGTGTGTGTGTGTGTGTGTGTGTGTGTATGTAGGTGTGTGTGTGTGTGTGTGTGCGTGTGTGTGTGCGTGTGTGTGTGCGTGACACCCTGACGTGTGTGTGTGTGCGCGTGCGTGACACCCTGTTGGTTCTGTTCCTTCCAGGCGTTTTGCTCCAGATTTCTTCCAAGGCTGCAGTGTGGAAGAGACCCGCCTGCACTCCCTACAGCTCCACCCGGTGTTCACCAGTGAGTACTGCGGCCGCTCCATAACAGTACACAAAACCGTGAGGTCATAATGATAAGGTTCTATCTCCGTTTTGGGTAGTTCAGAGATATTGAGCGTCAATGTTTTTACATTCCATTATGTTTTGTGAGATGGAACCTTTGTGTTTTATTAATTACTAACTAAATAATGTCAACATTTGAAAAATAACACCACACAGACATTAATAAACACCTAATGGATCAGATTATGTAAAAAAACTCAATTTTGACCAAAAAGGGAGATAGAACCTTATAATTCTAACGTCACGATTAATGCTGTACATTCTCCTCTGGCCAGAGCTGAAATGTCTCATCAATATCGCTTACTGTATGATGTGTTCCATAATATACCACTCCTACTATATGTACTGTATATAATGACATGATAGTGTTGGTGTTTAAATAAAGCTATTTAGCTTTTTTCACTTTTTCGCTCTGTGGCACAGCACTCTAACCAAGCACCTTCTTCTAATTGGTTGTGTCTTCACCCCTGGCAACCAGGTAACCAGGAAGTGTCTGGCGAGGCGGTCACAGCCGCGGCGGAGCCCACGTCTCTGTTCTGTTTCTTCTCGCTGCCCAACACGGGGTATGTGTACAGCGTGAGGGGCGGGGTCGAGCTGGTCTCCACCTATCAGTACCCAGAGAAGGCCCAGCAGGCGGTGCTCACGGACCTCTTCCTGCACATCATCACCAAGTAAGTAAGGCCTGGGGTTTGAAACAGACACCTTTGGGCCTCTCTAGCAGTGTTCATTTTAGTCTACTTTCTCTAGCTTTCTCTAGCAGTGTTAATTGTAGTCTACAAAAACTCCAAACCATTGTAGTCTAGTTTACGTCATTGACAAAATGTTTCGACATAGTTTTTGTAGAAACAAACCACACTAAAATGTTTTCAGTTTTTCATCAACTAAAACTAGACTAAAACTAAGAAGGATCGTCTGAAGACTAAGACTAAATGTAAAATATTCAGCCAAAATGAACACTGCTCTCTAGTCTACCTGTCTAGCCTCTAAAGCGACCGACCTCCCCAGAAATATCCATATCCACCACTACAGTACATCCCTGATGTCCATGCCTTTGACTCTGATATGATATACAGCAGTATAGAGTTGCCAGTTTGGTTTCTTTCTGATATACAGTAGTATAGAGTTGCCTGTTTGGATTCTCACTGCTGTTATAGAGGATGACATTACATCATCAGTGTGCTGTTGTCCCCTGTGCTCCAGGAACGCCCTTCAGTGTTTCACTGTCCGCTGTGCAGCGGTGGCGGCCAGGGCAGAAGACCCTTACATCGACACGACTATGAAGGTGAGGGCAGATACACTGCTAGGCTAACGGACGGGCCTGCCACAAACTCTGTATTAACTCACAAATATTAAGGTGTGTGTGTGTGTGTGTGTGTGAGAGACAGACAGACAGACAGACAGACAGAGAAAAGTGAGAGAGAGGAAGTGAGAGAGAGAGAGAGAGAGAGAGACAGAGACAGAGAGAGACAGAGAGAGAGAGAGAGAGAGAGAGAGAGAAATAGTGTGGCAGAAGACCCTTACATCGACACGACTATGAAGGTGAGGGCAGCTACACTGCTAGGCTAACGGACGGGCCTGCCACAAACTCTGTATTAACTCACAAATATTAAGGTGTGTGTGTGTGTGTGTGTGTGAGAGACAGACAGACAGACAGACAGAGAAAAGTGAGAGAGAGGAAGTGTGAGAGAGAGAGAGAGAGAGAGAGAGAGAGAGAGAGAGAGAGAGAGAGACAGAGAGAGACAGAGAGAGACAGAGAGAGAAAGGAGAGTAATAGTGTGTCTGCCTAGCATTGATGCAGAGCAGGAGGGAGTCAGAGTCCTCTGGAGTCTGGAATGGGAACTAACTAGATAATCTAATCTGGAGCCCCGGCCTGGCTGCAGTGATGGTATGATAGTCAACTATTTAGTCTGCACATAAAGGGAGGTCCAATTAGATGACATTAGATTAGATGCTGGGAACTGCCTACTTCCACGTGAGCCCCGATGAATCTAATCTGGTAAACCAAAAATAAACATTCTAATCACACTGCTACTCATATGCAAAACCGTGTGTGTGTGTGTGTGTGTGTGTGTGTCTGTGTGTGTGTCTGTGTGTCTGTGTCTGTGTCTGTGTCTGTGTCTGTGTCTGTGTCTGTGTCTGTGTGTGTGCGTGTGTGTGTGTGTGTGCAGGCCTGCCCTCCCTTCACCATGGAGGTGTGTGCGCTGCGTATCCAGCTGTTCATCGGTCTGAAGGCTCTGTGTCACGACCACAACCACATCATCCTGCTGACCGCGGCCGACGTGGAGAGCAAGGAGGAGAGAGAGAGAGCCGCCCGCAGAACCATGTACGACCTTATTCCCCCTTCAGGCTTTTTCACACTGATCTATATGTTACGGTACATGTGGGAAAACTAGGGTTAGGGTTAGGTGCTACGGTGCTAGGGTTAAGGTTAGGGTTAGGGTTAGGATTACGGTTAGGGTTAGACATGCCAGCATGTACCAAGTCGACGTAGCACCTAACCCTAACCCTAGTTTTCCCACATGTACCGTATTCTCACATGTACCGTAACATATATACAGGGTTCCCACGGGTCCTTGAAATCCTTGAAAGTTTGTGAATTTGAGAAAAAGAAATCAAGGCCTTAAAGGTTTTTGAAAATAGACGTGGGTCATTGAAAGTGCTTGAATTCCCCTCTCTCTCTCTCTCTCTCTCTCTCTCTCTCTCTCTCTCTCTCTCTCTCTAAAAAAAATATATATTCATAAATGTTTATTTAGCTCGTCAACTAGTAAATAAGTCTCTGTTTTACTTAACTTTACACATATTTCACAATATATTGTTTTGCTGTGCTGTGGTAGAGAAGGCATCTAGTGTTCACACATTCAAGCCTCTCTTTTTAATTGCTGTCTGTGAGCGGATAGTTCCTATTATATAAATTCTCATCTAGATCTGTCTCAAACTACGCCGTGTTGGGTCCTTGAAATTGAGGGAATTGAGTCTTGAAAGTCCTCGAAAGGTGCTTGAATCTGATGTTTCAGAAGGTGTGGGAACCCTGTATATACCACTATATACAGTATATCTATATACCACTATATACAGTATATCTATATACCACTATATACAGTATATCTATATACCACTATATACAGTATATCTATACGACTTGTTTATTATCGACACTTCCATTAGAGAAAGTGACTCAGCTACATTACAAGTGTTTGTCGTTGTGTGTGTTGAACATAAACCCACTACTGTGATTCTTATTGTAGCGAATTAAAAGATCACAAAACCCTAGCAGGGATTTTCCAAGCGGTAGGTATAGAGCCGTCGACCACTCCCGCTCTGGAGCGCTTCCTGTCACACCCCTTCCTGTAAGTTCCTTTATCCTCCAGCCCCCCCTCCCCCCCCCCGCCCCCCCCAACCTACCCCAAGATGGTGTGCCCCCCCCCATCCTTTCGGGACCCTTTTGGACCCGAAACCCCTATTTAAACAACCCTAACATGGTAACACCTCTCTGTGTGTGTAGTGACTAACTGGTCTGTGAACTCACACAAAATCTGAATCATTTATTTATTTAAATGTTTTGTATCTGGGTTTGGCTCCAGATCTGGAAGTGCTTTACTTTAGTCAGCTCCTCTCTTGTTGTCACGCCGAAGCCTAACATGCATGTACTGTACTGTACAGGGGATACATTTACATTTTTACATTTTTGGCATTTAGCAGACGCCTTATTCCAAAGCGACTTACAATCAATACATTTGACTAAGCAAGTGAATCATCAATCCACCAGTCGTAGCAGGAAGAGTAATCCAGCTCAGGCCCGGGGCCACTGATAGAAGGAAAAACCTTCTTCTATCACCTTCTTATAATTATAAACCTAGTTTATTTTTTATTTTTTTAAATTTATTATATAGACACTGGAGAAACAGAGAAACAGAACAAGGGGGTCAATATAAGTTTTTAGGAGACACTGTAGACACACTCGACAGTCACAGGCAGCAGTTGGCTGAAATGCCGACAGATAAGTAGCCATTGTGGCGATCATGTGCCACAGTCACCACATGATACCCAGCAGTAACCCAAGCAGCTACAGAGCAGAAATAGGGCAACATGGAGGAAATACCAGGAAAGAGCAGACTCTTAACACAACTGACCTTTTATTCAGTCAGACACGCAGGGAAACACAGGGGCCCCTTCATGTCACATGAGACTGCTTTACAGCAATAAGCCACTTACTTACCAGCGTTTGTGGCTAATAGCATCAGGTTAGTTATTATCTGTTATACAAGGAACGCACACACACACACACACACACGCACACACACAGGCAACACCGCGGATGTTAGCATAGGGGTCATTAGGCCAAATGTGGAAATAAGCATGAAATGATTCCCGATTAATGCTGTGCTACCTACCTGCCTTCCATAACATTGTCGTTCCATTAGGTTTAGGTTTCAAGCTTTTGTTTTGTTTTAACAAACTTGAAATTAAATGTGTGTAATGTTTTCCACCTCGTAGATGTGAAACTCCCAGCCACCCTGTTTCACAACATTCTAGAAGCTGTTTCGACATTCTAGAAACCATGGTATCTACACATGGTGTTTATTTACAGAGATAACCCCTGTGTCACTGTGAATTGACCGGTGTCATGGAGATGACGAACCGTTGCCTCAGTTTTGCTGACATCCTCTTTGTCTGACCTCCGCCCCCCCCCCCCCCAGGTCCAGGAAGTCCAGTTTCACCAAGCCCCAGGACCCCAGCGAGAGGGGGCATGGCTGGAACCTGTACGTGGTGGACACCGTCCCCCCCCTCCAACTCTATAACGAGATAGTACGGAACTCTCTGCCACCTAACATTCTGGAACTCTCTGCCACCTAACATTCTGGAACTCTCTGCCACCTAACATTCTGGAACACTGTTGTGGATTTAATTGATTCTTAATAGATTTAGTCAAACTTATAAAGCACAAAGAGCTTAGATCAATTGTCTCCAAAGAGGCCTTTTATTAAGCAGAGTTACATGAGCGCAGAGAGAAAGGAGCAGACCAATAAGCAAGAAGCAATAGCCCAAAAGGCAAAAAGCCCCCAACGATGGGTGGGACTCATATTTATAGAACTGTCCTTGGTCATGAGGTCCCTATTCTTGGGAACCAATCATATTATACAAATCTGTGGTTACACAAGTTATGGGCCCTCCTGTCCATAGTCAGAATTATTCACTGCGCCACAGATCTTGGCCCGTCCCTTACAGGAAGGAAATGGGCCTTCCTTGAGTGCTGCTAGATTCACCAGACTGTAGAGAGACTTACATTTCTCAGTATGAAATGATATAAAACCACATCAACACCTCAACACTAAAACACAATCTCAACTATAGCTAGATGTCACATTTAAGTTCATTACTTACATCCCTCACACACCATACCCTCGGCACATTTTAGTTTCTAAAAATGTGACTTTTTTCTTTTTTTCTTTCCACACCCTTTTAGTATAATGTCGCCGTGATTTTCTTCTGCTGTGTTACGCTGACAAAAGTAGAATTAGATTTGTTTTAGGAATTGTGTTTCTGTGCTTGTTGTGCTTTATGCACTTATGAGTGTTCACAGTCGACATCGTAAGCTTAGAATGATAAGGTTCTATCTCCGTTTAGGGCAGTTCAGAGATATTGAGCGTCAAAGTTTTTACATTCCATTATGTTTGGTGAGATGGAACCTTTGTATTTTATTAATTACTAACTAAAAAAATGTCAAAATTTTGAAAAATAACACCACACAGGCATTAATAAACACCTAATGGATCAGATTATGTAAAAAAACTCAATTTTGACCCAAAAATGGAGATAGAACCTTATAATTCTAACGC
>NC_137677.1:3244343-3274429 GCF_963989245.1 Nansenia antarctica
GACGATATGTTGATATCGTTATGTCGGATCTGACGTCCCGACGTCTCTCCATCTCTCTCAACGTCTCTCCATCTCTCCATCTCTCTCCATCTCCATCTCTCTCCATCTCTCCATCTCTCTCAATGTCTCTCCATCTCTCCATCTCCCCATCTCTCTCAATGTCTCTCCATCTCTCTCCATCTCTCCATCTCTCTCAATGTCTCTCCATCTCTCCATCTCCCCATCTCTCTCTCCATCTCTCCATCTCTCCATCTCCCCATCTCTCTCAATGTCTCTCCATCTCTCTCCATCTCCCCATCTCTCTCAATGTCTCTCCATCTCTCTCCATCTCCCCATCTCTCTCAATGTCTCTCCATCTCCCCATCTCTCTCAATCTCTCCATCTCTCAATGTCTCTCCATCTCTCCATCTCTCTCAATGTCTCTCCATCTCTCTCCATCTCTCCATCTCTCTCAATGTCTCTCCATCTCTCCATCTCTCTCAATGTCTCTCCATCTCTCTCCATCTCCCCATCTCTCTCAATGTCTCTCCATCTCTCCATCTCTCAATGTCTCTCCATCTCTCTCAATGTCTCTCCATCTCTCCATCTCTCTCAATGTCTCTCCATCTCTCCATCTCTCTCAATGTCTCTCCATCTCTCTCAACGTCTCTCCATCTCTCTCAACGTCTCTCCATCTCTCTCAACGTCTCTCCATCTCTCCATCTCTCTCAATGTCTCTCCATCTCTCCATCTCTCTCAATGTCTCTCAATGTCTCTCCATCTCTCTCAACGTCTCTCCATCTCTCCATCTCTCTCAACGTCTCTCCATCTCTCCATCTCTCTCAATGTCTCTCCATCTCTCCATCTCTCTCAATGTCTCTCCATCTCTCCATCTCTCCATCTCTCTCAACGTCTCTCCATCTCTCCATCTCTCTCAATGTCTCTCCATCTCTCCATCTCTCTCAATGTCTCTCAATGTCTCTCCATCTCTCTCAACGTCTCTCCATCTCTCCATCTCTCTCAACGTCTCTCCATCTCTCCATCTCTCTCTGCGTCTCCAGGCTCTTCTGTGTGGTCCCACCCTGGACGTGTCGGCAGTCCTTCCCCTGCTGGAGCAGCTCCCTGACGAGGACAACGCGGGGCTGAGCGTGCACGTGCTCTGCGCCGCCAAGCTGGGGCGTCACGAGAGCTCCATCGAGCTGCTGCTGGACCGCTGCCCTCAGGCCATCATCCCGTACGCCAACCACGAACTGCACAGCAGCACAAAGGTAACCAACCCCCCCCCCCCCCCAACTCTCACCAGGAAACCAGGAACTATAAAATATAACAAATAAAAAAGGTTTCGCCACCAAGGCGAATTTCACTAGTGGCCCCAAGTATTGTAGTAATTCATCCGATACTCACTCATGGTTTAAATGCCTTCCATTTGAACTGTCCCGGCTGTGGCGAGGTAGAGCTGCCGTCTAATGCAGTGTTTCTCAACCCTCTCCTCGGGGCGCCCCAGCCGCACCACATATTTGATCTGTTCCACCACCAGCTCACCTGATTCCACTAATCCAGTACAAAGCAATTATGGTTTGTACTTGATTAGTTGAATCAGGTGTGCTGGTGGTGGATCAGATCAAATATGTGGAGCGGCTGGGGCGCCCCGAGGAGAGGGTTGAGAAACACTGGTCTAATGATCGCAAAGGTTGGCAGATCGGCGGTTCGAGCCCCGGCTGGCCACATGTCGAAGTGTCCTTGGGCAAGACACTGAACCCCAAATTGCTCCCAGTGAGCGGGCCGGCGCCTTGCATGGTAGCTTGCCGCCAATGGTGTGTAAATGAGAGGCCGTTGTAAAGTGCTTTGGATAAAGGCGCTATATACTGTAAGTGCAGTCCATTTACCATTTGAACTCATAGACGGTGTTTATGTGATGTTGCTCCAGGCTCTGTGGTGGCAGAAGCTTCTTCCTGAGCTGTGTGAGAGGACCAGGGCAGCTGGAGGACACAACAGCATCTTACTGGCCGCACTTAAAGGTAAGGAGTGGGTGTTCGGTTGTTAAGTCTGACGTCAAACGTGACGTTTATCAATTTCCGGGTCCAAATAAAAACTTCCCCGCACCAGAGTACCAGTGTACTAAAGCGGTAGAATGACAGTTTAATCGTTTTTTAGACTGGGATCTATTCATACAACAAGGAACACAGCACTTTCCCGTTTTTCCCATATTGTCAGCGACTTTGAGCCTCGGAAAAGCGCTATAGAAATATAATGAATTATTATTATTACTGCGGCATTTTGAAGAGAGCGCCTCAGCCAACGTTGGACCCGACTTAACACGACTTCACGACTCAACAACCGAATTGCATAGCCTACTCCACTTCAGATCTGCAACTGAAACTCTGTGAAACTCCCTCGAAATAGCAGCCATGGGTTGTTGTTGTTGTTGTTTTTTTACTGTGTTTGACAGTTGAAAAGATGATAAGTCAACCATGTTTTGAAAGCTGTTCCGTCTCTGTTTCCCTGACGACAGAGACCTTGGTGGTGGTTGCCATGGAGCTCAACCCCCTGGACTTCCTGGACCTGTTGCCAGACGACGGGACAGCGGTCTTCTTCCTGCCTCACCTGCTGGAGTGTAGCCAGAGGCACCTGATGACGTGAGTGGGAGGAGCCAGCGTAACGTTGACGACACGATGGGCAGAGACAAAGCCAAAGGGGGAGGGGCCAGTGGAACCTCTAAACGTGAGGGAGGGGAGGGGCCAGCGCAATGTTGATTCTATTAGGGGGGGAGGAACTATCGTAATGATTATGTACATAGAAATGGTGTATTTTCATGGTGTAGCGTGAGGACGTTATTAAAACAGTAGAGGGACTACTGCTCTCATACACTGGATGTGGATGTCCACTGGACTGGCTTCTCTGAAGACTTTACTGACTTTTGACCTACTTTGTGACGAGGCGGAGAGAATGTTTAAAGTGACAGTAAACTGCTCTGAAAACTATGACCTTACTTCTGTAGGAATAGGACTGCAGTATATATCAATGTATGATGTATTTGATCTCTTTTCATTTGAGACATTTTTCTTTTATTTATCTTTATTCAGTTAAATGTAGAAATAATAAATGTTATTCCCACAAACATTTTTTGCTGTAACCAACTAGATACTGTCTATGTAATGTCCCTGAAATAGAGGAAATATTTGAATTACAATATGAGAGACAAAGGAAGGATTTTCTTTATTCAATCTGAATAAACACCTCCATACACATCCATAGGAAGCCTTGCATTCAGTACATTCTTATGTTCATATTCCGTGAGTTTAGAATGAGAAGGTTCTATCTCCGTTTAGAATGATAAGGTTCTATCTCCGTTTAGAATGATAAGGTTCTATCTCCGTTTAGAATGAGAAGGTTCTATCTCCGTTTAGAATGAGAAGGTTCTATCTCCGTTTAGAATGATAAGGTTCTATCTCCGTTTAGAATGATAAGGTTCTATCTCCGTTTAGAATGAGAAGGTTCTATCTCCGTTTAGAATGATAAGGTTCTATCTCCGTTTAGAATGATAAGGTTCTATCTCCGTTTAGAATGATAAGGTTCTATCTCCGTTTAGAATGAGAAGGTTCTATCTCCGTTTAGAATGATAAGGTTCTATCTCCGTTTAGAATGATAAGGTTCTATCTCCGTTTAGAATGATAAGGTTCTATCTCCGTTTAGAATGATAAGGTTCTATCTCCGTTTAGAATGAGAAGGTTCTAATCTCCGTTTAGGGCAGTTCAGAGATATTGAGCGTCAAAGTTTTCACATTCCATTATGTTTTGTGAGATGGAACCTTTGTATTTTATGAATTACTAACTGAAAAATGTCAACATTTAAAAAATAACACCACACAGGCATTAATAAACACCTAATGGATCAGATTATGTAAAAAACTCAATTTTGACCAAAAATGGAGATAGAACCTTATAATTCTAACGTCACGACATGTGGTCAGTTTTATCCTTGTGTGTACCCAAGGCGTTCAGTATGAGGTCTGTGTATTAATGATATAAATCACAGAAGTTCTGTGTGCACTGTATACAATGTGGCAAAGCTTTTCACAGTTTTTTAACTGTTAACAGTTACAACTCCCGTTCTCCCTGGTCATCCGAAGAAGCCTTTCTTAGCTGTTGACAGAGAAACACACACAGGAAGAGGTTCAGTTCTATGTAACACACACAGGAAGAGCTTCAGTTCTATGTAACACACACAGGAAGAGGTTCAGTTCAAGATCCACATTTTGGTATAACAGTGAATGATTGAAGAAATGGAAAGGCAGATCTACAACCACATCATAGTCATTATACTACTCTGTCCAGGGTTCCTACAAGTTTGACAAGAACAAGTCAAATCTAAGACCTTTTTAGACCTTTTTTTGACCTCTTTGAATATCATTTTAGACCTATTCGCTGCACCATAGCTTTTTGTCATCCTCGAGGTGATGAAATGAGGGATTTCACTGCCACACAGACAAAAAGGGAGCGAATTGGCTTTTTTGGGGTTCCAGCTTGATTAATTTCCGTGTAAATAGATGTGGTCGGACTGATTTCTTTGCAGGATCTAGTTTTTAAGACCTAGCACCTAATTATTAATAATATTTTTTAGACTGAATAACTGAAATCTGAGACCTTTTTAGGCCTTATAAATTTGATTGCTGGATTTTAGGCTTTAAGGCTTTTTAAGACCAGCGCGGGAACCCTGTCTGTCACCTTTCTCTCTCCAAGCACGGAAAAAAAAAAAAATAACACACACACACACACACACACACACACCTTTCTCTTTGACCGTGTACAGGGTCTGCATGCCACCCAGTAAGTGGTCGGTCACGTGGCAGTGAAGCAGCCAGGTGCCCGGGTACGTTGGCCACATCTTCACCGTCTGGAAGGTTCCGGGGAACAGGTCGAACGTGTCTGTGCGGAGGGAGCCGCCGCCCAGCTGGGAGGGGAGGAGGGGAGGGGAGAGGAGGGGAGGGGAGGGGAGGGAAGAGAAGTCGTGACGTTAGAATTATAAGGTTCTATCTCCATTTCTGGTCAAAATTTTGTTTTTTACATAATCTGATCCATTAGGTGTTTATTAATGCCTGTGTGGTGTTATTTTTTTAAATGTTGACATTTTTCAGTTAGTAATTCATAAAATACAAAGGTTCCATCTCACAGAACATAATGGAATGTAAAAACGTTGACGTTAGTACGTTCTATAGAACTACCCCGGTACCTTAAAGTCGACGCTGTGTCCGTGCCAGTGGGCGGTGTGGATGTCCACCTCGTTGCCCATGCCCATCAGGTACCAGTACACCTTGTCTCCCACCTGCATGTCCAGGCCTAGCAGGTTACCATACATCATGCCGTTGATAGCTGCCACAGAGAGGGAGAGAGACACACACACACACACACAATTATAGGCGCTTAATGATTAGTAAGTATGTAAGTAAGTAAGTCATGTTTATTTATATAGCACATTTTGTAGACTCTTCTCAAACCATTGAAGTCACAGCGCTGTGAATAAAGTAAGTAAGTAAGTAAGTAAGTAAAGCTTTATTTATATAGCGCCTTTCGTACATGAAATGCAACTCAAAGCGCTTTACAATAGAACATATACAACCAAAGATTACAAGGAAAGGAAAAAAAGGGGGGGGGGGGGAACGAGACACAACAGCAGGGGAGGGGTGGGGGGAGGGAGGGGTTACATCACCCTCTGTAAAAGAGGAAAGTGAACATGAAGTCACAGTTTTGCGAGCCCCTCACCATGCATCTTGTTGCTCTCGAGAAACGCTTCGTCCTTCTTGATGTTGGCGGCTGGGTTCTTGACGTTGGTCTTGATGTTCTCGTCCAGGTACCATGACTCGTTTTCATCGAACACCAGGAAGAGGAGAGCAAACTCCTCCACTTCCTTCTTCAGACCAAACGTCCTGCCGTAGCTCCGCGTACAGATCACCAGGGGCCCAATCAGACCACTGTACAAGTCCTGAGGGGAGAGAGACACAGAAGCAGGCGTTAGTGAAGGGTTACCAGGGGTTCAAATTCAATGAATCAAATTGTTTGTGTTAAAGATGCAATCTGGGACAAATCAATGATATGGCCATTGATTCTTGAAGAATATAATTTAGAATTGCCTCAAAACTAAACTAAACTAAAATACTGTAAGTTTGTTTTATTCCATTGTTTGTAAAGAATGTCATTGTAAACAAAGACTGTATAGCTTCAAAACATGGTTAAAACATGGTTCAAACATGGTTAAAACATGGTTAAAACATGGTTGTTTGTGAGTGAGTGTAATGATGTAGGCGCGTGTATGCATTATTTGGTGAGTTGGGGATACCGAGATATATGAGTCAGGATGTGTGGAAGGGTTCACTGTACTACAGTTTTTCTCTCTGTCGCTTTAACACTAACATCTGAACCTCAAACACAACGACCAAAAACCTGAAACTGGTGTATTTTATCTCACACCAATTCTTCACAATGACAAACACATTTCTTGCTTATCACTCATTCTGCAGTTCTAAACCACACAGTTAACAAAACACTAAGTACAATTCTCGACATTTGGCACAATCTTCCTTGACTCCAAAAAAGCAAGCCAGGGAAAACCTCCCCAGTAGAAAGTAGAATCATGGCCACAGTGGCACGAAAACACTCCTTAGTCTAGTAGAGTTGCACTGTTGTCAGGGGTCCATTGTCAGGGGTCCATAGCCTAGCCTAGCTCCATTTCAATCTATAGTCCCCTGTTTACAATGTAAAGCACTTTGAGTGTCTGGAATATATAAATCAAAACCAATCAGCGCTTTATAAGTCCAATCAATCAATTATTCAACTGTGCCTAACTAACACAAACTTGAGACCATGCTCAGTTTAGTTTCGCCCTTTTCTGTGTCCCCTAAAACTTCTATTGCCCCCCCTACTGTTTCTCTGTTTCTCCAGTGTCTATATAATAAAAAGTCTAGGTGTAGAAGAAGGTGATAGAAGTAGATTTTTCCTTCTAGCACAGAGAGACTGCCAATGGCCCCCCGGGCCTGAGCTGGATTACTCTTCCTGCTACGACTGGTGGACTGATGATTCACTTGCTTAGTCAAATGTATCGAGTGTAAGTCGCTTTGGAATAAGGCGTCTGCTAAATGGCAAACATGTAAAAATGTAAATGTAAATGAATAAACATCCCTTCTAATAGGACACAAGCATATTCATACCTTGGTGACGTCCACAGAGGAGTAGTACGCTCCTACACTGCACGACTCCTGTGCGTCTGTCGGCCCTGTGTTCTTATTGACGTACCAGGAGTACGTGGTGGTGTCACCTGTGTGGAGAGACCGTTACACACCTAGATAGGTACTACTGCCTCCAAAGCTGTCACTTTTCTAAACAAAGCGTGAGCTTAGAATGATAAGGTTCTATCTCCGTTTAGAAGGTTCTATCTCCGTTTAGAAGGTTCTATCTCCGTTTAGGGCAGTTCAGAGATATTGAGCGTCAAAGTTTTTACATTCCATTATGTTTTGTGAGATGGAACCTTTGTATTTTATTAATTACTAACAAAAAAAATTCAACATTTTAGAAATAACACCACACAGGCATTAATAAACACCTAATGGATCAGATTATGTAAAAAATTATAATAATGTTGACCAAAAATGGAGATAGAACTTTATAATTCTAACATCATGAAACTGTATATTTACTCTGGCCTTGGGTATGTGGCCTTCAGTTACCTGGCTTGGTTTCCTTGATTGTGGGCGTGTCAGTCTTGACTCCATGTGCGTGTATGGAGTATGGTCTGCTTGCCATGTTCTTAAACACGATATTGACCTTGTCTCCGACATCTGCATGGATCATTGGGCCTTAGAGGGGAATAATAGCATGGACGGTTACAGTCACATACATTTGAATGATTGATTACTTTTTCTTTTTCTTTTTTATTACATTTGCCTAACATGATTCAATGCCTAACATGATTCATTCAATTCGATGCCACATCCACACAGGCCACACATTTGACCTACTGTATGACACATAGCTGAACTCTTTATTTGATAGCTTACCCAGAATCCCCAGATGTTCCATATCGGCTGGTCTCTCCTTCACTTTGTCGAACTTCTTACTTTTATATTCTCTATATACTACCTTCTTGTACTTGGAGCCAATATATTTGTCCTGTTTGTCAAGGAAAGCTGCTCCTGGACTGGAGAGAGAAAGAGACGAGAGTTCAGCTGGAAACACTGAGAGGAGGAGGGGCTAGATCGTTGGAATGACACCACAATGATCACAAGGTTGGCAGATCAGCGGTTCGAGCCCCGGCTGGCCACATTTCCAAGTGTCCTTGGGCAAGACACTGAACCCCTAAATTGCTCCCAGTGAGCGCCTTGCATGGCAGTTTGCCTACCTCGCCATTGGTGTGTGAATGTGTGTGTGAATGAGAGGCCTTTGTAAAGCGCTTTGGAGCAGCAAATGGACTGCGCTATATAAGTGCAGTCCATTTACCATCAGTTTGTTCTCTCAAAATGTCATTTCACGTTTGTGTCTTCACTTGCATCTCTGAGGCACTAAACCCAATTCTGCACCCTACCTGCGTGCACACTGTTCCTGGAAAGATATCCATGTGTGTTACCAGTGCCATAGCGCTGTTAGCTAGAATACCTATGAGTGTCCTACACACCCTATTACCTGCCCTACAGGTGTGTGTGTGTGTTCTTTCTGTGTATCTTCGTACCTGTTCTTGAGACCGTGGAAGAGGGCATCCTCCCAGGTCCGGTTGGGGGCATAGTCCCAGTCCACCTCCACCGCGGCGATGTAGTAGGTCTTCGAGTGGAGCATGATCTCTGACTGTCTGGTGAACATGCTGCACTTCTCCACTGTGTAGTTGGCTCTCATCCCCCCCAGGTAGTGGTCTACGGTCTTACACACCACCTCGAACTGACCTGGGGGAAGAAACCAAAGTCTTTCATATTATATAACATTTCCTGACGTTAGAATTATAAGGTTCTATCTCCATTTTTGTCAAAATTGATCCATTAGGTCCATTAATGCCCGTGTGGTGTTATTTTAAAAATGTTGACATTTTTGAGTTAGTAATTAATAAAATACAAAGGTTCCATCTCACGAAACATAATGGAATGTAAAAACGTTGACGCTCAATATCTCTGAACTGCCCTAAACGGAGATAGAACCTTCTCATTCTAAGCTCACGATTTATCTATCCACATTATATTATTTATCACATTCTCCACCGGGCATTCAATGAATCTGTCCCACCATCACCATCAAGCATCTATCCATTCACAGGGTTCCCACGGGTCCTTGAAATCCTTGAAAGTTTGTGAATTTGAGAGAGAAAAAATCAAGGCCTTCAAAGTTTTTGAAAATAGACATGGGTCATTGAAAGTGCTTGAATTACCCTCTCTCTCTAAAAAAAAACTAGACCATCTAGTGTTCAAGCCTCTACATTGTTGTCTGTGAGCGGAGAGTTCCTATGATATAAATTCTCATCTAGATCTGTCTCAAACTATGCCGTGTTGGGTCCTTGAATTTGAAGGAATTGAGTCTTGAATGTCCTTGAAAGGTGCTTGAATGTGATGTTTCAGAATATGTGGGAACCCTGCATCCATCCATCCATCCATCCATCCATCCCTCTCAGGACATGTATAGTTACCCATGCTGTCAGGCTCCATGGTGACAGTGTGTGAGATGTGTGGGAACACGTTCATGACGTCTCTCCTGGTCTGTCTGTAGATGAACCTGTTGCCCTCGAAGTACAGCCCGTGGATGTCCGCCTCGGAGCCCAGACCAGACAGGTGCCACGACACCTTGGCCCCCTTGCACATGGTCAGCCCAGGTAGGTTCCCATACATGTAGCCATTGATCGCTAGAGTAACAGGAGAGTGGATGGGGAAATGTCTGTTTATACAACAGCTAGTTCCGACCAAGTAATTTGATTGGACAAGAGGCATTCCATGAGTGCCGATATACAGTATAACAGCACTGGGACTTTTAACTATACGTATCACTCTCCGAAAATGACCGTTAATACAAAGTAGCTAGCCTGCAGATGTTTGTGTTCAGGTTACTAGGCAACAGTCCAGTTGCGGAACTATTTTTTGTTGACGGAGCCAAAATAAATGATTAAATAAACAAACAAATCATAATCTGTTGTCACTTATTCCTGTTGTAAAGCACTTTGAGCTGCATTTCTTGTATGAAAGGTGCTATATAAATAAAGCTTTACTTACTTACTTACTTATTACTGTTAACTAATAAATTGCACTGTAGAACTGTTGTATAAAAGCAATTGTCTTCGGTACTAATTGACACTAAATAATAAAAAGGTGTGTGTGTGTGTGTGTGTGTGTGTGTGTGTGTGTGTGTGTGTATGTGACTCACAGTGCATTTTGTTGGACTCCTGGAAGTCCTCATCCTCCTTGTTGACAGTCTTGGGAGCCTTGGTGAACTGTGCGATGTTCTCATCCAGGTACCAGCTCAGGTTCTCATCCATCACCGTGGCGAGCAGGTGGAACTCCTTCTCAAAGTTTTTCTGAAATAAATTAAAATATAGTCTAATGAAGCAGATGATCGATGCATCATTTTACATTTTACACATCGAATTGTAGGAGGAGGATAGAGGTTTACTTACACACTGTCGAATAGGAAACGTGGGGAAATAAGGCTTGCATATTTCAGTGCCAAGCCAATGGAACACAAAGATATAAACAGTATGCCAGCCCGACCCACCTGTTTGCCCTTTTTGAGGCTCTTGGGTTTGCAGACAAGGAGATGTCCGACCAGACCAGAGTTGGTGTCTCGGATCGGGTCCACAGCTGAGTAATACAGGTACGTGATGCAGTCTGCGTCATCCCCCACGGGTCCACCTTCTTTGGGGATCACCCACTCATAGGTGTAGGTGGTGTCTGGCTTTACCAGGGCTGCCGGGGGCGGGGTTACATGCCCTGGAGGGAGAGAGAGAACGACACGTTTCAGCATCATGTAAAAGTCATACTCATACCCTTGTTGCTTGTAAGGCGTTTGTATTGTACTATGTTCGGCTTTGATGTCTGTGCCTCTATGTAATATGTGTGTTGCTTTTATGCCTGCCTAACCAGTACTTGATTTGTTGATTTTAATTGTTTTTATTGTTTTAGGTTTCCAAGTGCCAACTGAACATCTGGCCAGGGACTACGGACTTAAACTAGCCTTATTGGCTAACTCCGGCATATTGCATTTGTGTCTCATATGTATGTTAATATGCACTGTCCCTGTGAAATAAACAATAAACTAAACGCAATAATTTATAGCTACCTTCATCTGCGATAACATCATTGGATGAGTCAGACTCTTTCCAAGCATAACTACTATAACCAATCCAATCATGTCAGACCACCAGTGACTACTTCAAGGAAAGTGTGTGTCTGGATTTGAACAGCCCTGGCTGTCATGTAGTGCAGTGAGGCAAAGAGCCACTAGGTGTCGCTAGCACCTCTGTCTGTGGGTACGAGCAGTGTTGCCAGATGGGTGGTTTTCCAGACTAATTGGGCTAGAAAGGTTGCATTGTGCTGGTAAAATTGCACTTGGGCTGGTGGACAGATATGTATATATATAATATGTATTATGATATATCATATGCTATAATATTTGGGCTGGTTGTTTTTTTTAAATATACATTTGGGCGGATTTTGAGCACTGATTGGGCTGGTAAACGTCAGACCAATCTGGCAACACTGGCTACTAGCAAGGGTTCTGTGCTGAGTTCTTGACCCTTTTACCTGAAGTGTGTACTCGTAACTCGTTCACTCAAACATTGGATTAGCATAAGGATCAGTTAGAGGGGTTAAATCATGCTATTCTTTACACCAATCCAATGTTTCTGAACGAGTCAGTGCACACTCTGGAGAGAAGGGAGAACTTTAAACTGCCAATGGACTCTGGACGTCTGCGTCCCACCGGTCCTCTGCAGCAAGCACAGCCAGGGCGACATATTCTGTTCTGTTTGATTTGGCAGGGGGTAAAGACCACAAAACCGCTTGTCCAAATACAACTCTCCGTCTTTACAGATTAACCTCCCTCTTGTGTTCACGGTCAAATCTGACCGAATGACTTTGTTTGTAATCATAAATATTGTGTTTTTCATCCCATTGCCTCAAGACCTTATGTTATCCTCCACCCTGGGCCCCTGAGCATATACACTTGATTGCATTGAATTGCATTTTGGGGGATTTATTGAACCGTGTCACACCTATGATGTTTCCGGTCAGAATTGACCGCCATAGGAAATTAATGGGTAATAAAAATAGAAATAAATCAATACATCCCATACAACAATGGAACGGGAAGAATCTCAGCTACAACACTAACTAAATAATTTCCATCTCCAGTACACACAGCCTACATGGCAGGCATTTTTATAATATACAGTAATGTACAGTAAACACTATCTTTGAACTTGCTGCAAAATTATAATATGAAATTAACCCCTGGTGTCATTCTGTCTGCCACCCCTTGATTCTACTTGCTTTGACTGTTCAAATGAGATGTCAACCATCAAAATTGGAAAAGGGGTTCCAGAGATACTGTATCACTGTGCAAAACACACCGGTCAATTTTGACCGAAAGTAGCAAAGTTGGAAAATGAAACAAACAGAAGAGGAAGGTTAAGATGGATTCATCACAAATAACACAACGATACTTCTCCTATAAGTCCCATTCCGCCAACAGAACAACAAGGACAATACTCACTCGTCTCCTTTTTGATTTCTCTGAGTTTTTTGGCGGTGTAAGATTCTGTAAAGGTGGAAGGAGATGATGGTTATTAAAGGGGTTGTCTTTTTGTTTTTGCTCTTACTTACTGCCATTGTCATAATGGTGATAATGTTACAAATATATTTAATTTCGATACTTTTTAGTAGTTATATACAAGTGCTGTGTCCCTTGTTGTATGAATAGATCCCAGTCTAAAAAACGATTAAACTGTCATTCTACCGCTGTAGTACACTGGTACTCTGGTGCTTTAGTACACTGGTACTCTGGTGCTTTAGTACACTGGTACTCTGGTGCTTTAGTACACTGGTACTCTGGTGCTTTAGTACACTGGTACTCTGGTGCTTTAGTACACTGGTACTCTGGTGCTTTAGTACACTGGTACTATGGTGCTTTAGTACACTGGTACTATGGTGCTTTAGTACACTGGTACTCTGGTGCTTTAGTACACTGGTATTCTGGTGCTTTAGTACACTGGTACTCTGGTGCTGTAGTACACTGGTACTCTGGTGCTTTAGTACACTGGTACTCTGGTGCTTTAGTACACTGGTACTCTGGTGCTTTAGTACACTGGTACTCTGGTGCTTTAGTACACTGGTACTCTGGTGCTATAGTACATTGGTACTCTGGTGCTTTAGTACACTGGTACTCTGGTGCTTTAGTACACTTGTACTCTGGTGCTTTAGTACACTGGTACTCTGGTGCTTTAGTACACTGGTACTCTGGTGCTTTAGTACACTGGTACTCTGGTGCTTTAGTACACTGGTACTCTGGTGCTTTAGTACACTGGTGCTTTAGTACACTGATACTCTGGTGCTTTAGTACACTGGTACTCTGGTGCAGGGAATTTCTGGTTTGGACCCGGAAATTGCTAAACGTCACGTTTGACGTCAGACTTACCTTCCAGCTCATTGTAGTAGAGCGTCCCGTCCTGCTCGATGCTGTACTGCACTCCGTGTGGCTGGATGCTGTAAGGTTGTTTGGCCTTGTTCCTGAACACAACCTTGATGGTGTCCTCCTCCTCCGCCCTGATAACAGGGCCTGTAGGGACGTCGTGACGTTAGAATTATAAGGTTCTATCTCCATTTTTGTCAAAATGTAGTTTTTTACATAATCTGATCCATTAGGTGTTTATTAATGCCTGTGTGGTGTTATTTTTTAAATGTTGACATTTTTGAGTTAGTAATTCATAAAATACAAAGGTCCCATCTCACAAAACATAACGGAATGTAAAAACTTTGACGCTCAATATCTCTGAACTGCCCTAGACGGAGATAGAACCTTATCGTTCTAAGCTCATGACGTTACAACACGTTACAAAGTATAGGCTACCTTACAAAGGAGATGGAAGTACCATTGGTTGCTGGGTAACAGACATAAACGTTGATAACCGACGTTGGATTTAAATAGTTAGGATGAGATAAGATAGGATTCTTCCTAAAGTTAGTTAGGATTTACTTCTGTGACACCAAATTGAGAATACCAAATCCTATCTTATACTTTCCTATCTTAACTTAGGACTTAAGTTAACAATGATGCGACACATGTATAAACTACATTACCCAGGATCCCAAGGTGCTGCTCCTCTTGTGTCCTGTCCTTGCGTTTGGTGAAGGTGTTGTCAGTGTACTCCACATACTGGGCCTTCTTATACTTCCCCCCGATCTTGTCGTTGCCACTAGCGAAGAACGTCTCTGACAGACTACAGACATTCAGGAGGACACAGCTATGTTACATTACAATCACATCAACCCAAAAAGAATTGAGTGTAGAAGACGTGTGATGTGTTTCTGTGATGTGATATATCTGACCAGTCTGTCCTGGGTTGGTTTGCTGTGTGATAAGATGACTGTGAAATGTACTGGAGTGACCCCTGGGGTCACATGGTAGAAAAATGTTATTTGATGTGTGAATCCGTTCCCTCGGTTTAGTAATTCGTTCCCTCGGTTTAGTAATTCGTTAGGGTTAGTGTTAGGGTTAGGGTTAGGCCCTACGAGCCAGAACGATCGCAAGGATTACCCCAACCCTTACCCTAACGAATTACTAAACCGAGGGAACAAATTACTAAACTGAGGGAACAGATTTACTAAATCGAGGGAATGGATTCACACATCAAATATATTTTTTCTACCATGTGACCCCAGGGGGGCTCCGTAGTTTGCTGTGTGATAAGATGACTGTGAAATGTAATTGAACTGTGTACATTAACTTTGATGACTTGAGGATGTTTCTGACCTGTCAGATTTCAGCGGCCGTCCCGTGTTGTGGTTGATCTGGGTCGGGCCGTAGTCCCAAAGCACCTCCTCGGCAGCGATGAAGTACTCCCTCACCGCGCCGTTCGGACGAGGCTTGTGGACGTTGGGGAAACACTTCTTGATCTCGAACAAGGCCTGCATGCCCGCTGGAGAACACCAGAGCACCAGAGGAGGAGGAGGATCAGACATGGAATCTTCTAGAATCTTCTAGATTCATCTGAATCATCATCTCACCTCAGTTCTTACATTTGTACTAGAAAATGTCACCCCCAGGTGAAATTAATGTGTGCCAGTGTTTAAACAATGTTGATGGGGTTGGCTAAATTGGGGTAAGGGGTAAATTCATGTAACATAATACCAAGTCGTGACATTAGAATTATAAGGTTCTATAGTTTTTTTTTTACATAATCTGATCCATTAGGTGTTTATTAATGCCTGTGTGGTGTTATTTTTTAAATGTTTAAACATTTTTTTTGTTAGTAATTCATAAAACACAAAGGTTCCATCTCACAAAACATAATGGAATGGAAAAACTTTGACGCTCAATATCTCTGAACTACCCTAAACGGAGATAGAACCTTATCATTCTAAGCTCACGAAATGTACGCATCATAAAATAACACGGAACAGAACATAGAGGCTAGGTTAGTCAGGCTAGTGAGAAGCGTCCCTCCCTACCCTGAAGGTGGTCGTTGACCTGACAGCCCAGCAGCCAGTGTCCAGGGTTGTCAGCGGTCATCTCCACATTGGTGAAGGTGGCAGGGAACAGACTGACCGTGTCCGTGTGGTGCTTCAGGTGGGTCAGGACCTGGCCGTGGAAGAACACTGAGTGGATGTCCACCTCGTTGCCCATCCCAAACAGGTGCCAGTGGATCTTGTCCCCCACGCACATGCTCAGTCCAGGCAGGTTCCCGAAGACGTAGCCGTTAATGGCTGAAACACACAGAACCAGGGTGGGTTAGTTACTGTAGGTGCGTGCGTGTGTGTGTGTGTGTGTGCGTGTGTGTGTGCGTGTGTGTGCGTGTGTGTGTGTGTGTGTGTGTGTTATGTCTCTGTACAGGCTGTGTGTGTGTGTTGTTACCCCTCTACAGGCTGTGTGTGTGTGTGTGTGTGTGTGTGTGTGTGTGTGTACTGCATGTCTAACACTCACAGTGCATCAAGTTGCTCTCCTGGAAATCTTCGTCGTCCTTGTCCACCTTGGCGGGCGTGCCGGCGTAGGTCTTGATGTTGTCGTCCAGGTACCAGCTCATGTTCTCGTCAGACACGGTGAACATCAGAGCGTACAGGTAGTTTGCTGACTTGTCCCCGTGGACGTCCAGGGTACCTGCGTGACAAATGGTAAATTTGCACTTATATAGCGCTTTTTTGCTGCTCCAAAGTGCTTTACAACGGCCTCTCATTCACACATTCACACACACATTCACACACCAATGGCGGCAAGCTGCCATGCAAGGCCCCGGCCCGCTCACTGGGAGCAATTTTGGGGTTCAGTGTCTTGCCCAAGGACACTACGACATGTGTCCAGCCAGGGCTCGAACAGCCGATCTGCCAACCTTGTGATCATTAGGCGGCGACTCTACCTCCTGAGCCACAGCCGCCCCGTACACACAGACAAGGAGAGGGATCTTTGTGTTTCAATAGTGTATTGTACCAGAGGATCAATCTTTGATATATAGTCATGAGCTCTACTTTATTTTACCTGTACAATACATCACAGGGGGAAAAAATGATCAATAGTTTGTGGCATGTACAGGAGGGTGGTTCTAAAAAGCTTGACTGGCTGATGACAGACTACATTAACAGTGCTTAGGTGCCCGAAGAGAAGCCTGTACCTTTTTTACAGATGATGAGGGGTCCTATGAGCCCCGAGGCGATGTCTTTGGGTGCGCTGGCGTGTGAGTGGTAGATCCTGGTCAGACAGTTGGTGTCGTCTTTGGGCGGGGCGTGTGAGGAGGAGAGGAGCCAGGTGTACGTGTAGCTCTTCCCAGGAGCCACCAGGTCATCATGCTTCTCCGCCTGCCCAGTCTCATCTGGGTACATAGCGCCTGGGAGAGGAGAGGAGGATAGAATTCGGTTGTTAAGTCTGACGTCACGCGTGACGTTTAGCAATTTCCGGGTCCAAACCAGAAATCCCCTGCACCAGAGTACCAGTGTACTAAAGCACCAGAGTACCAGTGTACTAAAGCACCAGAGTACCAGTGTACTAAAGCACCAGAGTACCAGTGTACTAAAGCACCAGAGTACCAGTGTACTACAGCGGTAGAATGACAGTTCAATCGTTTTTTAGACTCGGATCTATTCATACAACAAGGGACGCAGCACTTTCCCGTTTTTCCCATATTTGTCAGCGTCTTTGAGCCCCGGAAAAGCACTATACAAATATAATGAATTATTATTATTACTGAGGCATTTCGAAGAGAGCGCCTCAGCCAACGTTGGACCCGGAAACACGTCACGACTTAACAACCGAATAGAGCGAGGTACAGGACAATAAGGATCAAGGATTGTGGCTATAAATATGAATGAATTAATTAATTAATATTTTATTTCGAACATGATTTAAAATAATAAAAGAACAAATAACTAATATGAAGAGTACAGACCTATCAATGTTGGAAAGGGAGTAGGATGAAGCCTAAGCTTATCCTGTCCTCCCCCTATCCCTCACTCTCAAGTGAGAACAATTATACTTCAATTATATAATCCAGTTAATTACTTCATACATTTCAGTATCAACAGTACTAATAATCTTCCATTCTTAATACTGCAACGACACAAAATAAATAAATAACAAACATCAGTATCCACAATGTAACACAAAAGAAAAAGACAAAGAAAACCACACCTTAGTATCCAGAAGATTAACAACCTTCCCTTAAATATATATATATATATATATAATATAACTAGGGTTTGGTCTGTATGGACAACAATAAACCATTAAACACCTGCCTGCACCTCCCAGCCCCACATGTGACTAGTCATGACTTGTTTGTTTTTCCCATTGACATAATGGTTCTAGCTCCTACGCCTATGTGAAAGTCATAAAACTGGGACCCATGTGGCCTGGGGTGGTCCAGTGGTCTAGCACCATGGTCTACAGTGCACACATATGCCCATGTCGGCATGGGTTCGAATGCTGACATGCCCTCTCTCTCCCTTCTTCTCCTTACTTTCCTGTCTGTCTTCACTATATCTGTCTAATAAAATGAAAAATATGAGTGGGACTGCCCCAATAAAAAAAATAAACTGGGACCCATCTCACCTTCGTTGGTCTTGTTGTAGGTGACTCCGTGGGGATGTATGGAGTAGGGGCGGGTAGTAGCCATGTTCTTCAGATGCACCCTGACCACGTCCCCCTCCTCGGCCGACAGCAGCGGGCCCAGGTACCCCAGCCACGTAGGCTTGTCTATCTTCTCCCTGTAGGTGGCGTCGGTGTACTGCAGGTACACAGCCTTCTTATACACATGGCCGATCCTGAGAGGCCCGCGCTCCAGGAAAGTGGCGGCATGTCTGTGTAGGAGAGGGTTAAGAAGAAGGTCATAGACAGTGGTGAACTCAGGCTGTTTGAAGGGCAGGGGGGGGCGAAAAGAAAAAAAAAGGGCACCTACTGCTCAACATGGGACCCCATCAGTGCACATGGTCAAGTTTAGACCATTGGAAGGGCAGCCAATAGGGCACATCCTCTAAATCTGCCACTCAAAAGGGCACTTTAGTGCAACGTTTTTCAACTGTGGGGGCACATGGTCAAGTTTAGACCATTGGAGGGGCACCAGTAGGGCACGTCCTCTAATTTTTGCCACTCAAAAGGGCATTTTTGCCACTCAAAAGGGCACTTAAGAGAGACGTTTTTCAACCGTGGGGGCACCAGGAGGGGCAGTCGCCCCCCCCTGCCCCCCCCTGAGTCCGCCAGTGGTCATAGATGTGACTGCACTGAACCACATGGGCCAACCCTATAGATCTGTGGGCTAGGAGTCAGGTCACGCAGTGCAGATGTGTACACAACACATGCCTCCGAGTGTGAAAGAGTGTCAGCGAGAACTTCAGAAACCAAAACAGCTAAATGATCATGTATTTACAGTTTTTCTTTTCTCCAATTTCAAAACGTCACTGGAACAGAACCAGGAGTGGTGGTTCTCTTTTAAAACTACGTTCCCCATAACCCCACAGAGGAGTGATCGCTGGCCGTCGTGCACCAGCTCTGCTAGATTTAGGGGGTAGCAGCTGATTGTCTTCACCAAGGAACCGGAGAAAAATGTTTGGAAGCAGAGGGAGAAAGCAGTGGGCGGGTGGAGTGAGAGCACCTAGAGGGGTGGCTGGAGCTCATCTGAGAGACCTTCATCATTTATTTATTTTTCTCTTGATTGATTGATTGAATACTTTATTAGAAGATTTGCAGAAGTAGGTACATGAAAGTACATATTACATACAAGGTCAACTAACAGGATAAAAACCCAAGAAAGCCACTGGCTTATTTCAATTGGGGTCCTTGATACCATCCTTTGAGTTTGTAACATGCATGTATTTTATTCATGTGATAGCATTGTCTGTCTTTGGAAATCCTGCCTCTTATTTAGTCTGTGTCCATGTCTCTGTCCTGTCTGTCTGTGTCCATGTCTCTGTCCTGTCTGTCTGTGTCAATGTCTCTGTCCTGTCTGTCTGTGTCCATGTCTCTGTCTGTCCATGTCTCTGTCCTGTCTGTCTGTGTCCATGTCTCTGTCCTGTCTGTCTGTCTCCATGTCTCTGTCTGTCTGTGTCCATGTCTCTGTCCTGTCTCCATGTCTCTGTCCTGTCTGTCTGTCTCCATGTCTCTGTCCTGTCTGTCTGTGTCCATGTCTCTGTCCTGTCTGTCTGTGTCCATGTCTCTGTCCTGTCTGTCTGTGTCCATGTCTCTGTCTGTCTGTCCTCATGTCTCTGTCCTGTCTGTCTGTGTCCATGTCTCTGTCCTGTCTGTCTGTGTCCATGTCTCTGTCCTGTCTGTCTCCATGTCTCTGTCTGTCTGTGTCCATGTCTCTGTCCTGTCTGTCTGTGTCCATGTCTCTGTCTGTCTGTGTCCATGTCTCTGTCTGTCTGTCTCCATGTCTCTGTCTGTCTGTGTCCATGTCTCTGTCCTGTCTGTCTGTGTCCATGTCTCTGTCCTGTCTGTCTGTGTCCATGTCTCTGTCTGTCTGTCTCCATGTCTCTGTCCTGTCTGTCTGTGTCCATGTCTCTGCCCTGTCTGTCTCTGTCCATGCCTCTGTCCTGTCTGTCTGTCTCCATGTCTCTGCCCTGTCTGTCTATGTCCATGTCTCTGTCTGTCTGTCTGTCTCTGTCTCTGTCCTGTCTGTCTCCATGCCTCTGTCCTGTCTGTCTGTGTCCATGTCTCTGTCCTGTCTGTCTGTCTCCATGTCTCTGTCCATGTCTCTGTCTGTCTGTGTCCATGTCTCTGTCTGTCTGTCTGTGTCCATGTCTCTGTCCTGTCTGTCTGTCTCCATGTCTCTGTCCTGTCTGTCTCCATGTCTGTCCTGTCTGTCTGTGTCCATGTCTCTGTCTGTCTGTCTGTGTCCATGCCTCTGTCCTGTCTGTCTGTGTCCATGTCTCTGTCCTGTCTGTCTGTCTCCATGTCTCTGTCCTGTCCGTCTCCATGCCTCTGTCCTGTCTGTCTGTCTCCATGTCTCTGTCTGTCTGTGTCCATGTCTCTGTCCTGTCTGTCTGTGTCCATGTCTCTGTCCTGTCTGTCTGTCTCCATGTCTCTGTCCTGTCTGTCTGTCTGTCTCCATGTCTCTGTCTGTCTGTGTCCATATCTCTGTCCTGTCTGTCTGTCTCCATGTCTCTGTCCTGTCTGTATACATGAACAAAACAAATGCAAAAAACAGGACAACACAGGACAGACAACAGTGCATTGGATAGTGCTATATATATATACAGTATATATATAAAGTGCAGTGCAGAGTTTTTCAATGGGTCCAGCGCATATTCAGTCCTGAGCAGACTTGGGGGCGGGAGGGGGAAGCCAGAGTCATTTAGCAGTCTCTAGCTGTCTCACTGGCAGCAACCCACCCTCGGGTGCTTAATCTTTCTTTCAGAAAGGAAATAAGTGCACATTACATAATGACACAATACAATACCAAGTCATTTGAAACAGTCCCAGTCCTTTTAAACAGATAATAATAATAATAATAATAACTTTATTTGTATAGCGCTTGCAACGTTGCAGCTCAAAGTGCTTTATTCATTATATAATCTTAATTTAATTATTTTGTAACTTAAATGCAATATTAAAAGGATGGGTTTTTATCATCTTAATTTAATTATTTAAGTCATTTAAAGGCAATATTAAAAAGATGGGTTTTTAGTCTTGACTTGAACATATGTGCTGAGGTTGCATCCCTAATGTAAACTGGCAGTGCATTCCACAATCTGGGTGCATAAAATGAGAATGCAGCTTCACCAAATCTCTTCTTTTGTACATGTACTGTACTGTACTTACTCATCCTCCTGCAGTGTTTTGTTGTGGATTGAGTTCTTCCCACTTGGAGCGTAATCCCACTCTATCTCTTTAATCCCGATGAAATAATCTCGTGTGACACAGGACACAGTGGTGGCGAACCACAGCAGCAGAAGCAGCAGGGTGGGTGGTGGACGTGTCTCCATGTTAAAACTCCAAACTCAGTGACTTTCGGACACCCGCTCGTACTTTATAGTCACAACGGGGTGAGTGCTGGGCCTAGCCAGCCAATGACACGCCATCTGCAGTGGCCCCTGTGCAAAAAAACAACCCCTAGACTCACTCTGGACAGGATTCGATAGGTTTAAGCGAGATTCTAGTAGCACCACCTTGTCCTAAATCTATCCAATCCTATCAGATCACGCAGTGTTTTAGGACTAGGGTCTATGCGTTGTTTCTGGACATTCCCATTAACGCAAACAGATACACAGCATCGATAACCCTTGACCCTTGATATGAGGTTGTCACATAATACAAGCCGTCAAGTATTGAATTCAAACTTTATTAGCAAAACAGGCATAAGACAAAAAAGCTAAATCCCTTCTGAAATCCCTTTCATACATCCACTATAGTAAATGACTATAAAAACAAGAAAGCTGTCGTTGCTGCTACATTGTATGGCGTACAACAATGAGTTAACCATCAGTAGGCCATGTAAACAGATAGCAGTTGCAGTTGCATAACTGTGAAAGCATCAGCGCATGTCTGCGGGGTTTCCCACTCATGCCGTAATCAATATAGTTTACGGGAGAGCAAGTTGGGAAAACACAGGATATCTACATATATATATATATATATATATATATATATATATATATATATATATATATATATATATATAACACTTACAAGAAGAACTCAATGACAGGAAAATGACTCTGGCATGCCACATTCTGCCCTAGACCAGCTCTAGACCAGCAGTTCGTGAGCTTAGAATGATAAGGTTCTATCTCCGTTTAGAATGATAAGGTTCTATCTCCGTTTAGAATGATAAGGTTCTATCTCCGTTTAGGGCAGTTCAGAGATATTGAGCATCAAAGTTTTTACATTCCATTATGTTTTGTGAGATGGAACCTTTGTATTTTATTAATTACTAACCAAAAAAAATCAACATTTTAAAAATAACACCACACAGGCATTAATAAACACCTAATGGATCAGATTATGTAAAAAAACTCAATTTTGACCAAAAAGGGAGATAGAACCTTATAATTCTAATTGTTTTAACTCTAGACCAGCAGGTGTTTTAACTCTAGACCAGCAGGTGTTTTAACTCTAGACCAGCAGTTGTTTTAACTCTAGACCAGCAGTTGTTTTAACTCTAGACCAGCAATTGTTTTAACTCTAGACCAGCAGGTGTTTTAACTCTAGACCAGCAGGTGTTTTAACTCTAGACCAGCAGTTGTTTTAACTCTAGACCAGCAGTTGTTTTAACTCTAGACCAGGAGTTGTAAAGCTCTAGACCAGCAGTTGTGGCCAATCAGTTATTTAAGCAATATCACACTCGAGGTCGTGCTGTTATACTGAATATCAGCACGGCTGTGATTCGGTCGTAGGTACGAGGCCGCAGGCCTGATATTCAGTATAACAGCACGACCTGTGTGATATTGCTTTTATACAACAGTTCTACAGCGCAATTTATTAGTTAACAGTAATAAGTGACAACAGATTATGATTTGTTTGTTTATTTCATCATTTATTTTGGCTCCGTCAACAAAAAATAGTTCCGCAACTGGACTGTTGCCTAGTAACCTGAACACAAACATCTGCAGGCTAGCTACTTTGTATTAACAAAGGTCATTCTCGGAGTGATACATATGTGACAGGGCATGGTTAAAAAGTCTTCATAAAATAGAATTGCTTATACAATGACAATGACAAATACCTGAAGTGCTGGTGACTCTCATCAAGGTGTCATCTCTCAGAACCTCTCACCTCCTCATTCTGTAACAAGAGGTGTGGACACTTCTCTAGTATAGGTTTTCCATAGACTCTCAGTGTACTTGTACTGAAGTAGGCTAGTGAAATCATTTCAATCCACAGTATTATTCTACAGCAAATCTACATAGGCCTATCAATGAATTAATCATTATTTTTGATTCCACACAACATTACCGTTCATTACAAAAGCATTTACCTTTTCTATAATCTATTATATGTCTAACAAAGCTAGCTAGCTAGCTAACAAGCTAACACTTGTTTGGCTAGCTGGTACACACAAACACACTAAAATGGTGCATGAAACATACTACACTATGTTGCATGTTTAGTAGGTCTGCAACAAATGTATTTATTCATTATGTTGTATCTTTGACAACCTATTTCTTCCTCGCACCATCTCATTAGTTTTGGAGAGGGGTGGCATAATTGTGGTGAGCAGTTTCAGTGGTCTGATAACTGAGGCTAACAAAGGCGCTATCTACCTTACTCACAAAACAACAAATAACTGTTTGGCTATCCTAAGTAAACAACACAAAATCCTAGTAAACAACACATGTAACTCACTAAAACTTACCCAAGAACACAGCAGAAGGTCTGTGCAGACGACTGTCCCATGAATAGTGAACTGATGTGGAGATCAATGTCTGACATTCCGTTGTCTTCTTCGTCAGATTCGGAGTTCGGAGTTCCCGTTCGGAGTTCCCATTATGTATAGTCCAATATGAAGGAGTTCATTAATTGCCCACTGTCGATATTACTGCCTGCTTTTGAAATTATGTTGATAGCATTAAGAGCTCCAGCCTCCATCTTGTAAATTTGTCAACAAACAGGTCCACACGCACGTGGCTACTTACATACAGCTGGGGTGGGCGTGGCTACACACACTGCCACACTAATACGAATAATATCCCCCACCCGACTTTGCTAACTAAATGTAGGTATTTAGTGAATGTAAAACTGTTGGATATGATATCGAGTGGGTTCTTCATCGCTTCAATTTTCATCCTATGCCAAAAACCGGAAAACACATTTTGATTAATCAGCTGATTAATCAGCTGTGCACTGTGTGTTCCAACGGTTTACCGCACAGCTGATTAATCAATTAAACCAATAGAGTGAGACAGGATATGTTCATACCAGTTGCCTTTCAGGAAGTAGTGAGATCGTGCACCTAGCCTATTGCGAGCTTTCACAATTGCCGAGATGCTGACCTTTTAATGAAACCGTGTCACATAGTTAAAAGTCCCAGTGCTGTTATACTGTATATCAGCACTCATGGAATGCTTCTTGTCCAATCAAATTACTTGGTCAGAACTAACTGTTTAACTCGTGTTCTATAGCTCATTCTGATGGTGGTAGTATGACAATGCAATTGCTGCAAGTGAATTTTATTTCATGTAGGCTGTCCTGTTGTACTGTCCCTCCCTGGTACTTATTCAAGCACTGAATCACAAGTTGATGGTCATGATGACCACCATCACAATTTTAAGTGAATAAAAGAGGACCCATCAGAATATTTAAAATGGAAAATATTAATTTATTTAAGGCAGCACACACATTATAAAAATATGACAAATGCACTAAATATATAAAACAGCCTTAATATTCAACTAGCATCTGAAAGACTTTGACAATAATTTAGAATACATACAATTTTCTGAAAATGAAAATAGCAATACAAAAAAACAAAACATTAAACTCTCATACAAAAACACAAAAAAACATTGCATTGATAAAACATAGACTTAAGACATAACAACACATAACAAATATTGTACTTTCCGGTCTATAGTTATGTAACAATGTAACAATATTGTAGTGCCATTGAAAGTTACACCTTCGTATCATACTTCTAATACAGTGCTTTTACGTGAACACTAAACACTGAACGTGGCATGATGAGGCATTTCGTGACGTTAGAATTATAAGGTTCTATCTCCATTTTTGGTAAAAATTTAGTTTTTTACATAATCTGATCCATTAGGTGTTTATTAATGCCTGTGTGGTGTTATTTTTAAAATGTTGACATTTTTGAGTTAGTAATTAATAAAATACAAAGGTTCCATCTCACAAAACAATGGAATGTAAAAACTTTGACGCTCAATATCTCTGAACTGCCCTAAACAAAGATAGAACCGTATCATTATGACCTCACGATTTGCCATGGCCCTTTCTCGATTGTTAAGGGCTCTGCACACAGCGTGCGATTTCTGTTGCGCATCAACGTTCCATTTTGAAGTTTGAATGGAAGTCTATGAGAACATCGCATTTACCCACACACGGCCCCGATTTTAATCGCACGGCGAACATTCGATTCCATTCATTTTGAATGGGACAAAGCACACGGCGTGTGAGTTTTGTCGCACTGCTTTGTCCCATTCAAAATGAATGGAATCGAATGTTCGCCGTGCGATTAAAATCGGGGCCGTGTGTGGGTAAATGCGATGTTCTCATAGACTTCCATTCAAACTTCAAAATGGAACGTTGATGCGCAACAGAAATCGCACGCTGTGTGCAGAGCCCTTTAGAAACATCCTCTCACATCCTCTCCTCTACCCTTCACTGACCTCAGCATTGGAGGAGAAAATATACATAGGTTCCTCCCAATATATATTTTTTTAAAGAAGTGAATGGAGGATAGAAGGGAGGAAGGGAGGAACTGATTTTCTAACCAATGAGAAAGGGCCTCTGTAATCCCACTTCCTGTTTAGACGATGACCGAGGAAGTCATATATTTTGTTCTGCAGGCCAAAGGTACTTCAGGGGCGCATCTCAATAGTTACGTTTAGTAACCTCCTCCTCTCCATGTTCCCTCTCTTTCTCCTCCACTGAACAGAGAGCAAAGAACAGGTGAATGAAATGTACTGTATGTGTTTGCCTCCAGGGTTATTTCACCTGTCCATTTTTCTTTAACATCAGAGGAGAGGAGAGGAGAGGAGAGGAGAGGAGAGGAGATGGGGGGAGAGGAGAGGAGAGGAGAGGAGGCCACTGTAGACTGTCACTATCATCCCAAGCTATCTTGTGATGGCGATTGGACATGGTTTTATCATGTTTTTTAGCTTGTCTCCCAGTAAATAGTAGACATGCTCCTGGCATGTCATATGTGTCTCTTGTACGTGTGCATGCATCTGTGTGACTGTGTGCCTCTAGTGTGTGTGTGTGTGTGTGTGTGTGTGTGTGTGTGTGGGTATGTGTGTGTGTGTGTGTGTGTGTGGCCTAGAATGTTGTGTGTGTGTGTGTGTGTGTGTCCTATAATGTTGTGTGTCCTATATGTGTATCTGTCCTCTATGTGTGTACATGTCCCCTGTGTGTATGCCCCTGTGTGTATGTCCTCTGTGTGTGTACATGTCCTCTATGTGTGTGTATGTCATGTGTGTACATGTCATGTGTGTGTGTCCTGTGTGGTGTTCAGGCGTTGAGGCTGTACTCCTGCTTGTAGCAGCAGGGTCTGCAGACGGCGGTGACCAGGCCGTTGACGATCTGCAGCAGACAGATGAGGAACTGGATCCCACTGAGGCCCAGCAAGATGGAGAGCAGGGTGACGTTCCACTCCACGATGTTGATAGGCTGCATACATCTAGACCACGACTCGGGCTTGAAGAGATATCTGTAGACAGACAGACAGACAGACAGAGGGAGAGAGGAGGGCACATTCCGCTGTTTATTGCTGTGTGATGTAACTGTGTTTTTATGAAATGTTGAAATGAATTTCAGAGTTTACTGAGTTTACTGTCATGTCAGGTCAGGTCAGCACCCAATTTTCATTTCCAAACACGCACAGAGAGAGAGACACGTGGGCCTGTTGCAAAAATCTCTGACTAAGACTCACAGTCACTTTTACTGTGAAAAATCTGAATTAGTTATGGAACTCAGTTCCTCAGTTCCCACTCAGAGCTATGGACTGTCTTGACCTGAACACTTGATCTCTTGGCACTTTTGCACTTCTTATATTTATATTTATTTATTACTTTTTGCACTGTGATGTTGGTTTGCACTGTCTTGTCCTGTCTTGCACCTGTCCTGTTGTAAACTGCGCTCCACTGTCCCAAACCAAATTCCTAACATGTTTACATGTCATGGCAATAAAGTATTCTGATTCTGATTCTGATTCTGATTCTAATTCTGATTCTGATTCTGATTCTGATTCTGATTCTGATTCTAAGTCTGATTCTCTAATTCTGATTCTGATTCTGATTCTGATTCTAATTCTGATTCTGATTCTGATTCTGATTCTAATTCAGATTCTGATTCTGATTCTGAACCCACCTGCCCCCCTCGTCAGCGAAGGGGTAGCTCCAGCCCAGCTCGGTGAAGCAGAACGGGCCCTGCAGCATGGCCAGGGCTGAGATGATGAAGCAGTACCCCGACCCTGCCAGTCCCACCAGGGACGCCATGACCGACCCACACATCTACACACACGCACACAGAGGGAGGGAGGGAGGGGGACACAGAGGGAGGGAGGGAGGGGGACAAAGACACAGAGATGAGGTTAATAATAATAATAATAACTTTATTTGTATAGCGCTTTTCCTGCAAACGTTGCAGCTCAAAGTGCTTTAATCATTATATAATCTTAATTTAATTATGTTGTAACTTAAATGCAATATTAAAATAAAATAATAAAAGGATGGGTTTTTATAATCTTAATTTAATTATTTAGTAATTTAAAGGCAATAGTAAAAAGATGGGTTTTTAGTCTTGACTTGAACATAATTGCTGAGGTTGCATCCCTAATGTAAACTGGCAGTGCATTCCACAATTTGGGTGCATACTATGCTACGTCTATGTATGTCTAAAATGCTACGTATGTCTAAAATGTAAATGTGCCGTTATGACTTGAGCAGCTGCAAAGCCATTTGCTGTGCGAGGAATGTGTGGGTGTTATATGGCTTACCACTGTTACAAACCAACTTTACCCAGATAACCCTCGCCCTAGCCCCTGGGCCCCTCTCGCTTGGCCCAGATGTTGTTGCCTGTTGCCTGTCTTGCCATTTCGCAGCTTACCCCCATACTGTAACATTAGCTGCTAATAAGTGGAAGTGGGGGGCTCAAATTCATATTAGCTTAGCATACCACCGAATAGGATTAGTATGAATAGTAGCACGCTGGTGTTCTTACGGAGTTAACATAGCCTGGCTGTAGCATAGGCTTAGCATATCCTGTAACCTGTATTAGATTTCACAAGTCCTGTGTGTTTGTAGCCTTAGCTTAGCATAATTCCCTCATAGTGTTAAGATTAAGCCACTCTGCATTAGCATTAGCGACATACTCACCATGATGCTCTCGTTCCAACAGCAGCCCGTGCACTTGCCCAGGCTGATGAACACCCCAGCGGGCAGCAACATCTATGAAGAGAGAGAAATGGTAAATGGTAAATGGACTGCACTTATATAGCGCCTTTTTTGCTGCTCCAAAGCTGCTCCAAAGCACTTTACAACGGCCTCTCATTCACCCATTCACACACACATTCACACACCAATGGCGGCAAGCTGCCATGCAAGGCGCCGGCCGGCCCGCTCACTGGGAGCAATTTTGGGGTTCAGTGTCTTGCCCAAGGACACTTCGAACATGTGGACAGCCAGGGCTCGAACCGCTGATCTGCCAACCTTGTGATCATTAGACGGCGACTCCTCTACCTCCTGAGACACAGCCTCTACCTCCTGAGACACAGCCTCTACCTCCTGAGACACAGCCTCTACCTCCTGAGACGCAGCCTCTACCTCCTGAGACACAGCCTCTACCTCCTGAGACACAGCCTCTACCTCCTGAGACACAGCCGCCCCAACAGAACAAAGAGATAGACCCAGTTAGGGTCAGTAACTCTGATCCGAACAGTCAGTACCACAGCACAACGTAGTTCAGTTCAGTAGCCTACTACTACCACAGTCATATCTCATCCACCATGGAGATTTATACTTCTGACCAATCAGATCACTACAGAGGTTGATGTGAAGGCCTACACATCATACAGTCATATACTGCAGTGTGTGACTAAAGGGGGCTTTAGTGCTCTAGTGCTCGCTACAATTGCGAAAAAGTCTTTCAAATATTTCTACAATCCATTCCTCCCAATTCCTCTCTGTCATTCCTCATATATCAAAAACATTGCTGAAATGTCACTAGAACCCGTCAAGACGCTTCCTGACTGTGCAGTAGATAGAGAATGTCGACAAACCTCTTTTATGACGGAGGAAATGGACGCAACAACAAATTGTGTCACAAACTCATGGGAGGGAAAGCAGATGACAAACTGTTCCTTTGTCCTTCATCCATCATGTCCACAGAGGGACCAGAGGACATAAGGGAAGTTCCTGTGGTCCTTGAGGTCAAACCAGACCCACACACACATCCAGGATGTCCCACCGTCACCCCCTCACCCAGCCACACACACTTCAACCCATCCCACAAATTTTAAAAAAAAAAAGATATTCACTAGAAATGGTGATGTTCAAAGGGGATACAAAAGACAACAAAAAGAATATAATAATAGTCATATAATAGTAATCTTATAAAACAATATAGGTACGGAAGAGTATTAGGGCCACCAACTGAGTTTTTATTTTATTTTTTTGAAAGGGGGGGGGGGGTATATTCTGAGTTTAAAGTCTGAATTTCTGAGAAAAAAGTCTGCATTTCTGAGATAAAAAGTCAGAATTTCTGAGATTAAAGTCAGAA
>NC_137677.1:3274629-3277129 GCF_963989245.1 Nansenia antarctica
GAGAGTTTCAGTTTGAGTTTTGACCAAGCCCAGAGGAATTGGAAGCATTCATGCTGAAAATATGACAAATCCCTCAGGAACTGAGAAGTGTGTGTGTGTGTGTGTGTGTGTGTGTGTGTGTGTGTGTGTGTGTGTGTGTGTGTGTGTGTGTGTGTGTGTGTGTGTGCGTGTGTATGTGTGTGTGTGTGTGTGTGAGTGTATGTGTGTGTGCGTGTGTGTTTGTGAGTGTGTGTGTGTGTGCGTGTGTGTGTTTGTGTGTGTGTGTGTGTGTGTGTGCGTGTGTGTGTGTGTGCATGTGTGTGTGTGTGTGTGTGTGTGTGCGTGTGTGTGTGTGTGTGTGTTTCCCTCCCCAGAGCTACAGTAGGCTGGGTCTCACATTGTATTCAAAACTAGAAACTTGAGAGAAAAAAAAAAGAACTTTTCCTGGAGACATCCAAATATTTTCAGAGTTACTCAGCAGCACACATCTATCATTCCTTGGAAGGTGTGGAAAACCCCCTTCCAATGTCCCCCCACAAGCCAATCCAATAAATAATCTACAAATGTAAATGGTAAATGGACTGCACTTATATAGCGCCTTTATCCAAAGCACTTCACAACAGCCTCTCATTCACCCATTCACACACATTCACACACCAATGGCGGCAAGCTGCCATGCAAGGCGCCGGCCGGCCCGCTCACTGGGAGCAATTTGGGGTTCAGTGTCTTGCCCAAGGATACTTCGACATGTGGCCAGCTGGGGCTCGAACCGCCGATCTGCCAACCTTGCGAACATTAGACAGCGGCTCTAACTCCTGCGCCACAGCCGTTTCCATACTGTAAACATACACTGTGCACGATAAACAAATGTCAGCCAGACTAGAAAAAACGGTGTGCGTATCTTGAGCCAATTCTATCTTGCGTTATCTACATTTCAACAATTTCATTTCTCGTCCAAAGACCAACCCTGCTGTGGTATCAGATCGTGAGTCATCCTGGGGTGTTTGACCGACAGCTGAAGGTAGCAGCGTCTAGCAGCGTCTACCTGCTCCAGTGATTCTCTACCTCAACAGAAGATGGCATCAGTTGAGCAAACTAAATGACACATAGGCAGGGCAGCTTCATGTCGTGACGTTAGAATTAGAAGGTTCTATCTCCATTTTTGGTCAAAATGTAGTTTTTGACATAATCTGATCCATTAGGTGTTTATTAATGCCTGTGTGTTGTTATTTTTAAAATTGTGCATTTTTTTTTAGTTAGTAATTAATAAAATACAAAGGTTCCATCTCACAGAACATAATGGAATGTAAAAACGTTGACGCTCAATATCTCTGAACTACCCTAGACGGAGATAGAACCTTATCATTCTAAACGGAGATAGAACCTTATCATTCTAAACGGAGATAGAACCTTATCATTCTAAACGGAGATAGAACCTTATAATTCTAAACGGAGATAGAACCTTATCATTCTAAGCTTACGATATGACTACCCATTATTGCCAAACTCATCACCACAAACACACAGTAACACAATCCACCTTGGTCCACCTGACCAACCACTCCTTCACATAGACTAACCTAACTGGCTCCATAGGGAGTTGAGTATTAAGGATTAATACTACCGTGCAGTGCGTATAGTTCAACATTTAAGCGTGTTATCGAAAGTGTACAGTACAGCACACAGTGTACTGAAAACATTCCAGGGCAGTTTCAGTCCACAAAACCCCCAAAACATTTTAGTCTAGCCGTAGTCAGCGACGAAAACTCGACTAAAATGGTTTGGAGTTTTTGTGGACTGAGACTGTAACTGCACTGGAATGTTTTCAGTTTTCATCAACTGGAACTGCACTGGAACTAAGAAACATGGGGGTGACTTGGTGTGACGAGAACTGGTGTGCATCTTCATCTAAACACCAAAGACTAAGTGACTAAAAAGACTGCCAGAATTAACACTGCACTGACATACGCTCACTGACACTGAACAGTGTATTAGGCACACCTGTACACCTTCTTATTCATTCAGGTGGTGTAATGGTGTGTGGGGATGTTTTCTTGGCACACTTTGGGCCCAATACCAACCAATCATTGCTTGAATACCACAGCCTATTTGAGTATTGTTGCTGACCATGTGCATCCCTTCATGGCCACAATGTACTCATCTTCTAATGGCTACTATCAGCATTATAGCGCACCATGTCACAAAGCAAAAGTCGTCTCAAACTGGTTTCGTGAACATGACAATGAGCTCAGTGTTCTTCAGTGGCCTTCCCAGTCACAGGATCTGAATCCAATAGAACACCTTTGCGATGTGGTAGAACGGGAGATTCACAGCTTGAAAGTGCACCTGAAAAATCTTTGCAGGAATTGCGTGATGCAATCATGTCATCATGCACCAGAATCTCAAAGGAATATTTCCAATATGGAATCAATGCCACAAAGAATTGAGGTTGTTTTGAGAGCAAAGGGAGGCCCTACCCAGTATTAGTATAGTGTTCCTGTACTAAAGTGTAGGGTTAGTG
>NC_137677.1:3279629-3312129 GCF_963989245.1 Nansenia antarctica
CCTTGGCCTTACCACATAGCCCTACCCTTCCGTTTTGCGTGTTCACGTGTAGGGGTAGGGTGTCCCAATTCTTGTTGGCATGGAGGGATAGGGTGAAGTGGTAGGGCTGAGTTTTTTCAGAGGCACACTCCAAAGTGAGGGTTAAAATCGAGTGTTGATCTCCCAGAATGCATTGGCAATCATTGGCAAGCAACAAAAGAAAACCCAACATTTTCTTTGTAAATAAATATTTTAAAAATGATGATAACCATTGTATTATCTTAGTTTAATGTAATTTCAATGTATTATAGACCTTTTCCTTACAACAGCAACCTTATAACAATAGTATGTATAGTACAATAGTACTAGTATGCCGATAGCTAGCTATCGTTACAACAATGTTTTAGGGCTGATTTGTGCATGAGTGTCTCGCATTTTGACATATTTCCATGTCACATTTCCCCCCTTTGATGGCATATAATACTTTACATTTAACTAAAGTCCTGCTGTTGCACTTGTTAGCACTACTCTAATACTGTAACAGTGCAGACTGGCAGGGTAGGAGCACAGGCTAGCCTACAGAGCGCCGCTATTCTGTTATGATGACAATGAAGCATTGCTCTTTTTTACTTGATGACGTGTTTGATCGATTGATGGCGCGAAACTTAAGTTGTGAACGAATGGTGAGCGTCCATGCTTAACTCTGTTCCGAGGGGCAAGCCGAAAGGTGAGTGCACTCCAAAACGAGGGGTAGGGGTAAAAATGAGAAATGGGATTGGGCCAAACAGTGTTATACACAAAGACTTTGTAAACTAACATAATATATATATATATATATTATATATACCGTAAGCATAAGAGTTCAGCTACATTGCAAATCAAAGATCTCCAAATCTGATGAAGCATACACAGCGTACAGGTTTTTACACAGTGTACAGGTATTTCGCCCTTACTTGCTTGCTATAACTGTAAGTAAGTAAGTAAGTAAGTAAGTAAAGCTTTATTTATATAGCGCCTTTCGTACATGAAATGCAAGGGAATTCTCCTGGATAGTGTACAGGTTTTTCGCCCCTTGCTTGCTTGCGTGTTCTGTTATCATGTTGCTTTAAATTAGTTTCAAGTTTAAATTAGTTGTTGCTTTATCTTCTCTGCTCTCTGTGAAGCGCATTGGGTCACATTTTGTGAGAAATGCGCTACACAAATAACATTTGATTTGATTTGATATTTCGTGACGTTAGAATTATAGGGTTCTATCTCCATTTTTGTCAAAATTGAGTTTTTAACATAATCTGATCCATTAGGTGTTTATTAATGCCTGTGTGGTGTTATTTTTAAAATGTTGACATTTTTTTAGTTAGTAATTAATAAAAATACAAAGGTTCCATCTCACAAATCATAATGGGATGTAAAAACTCGGCTCAATATCTCTGAACTACCCGAAACCGAGATAGAACCTTATCATTCTAAACTCACGACTTACTCTCTGGCGCCCTCTATTGGTCCCTAGTAGCCCATAGCACATCCGTCAGCCCTGGGGTCTGTTCCCGCCCACAGCACCCTGACCGCCGGGTCAGCTTTCTGGCCAGACGGGCTCCACCAATCCCCAACAGAGATGACTTGGCCCCGCCCAAACTGGGCCCGCTCGTGGCCAGTGATTGGCCAGTCCACAACGTGGCCCCGGATCCCCAGGATTTCAGCCACACCTTTGTCCACGCCGTCCTCCACGTTCAAACGCCACTGCAGGGCTGAGAGAGTCGAGCTTCGATTACTTTTTCCTTCTAAAACTGATGGATTGATGATTCACTTACTTTAGTCAAAAGTATTTGTTGTAGGTCACTTTGGAATAAGGCGTCTGCTAAATGCCCAAAACGTAAAATGTACTGTAAATGTAAGGTAGGGGCACCCCAGTACTGGAAACACAACTCCCTGTCCTTTAAAATTCCTTTGAGGGTTTACTATCCTATCCCCAAACCACGCTGACATACAGCTGACCAACCCCTGCATCATGTCATAACTACGGATGAACACAGATGTTCTATGATGTCATAACTACGGATGAACACAGATGTTCTATGATGTCATAACTACGGATGAACACAGATGTTCTATGATGTCATAACTACGGATGAACACAGATGTTCTATGATGTCATAACTACGGATGAACACAGGTGTTCTATGATGTCATAACTATGGATGAACACAGATGTTCTATGATGTCATAACTACGGATGAACACAGATGTTCTATGATGTCATAACTACGGATGAACACAGATGTTCTATGATGTCATAACTACGGATGAACACAGATGTTCTATGATGTCATAACTACGGATGAACACAGACGCCTGTTTTGAATAAACATTTTATGGCCGCCACTGCCAGGGAGGAATATTCAAATGATATTGTTGTCCTCGGCTCAGCAAAACACAAGACATACAGGAACTGAAGAGACCGATATTATGTAACTACTTAACACATTCATCTTATTGCAAATTTGAATGTACTTTCTTCATATACAGGCGATTGATTACTGATACTAGTAATAGCCATTACTGATTGAAGGAGGAGTTTGTATGCTATTATATGTAAGATTATACAACAGTTAGTTCCGACCAAGTAATTTGATTGGACAAGAGGCATTCCATGAGTGCTGATATACAGTATAACAGCGCTGGGACTTTTAACTATATGTATCACTCCGAAATGACCGTTAATACAAAGTAGCTAGCCTGCAGATGTTTGTGTTCAGGTTACTAGGCAACAGTCCAGTTGCGGAACAATTTTTTGTTGACAGAGCCAAAATAAATGATTAAATAAACAAACAAATCATAATCTGTTGTCACTTATTACTGTTAACTAATACATTGCGCTGTAGAACTGTTGTATAAAAGCAATATCACACTCGTGGCCTGTAGCCTGGTTCACACAGAGCTTACCAGGCTGGTCCAGATGCACAAACACACGAGGGGCGTCGACAGCCTGCTGAGGGTTCATCCCAAACAACACCATGTTCAACAGCACCTGAGGAGAGAGAGAGAGAGAGAGAGAGAGAGAGAGAGAGAGAGAGAGAGAGAGAGAGAGAGAGAGAGAGAGAGAGAGAGAGAGAAAGAGTGAGAGAGAGAGAGAGAGAGACCGAGAGAGAGAGAAAGAGTGAGAGAGAGAGTGAGAGAGAGAGAGAGACAGTGAGAGAGAGAAAGACAGTGAGAGAGAGAGAGAGAGAGAGAGAGAAAGAGAGAGAAAGAGTGAGAGAGAGAGAGAGACCGAGAGAGAGAGAAAGAGAGAGAGAGAGAAAGAGTGAGAGAGAGAGAGAAAGAGAGAGAGAAAGACAGTGAGAGAGAGGGCAGATATGGCCCATTAAAACACTAGGATCACAGACATAATAATACTATACAGTATATGACTCAGTTAATGTGAGGTAGAATAGTCCAAATCTAGCTAATAATCTGTAGTTGGGCTATTTTGGTCTCTTAGAGTGTGTGTGTGCGTGCGTGTGCATGTGTGTGTGTGTGTGTGTGCGTGCGTGCGCGCGTGTGCGTGTGTGTGCGTGCGTGCATGCGTATGTGTGCGTGTGTGTGTGCGTGCGTGCGTGCGTGTGTGCGTGTGTGTGTGTGTGTGTGTGTGTGTGTGTGTGTGTGTGTGGGCGTAGACACCTGCACGTGTCCCTGCGGCTGCATGAAGCCCCCCATGACCCCGTAGGAGCAGAGCAGCCGCCCGGAGGCGGGGTCAGTCAGCAGGGCGGGCATGATGGTGTGGTAGGGCCTCTTCCCCGGGCCCACGCAGTTGCCATGGCTACGCTCCAGAGAGAAGTTGACGCCGCGGTTCTGCCAGAGAACAACAGACAGACAGCTCGGATGAACTAACTAACTAGATGTTTTTCGTTAATTCCTCGGTGCATTTCCTCCTCTAAGAGGAGATCCCTTTTGACAGTAAATAATCGTGAGCTTAGAATGATAAGGTTCTATCTCCGTTTAGAATGATAAGGTTCTATCTCCGTTTAGGGCAGTTCAGAGATATTGAGCGTCAAAGTTTTTACATTCCATTATGTTTTGTGAGATGGAACCTTTGTGTTTTATGAATTACTAACTACAAAAATTTCAACCTTTTTTAATAACACCACACAGGCATTAATAAACACCTAATGGATCAGATTATGTAAAAAAAAACTCAATTTTGACCAAAAATGGAGATAGAACCTTATAATTCTGACGTCACGAAATACCACCACGGTTCCACTGGACGAGTCATTCAGATTGCTGTATAGACGGTTAATGGACAACCAGTGGGACACTCATTGACAAACTAAAGGAATACCTAGTCCCTGTTTGCTAACGGACCTAATGTCCTCGAATCAATAGCATGATCACCTACACCCTGCACCACATATTCACTTTGGCTGTCTCCTCCTGAGACATCCACTACCTGCCAGCACTGCGTCTCCTGAGACACCCGCTTTTCCCCTCTACTGTCCCCCCCCAAGACATCTACTGCCCCCCTTGTACTGTCTCTCTGTTCTCCAGTGTCTATATATGTATACAAAAATAATAATACAAAATACAAAATACAAAATGTCCTTCTATCACTGAGACTGCCAATGGCCCCGGGCCTGAGCTAGATTACTCTTCCTGCTACGACTGGTGGATTGATGATTCACTTGCTTAGTCAAATGTATTGATTGTAAGTCGCTTTGGATTAAGGCGTCTGCTAAATGCCCAAAATGTCAAATGTAAATGTCAAATGGATGTGGAATCAAAGGCACAGAAGGCCAGGAGGAGGTGGGACCCACATGCAGTGTGAAGCCGCAGTCTTGGGGTACCAGGCCCGTTCCGAAGCTCATGTAGAGGCTGTTGACGAAGGAGCAGGCGTTCCCGTCCGCGTCCACCACGGTGAAGTACACCGTGTCACTCCCCGGGGGGGCGCCGTGTTCCGTGACGCCACTGGCCCTGAGGACCAACACACGCTAGTTACCACAGACCTGGGGTCACATGACTCTGACCCTCATGTTGGATCTACTGGGGTTTTCTAACAACATATATTCTTATGTCACTCACGCACACACATACACACACACACACACACACACACACACACACACACACACACACACACACACATTCTCTCTCTCTCTTTCTCTCTCGGAAACCAGAGTATCAGGCTCAGGTGAGGATGATCTTCCCTGTTAGCAGTGACGCCACAAATAGACAGATTCGGGGGGGTGATCTTAAGACCTTGGGTGTTGTAGGCGCCAGAGATGAGGTGATCTAACATCTGTGATAACATGAGGTATTTAAGTCTGCCTGTATTCAAGAATTGTTGTCTAATGCTGGTACTCTGCTGACGAAGCTAGTTGCTGTTGTCCTAAATAAATCTGATAATACTCGTTACGACCCATGTTTGGATATCTATTCCTTGTCAATTCGTGTATGCTGCACACCAAGATCTATGGAGATGACACAACGCAATTAAGATCACAAAATCCTCAATACCGTAGATCGATCCATTCCATCATTTACCGACGAGAAGATTCTTCACTCATCATAGCTTCAACAATACAGTGTGAGGGAGGTTCATCAAACCTGACCCTGGACCAGTACTTGGGGGTCACTTTGACATACTCCAGAATGAATCCTGCTCGTTAGGGTCACCCCCGTGCAGAGAGCACTCTGGGTAATTAAGCTGCAGGCTCTCAAAGTAAACAAGGACTTACTAAGTCTCTCTCTCAGTGGATTTATGTCAACAACCCTACTGACAACAAGCACTTGTTTTGCAAGACACAGTAATTACTTTAGTGTGACATTGCACGCAACGCAATTGAGAACTTCACGGCATAGTTGTGTGAAGGTAATTCCCTCACGCTAGCAATTTAATCTTTGAGTCTTGCAAGGTGGAGGAAAGATACTTTGAATTACATTTTGTAGACATACTGTATTTGACACCATGAAACAGAAATAACACGTGAGCTTAGAATTATAATCGTTAGTGCCCCGCGGTGGTGTAGCGGTCTAAGCACTGGCCACTAGTGCATGCTGCCCACCGGGGACTGGGATCGTATCCCAGCTCGCCAGATCCGGATATGGCTGGGGCACACACGGGGAGCGGCATATTGGGCGGCCGCTCCCGAGGGCGGTATAGGAGTAGTTCCGGACAAGGATCCGTCGCGCAACAGCGCCCCCGGGGTGCCGGAATAACAGGTGCTGGGCTCGAGGAGCCAGTCAGCTAGTCTGCCTGGCGATCTCCTCTGGGGCTGCCGGCCACGGGGTCGTGCGGCGGATCCTTCGCAATAGGCAGGGGATAATTGGATGCTAGGTTGGGTTCAATTGGCTACCAAATTGGGTGAAAAAGGGATAAAATCTGAAAAACAAATAAAAAATAAAAAAAAAGAATTATAATCGTTGTTTAGGGTAGTTTAGAGATATTGAGCGTCAAAGTTTTTACATTCCATTATGTTTTGTGAGATGGAACCTTTGTATTTTATTAATTACTAACTCAAAAATGTCAACATTTTTAAAAAATAACACCACACAGGCATTAATAAACACCTAATGGATAGAACCTTATAATTCTAACGTCACGATCAATATAATTTGGAGTTCCAGTGGACTGTTGATTCGGATCATACAGTTAAACAGCGACACTGATCTCCACAGTTAGAGTGTTTGTTGTCTCCACCACATGACTATGAGTCATATTTGAATGTTTTAGTAGGGGACCCTCCTATAGCAGATAGACAGCTGTTAAACATGATCGAAACAGGCGTGACATGGAACTAGCGACCGCTGTGTGTTTGTCTTTCATTTGGCGGAACCAAGAGTCCAAAGTCTGCAGGTAATGAGGGACTCATCAGACAGGCTGGGCTAGAGACACTGGGGTGGGGGGGGGGCACTGGTGATGGCATTGCGGTGAGTAAACAGAGGGTGCCTGGCACACAAAGGTACCTGCTTAAAGAGACTGGGAACTGGGAGGGAGAGGGAGAGGGTGAGGGAGAGGAAAAGGGAGAGAGAGAGAGGGAGAGGGAGAGGGAGAGGGAGAGGGAGAGGGAGAGGGAGAGGGAGAGGGAGAGGGAGAGGGAGAGGGAGAGGGTGAGGGAGAGGGAGAGGGAGAGGGAGAGGGAGAGGGTGAGGGAGAGGGAGAGGGAGAGGGAGAGGGTGAGGGAGAGGGAGAGGGAGAGGGGATTCAAGGGCTAGCAATGTGAGAAACATTTTCTGTGGTCCTTGAAAACAAAAAAAAGGTGTCATTCACTCTCCAAGCCTGGATCCTGTCATGCCCCCAGTCTACTACATTACACTACACTACACTACACACACACTACACTACACTGCACTACACTACACTACACTACACTACACTACACACACACACAGTGATCTCACTTGTCCATGCGTATGAGCCGGGAGCGCTGCTCGCTGTAGTTCTTAGACAGCAGGCCCTCCACAGGCACGGTGACGAGGTCCGGGTCGGCGCAGTAATGGGCCGTATCCGTCACGCTCAGCTTCAGAGCTTCAGTCAGAACATGGAGGTAGTCGGCGCTGTTGTGGCCCATCTCTACACACACAGAAACACAACGACAGACAAGATGCTTTACATTAAACAAAGTTCACGGTTAATAGCTAAGCGAGTTAACTATCGATCGCTCTCCTCCCCCGTAATCAATAGGAGGCTTTGTCTTGGTAAAGGACACACACGAGAAACTATCCCAGGGATATGGGGAGAGGATACAGTCCCGTTGACTGGGAAGCTCTCCAGTATGTTGGAGTTAAAGGTGACCGACAGTTCGTGAGCTTAGAATGATAAGGTTCTATCTCCGTCTAGGGTAGTTCAGAGATATTGAGCGTCAAAGTTTTTACATTCCGTTATGTTTTGTGAGATGGAACCTTTGTATTTTAGGAATTACTAACTCAAAAATGTCAACATTTAAAAAATAACACCACACAGGCATTAATAAACACCTAATGGATCAGATTATGTAAAAAACTAAATTTTGACAAAAATGGAGATAGAACCTTATAATTCTAACGTCACGAGTTGGGATGGTGTGGAAGGTACCTTGCAGGGGGAAGTTCTCCAGGATGTTCAGGGCGATCAGGGCTGCCATGCCCTGCCCGTTAGGAGGGGCCTCCCACAGCCTCACGCCCTGAGAGAGACCGCAGAGGGAGAGACAGTCAACAGGAGATACACAAGATATGGAGGTCTCAGTGGCGGACTCAGGCTGTTTGAAGGGCAGGGGGGGCGAAAAGAAAAAAAGGGCACCTACTGCACAACATGGGACCCCATCAGTGCACATGGTCAAGTTTAGACCATTGGAAGGGCAGCCAATAGGGCACATCCTCTAATTTTGCCACTCAAAAGGGCACTTTAGTGCGACGTTTTTCAACGGTGGGGGCACATGGTCAAGTTTAGACCATTGGAGGGGCACCAATAGGGCACGTCCTCCCATTTTCGCCACTCAAAAGGGTTAGCACTTAAGAGAGACGTTTTTCAACCGTGGGGGCACCAGGAGGGGCGGCCGCCCCCCCTGAGTCCGCCAGTAAGCCTACTACAGTCTGACAGAGAAGGGAAGAGGTGTGTGTGTTCAGTTCACAACGTTGCAAATGTAACGTCGAACAAACCTCCTGTAATATAAGGCAGACCTTCTCTACCTGACCGTCCTGGGACGTTGCCTTGACGTGTCCTGTTCTTAGAGGAGGAAACGCACCTTGTAATCCGTGTGGATGGGTTTGACCTCCTGGGTGTGGTGGGTCTTCAGGTCGTCCAGGGTCATGACCCCTCCGTTCTGCCTGACCACGTCCACCAGGGCCTGAGCCACCCGGCCTTCGTAGAACCCTGCTTTACCCTGCTGGGAGAGATCCTGGGGGAGGGGGGGGACAGAACCACCAATGAACCAGTACATCTGTCAATAGTTCAGGACAAAAACACAAGATGGCCGCTGGTAACTTGGTATTTTACCTGGGATTCTCATGCAACAAAAGAACACAGAAACAAATGGTAAATGGTAAATGGACTGCACTTATATAGCGCCTTTTTTGCTGCTCCAAAGCGCTTTACAACGGCCTCTCATTCACCCATTCACACACACATTCACACACCAATGGCGGCCAAGCTACCATGCAAGGCGCCGGCCCGCTCACTGGGAGCAATGTGGGGTTCAGTGTCTTGCCCAAGGACACTTCGACATGTGGCCAGCCGGGGCTCGAACCGCTGATCTGCCAACCTTGTGATCATTAGATGCCGGCTCTACCTCCTGAGACACAGCCGCCCCAGTAGTGGTAGTACTTTCACTGCATCTAGCTTTGTACAGTAAGAACATAAACCACACGTGTATGAATAGCTTCTATCTTTACAAAGCTATACAGCTAACATCCAAATAAGATACAGTCAACACACATGAATACAAGACAAACAGTGAGTGGATCCTGACTAAGACCGAGAGCCAGACCAACCCCTGAGGGCTTGCCTTGAGCCTCCCTGTAGAGACACACACACACACACACACACACACACACACACACACACACACAGACGACCTGAGGAATGAAATGCCATGGAATGTCATGGAAACTAAAGTGACACAATGGGAGGTCATATTAATGAATATCTACCTATTGGTTTTCTGTTACACAAGGGCGACAATAAAGATAATCAGATGTCATTTGTTCCTCATAAAGGTATCCGCTGGGCTGGTGATTCATCCTGGTAATATAGGTGTGACAGGACCAAGCCTGTGAGAGACGGCGCCAGTCATGAAGGCAACATAGACACTGTAGCGTCTGAGAAAGCACCAGTGAAACCACTGGGCAGACTAGTAAATGTATCAGTACCTCCCGATTTAGATACATTTTAGATTTAGATACACAATTTAGAAATGATGCGGAAGATCGGCGGTTCGAGCCCCGGCTGGCCACATGTCGAAGTGTCCTTGGGCAAGACACTGAACCCAGACACTGAACCCAGACACTGAACCAAGACACATTGCTCCAGGGAGCGGGCCGGTGCCTTGCATGGTAGCTTGCTGCCATTGGTGTGTGAATGTGTGTGTGAATGGGTGAATGAGAGGACGTTGTAACGCGCTTTGGATAAAGGCGCTATATAAGTACAGTCCATGTAGCCTCTAGTTCAGGAGGGTTTAGTTTCCTAACTCTGATCCGTAATTACCTGGAAGGTCCGAGCGAGGCCAGGATTGGTGAACACCTGGCCGTGATTGGGCGGTCGGCCTTCGATGAGGAACTCTCTGCCCAGTTCCCGACCAGCTGCCCTCATGGTGGTGACCGCTTCGGCCCAGTGGTGGGCCGTAACCTCGGCAACGGGGAAACCCCCCTGGGCCAGCGCCGTGGCGGGCTGCAGGACTTCCTGCAGAGAGAGCTGGAGAACAGGAAATGACAAATGACCTCACAAATGACCTCACAGGAAGTGGATAGAAGTCAGAGTTCAGCAGCAACACACAGGCTCAACCCTCAACCCCACCACTCCCAGCAGGGAGATGTAGAGAGAGCTTCTACTAAGCTACTACTACCTACTAATACTACTACTACTACTACTACCACTACTACTACTACTACTACTACTACTACTACTACTGCTACTACTACCACTACTACTACGGTACTACTACTACTACTACTACTACTACTACTACTACTACTACTACTACTACTACTACTACTACTACTACTACTACTACTACTACTACTACTACTACTACTACTACTACTACTGCTACTACTATCCCCCATAGCTGCAAAATATCTCCTTAGTACTGGTATGAATGGGTTCTAGTTTACAGAAGTTGTGAGATCTTGTTTACAGAGGGTGTGTATGTTATGTTTACAGGTTATGGGAAGTTTAAGTATCTTGTTATTACGAGTATATAGATGTTTAGAGATCATGCAGTCTATCTATAAACCGAATCAGTGTACTGTATATAGCTGCCATCATAACTGACGCTGTGGAGACCAGAGTGAATATGAACGTCTAACATTTCCATAAACAAAGCAACAGCTTGCCACAGGAAGCTTTCCATGGAAACACATTATAAGTGCCTGAGAGGGAAGGAGCCCTGGAACATAGCCAAATGTAGGCCGATAACCTACCAATGAGGTCTATATATACCCCTGGAGGACAGGGAGTGGGAGTAGGGGCCATGAGGAGTTCTGTACAGCATCGCTTCCACAGGACGAGAAGGAGATAGTTTGGATTTATTCAAATGTCGCTATGATATTGACAAAACAAGGATAAGGAAAACAATGAATAGGGAATCGTTTCGGGGAAACAATTCATTCAGATCTCAGGCAATGTCACGTCACTGTGTGAGGTTACACTAGACTAGAATAGAACAGAACAGAACAAAATAGAATAAAATATATTATACAACAGTTAGTTCCGACCAAGTAATTTGATTGGACAAGAGGCATTCCATGAGTGCTGATATACAGTATAACAGCACTGGGACTTTTAACTATATGTATCACTCCGAAATTACCGTTAATACAAAGTAGCTAGCCTGCAGATGTTTGTGTTCAGGTTACTAGTAGTGTTGTTCCGATACCATTTTTTGATCCCGATACCGATACCGATACCTGACCGTGCAGTACTTGCCGATACCGAGTACCGATCCGATACCACGGCGTTTGAAAAAACAAAACAAAAAAACATGTTTTTTGAGCCGCATACTCACCTCGATGTAAAATTATTGCTAACACTTAGTCTGGCACTGCTCAAAACCTTTGTAAAACAGGAAAAAATACCAACAGAGAGTGAATACTATAGAACTTTTTTTTATTGTCTACCTGGTATGGTGACAAGAAAATCAACCCCTTATAAAACCTGAAATGTGGCTCTCACAGATGCCAATCAGTGCAATATCCATTTAAGATATAAAACAGTCGTAGTAGTAGTGCAACAGCAAGTGAACATTTACAAACAAAATAACTTTAGTACTTAAAAAAAAAAAAAAAATCGGAATTTGTTTTTTGTTAGTACTCGCCGATACCGATACCAGCATTTTTGTGCGTATCGGTGGCCATGCCGATACTAGTATCGGTATCGGAACAACACTAGTTACTAGGCAACAGTCCCGTTGCGGAACTATTTTTTGTTGACGGAGCCAAAATAAATGATTAAATAAACAAACAAATCATAATCTGTTGTCACTTATTACTGTTAAGTAATAAATCGCGCTGTAGGAACTGTTGTATAAAAGCAATTTCACACTCGAGGTCGTGCTGTTATACTGAATATCAGCACGGCTGTCATTGTCTTCGGTATGCGACCTTGTATCTACGACTGAATAGCCAGTGCTGATATTCAGTATAACAGCACTCCCTCTCGTGTGATATTGCTTAAATAAAACAAAACAGAACAGAACTTTTTAATCGTCCAACCAAAGCTGGGTTTTATTTATTACCTTTGGCCTCACCTTAGGCATAACAACAAGAAGCTAAAGGCCTGGAGTAAACAGAACCTGCATCATGATCATGGGTGAGAGGTAGTACCTTCTGACTCCCAAACAGTCGTACGGTGTCACACCAGCCGGCGGCGGCCCCTGGCACAGTGACGTTCAGGGCGTGGAAGGGTGAGGGGGGGTTAGCCTGGCTGTAGCCCCGCGCCTCCAGACCGTCTATAGTCTGGTCTCTGGAGGCTCGTCCACTGGCACAGAAGAGAGAGACAGAGAGATACATCAGTTCATGACACACACGCACATTTTAGTATCTTTATTTGCGGTGTATTAGCAGAGACACTTGAGAGGATATCAGAACTATTATTGCACGGATTGAACATGGTAGTTGTGACTCTTGAGTGTTTATATGTTTTAACAGGGGTTACACACACACACACGCACACACACACACACACACACACACACACACTAGGCAAACATTCCTGTCCTCTGTTTCTCAACAGGCCTTTCACGCCAGGCCTCTTACATGTCCAGGCACCCTGCTGTGGGTTAAAGGGGAAGCACAACACAATAGAACAGCCAAGAATAACACTGGGTTTTATTTTTATTACTGAGTCAACATTACCTACACACACAGACACATCATAACTGATAATACTCCTTCATTAAACTACAGAAAGGCATTATTCACTACTGACTACTGATTGATTGAGATACAACATTATTCTATGAGTCTACTCAACATTTTGACAAAGGTTTACATGTTTACAAAGGTAGCTCCGAATGTAAATAGGGGAAAAGAATCCTCATGGCACACATCCTGCAGAGTTGGCCTATTCATAACACAGCTGCACTCATATAAGAAACTGCCATTGTCAACACAGGGCCCAGGGGTCTCTGGTAGATACGGATCACATGGTGGGTCTCCAGTAAAAGCACGGAGATTGTCCTTATATGACTAGCTTGACCTTTTGGGATGATGAGAAAGGCTGAGTAATATCGTGTTTTATCTCTAGGTGTGTAAATGGTAAATGGACTGCACTTATATAGCGCCTTTTTTGCTGCTCCAAAGCTGCTCCAAAGCGCTTTACAACGGCCTCTCATTCACCCATTCACACACACATTCACACACCAAATGGCGGCAAGCTGCCATGCAAGGCGCCGGCCCGCTCACTGAGAGCAATTTTGGGGTTCAGTGTCTTGCCCAAGGACACTTCGACATGTGGCCAGCCGCTGATCTGCCAACCTTGTGATCATTAGACGGCGACTCTACCTCCTGCGCCACAGCCGCCCCATGTGTGTGTGGTTTCCATAAGCCAACACACACCCATAATGAAACATGCCAGTCCATATATGGTCAATGAATATGACAGGCTCCTGACGTGCTCCTGAGTATCATGAACGTCATGTGACTAGGCTACACAGTGGCTCAGTCAGGAGGTAGGATTGGCGTCTAATGATCGCAAGGTCGGCAGTTCGAACCCTGGCTGGCCATGTGTCGAGGTGTCCTTGAGCAAGGCACTGAACTCCTAATTGCTCCACTCCAGGGTCGCCGTCTATGGCCTACCTACCCCTTGCATAGAGCTTAAGATACCAAATTCCAACAACTGACTGACAAGTTGATTGCATGGCAATAAAACGATTATTATTACTATTATTACACTAAATTTGACCAGTGCTTCTCAGGGAGGAGTAGGCTACTCCAAGGCCTTTGGCCCCTAGTCATTGTTTCAGTTTTGCTTTGTTTGTTTTCTGTTTGTCTGTCCGATCATTCCCTTGTAAAGCGTCCTTGGGCTTTTTGAAAGGTGCTATATAAATTAAAGTTATTATTATTATTATTACTGTACTTCCTCAGGAGTGTGCTAACTGCTCGTTCAGCTATTTGAGGCTATTTCTTGAGAGGATTAAGCTACTGGCTTAAATGGCTTTATGACGGTTGGTCCGAGGTGTTGTGGGTTTGATTCCCGCACACATCTATCACTACTAGTGAAACAAGTGTCTGACTGACGTGCAAACCTCACCTTCCGTTCAGGCCACGCACCTGTCTGGTGTTGGCGTCGTAGAACAGACAGAAGCAGTCCCCGCCTATACCGGTGCTGAACGGTTCTGTAACCGCCAGCGCGGCTGCCACGGCAACGGCAGCATCAGCAGCATTCCCGCCTCTCTTCAGGATGTCTGTGAGTAAGACGGAAGCGAGGAAGAAAATCTCAGGTCAAATGGATTAGAGTGAAATGACAACTCGTGACGTTAGAATTATAAGGTTCTATCTCAATTTTTGGTCAAAATTGAGTTTTTTACATAATCTGATCCATTAGGTGTTTATTAATGCCTGTGTGGTGTTATTTTAAAAATGTTAACATTTTTTAGTTAGTAATTAATAAAATACAAAGGTTCCATCTCACAAAACATAATGGAATGTAAAAACGTTGACGCTCAATATCTCTGAACTGCCCTAAACTGAGATAGAACCTTATCATTCTAAATGGAGATAGAACCTTATCATTCTAAACGGAGATAGAACCTTATCATTCTAAACGGAGATAGAACCTTATCATTCTAAACGGAGATAGAACTTGGCATACTTAATGGCATACTTATTGGCATACTTATTGGCATACTTATTTAAGCAATATCACACTCAAGGTCGTGCTGTTATACTGAATATCAGCACGGCTGTGACTGTCTTCAGTAGGAGTGTGATATTGCTTTTATACAACAGTTCTACAGCGCAATTTATTAGTTAACAGTAATAAGTGACAACAGATTTATGATTTGTTTGTTTATTTTTATTTAATCATTTATTATTTTGGATAATAATAGTTAAACTATAAAAATAGTTCTGCAACTGGACTGTTGCCTAGTAACCTGAACACAAACATCTGCAGGCTAGCTCTGTTATACTGTATATCAGCACTCATGGAATGCCTCTTGTCCAATCAAATTACTTGGTCGGAACTGAACTGTTGGATAATATGAATTTAATAGGCAGTATTAAGTATGTAGTATGCAGTATGCTAGTATGCCATTTAGAACAGCCATGGTCTGTGGCCCCCACCTGCAAAACCATTTCCTTTTGGGGGGTGGTCTTGCTGTTGCCTCTCCTGTCCTGAAATTGATTAACAATCGTTTCTGCTTCCTAACTGGACAGATCGATATCCCAGGACCCAGAAGTATAACTGAACACGGAGAGACTCAAGAACAGCTTCTTCCCCCAGGCCATCCGTGACCTGAATGACACCTGTGACCTAGGCCACAGCCAGGCAACTGCCCCTGCCCCCAGCAGGATGCCCCCCCCCCCTCCCCCCCGCAATATGGACTAACTACAGCACCTTATATTTATTTTAATTTATATTAATAGTATATTATATATATTTATAAAACTGTATATATTGATTTGTAATTTGTAAATCGATTTTTTTGTATTCCACCTTCTTAGGAGCCGCGGCAGTAACATTTCACTGTACATTGTACCTGTACGATATGCACGTGACAAATACAAAATTGACTTTGACTTGGTGTTATTATACTGTGATGATTAAGTGTTCCCTTCATTTTGGGGGGAGCAGTGTAGTAAAAGAGGGTGCGAACACATGCATGCATCTTCTATTGCATAGTTGCATAGTTGCATAGTTGCATAGTTGCATAGTTGCATAGTTGCATAGTTGCATAGTTGCATAGTTGCATAGTTGCATAGTTGCATGCATCTTCTATTGCATAGTTGCATAGTTGCATGCATCTTCTATTGCATAGTTGCATAGTTGCATAGTTGCATGCATCTTCTATTGCATAGTTGCATAGTTGCATAGTTGCATACCACACTTTGGGGAAACGAAGTGCACAACTAACTAATAATAACTCACCCAGACCGATGTTGGAGGCCAGCGGCTGACTTGAAGCCACGCAGCCCCGCAGGCAAACCACCGGTGACCGGCGCGATGTGAAGGATAGATCGGGCTGCTCCATGTTCCCTTTCTACACAAATGACACGAAATGACCTTTACAAACGTCCAAACGCAGGCTATAGCAGGCTGCAAGCAACATGTCCTCTGGAAGTCATTGAGCAAAGTTCAACTTCAGCCACTGATAAAAACAACAATTGGCCATAAAACCGAGTGTGAGAGACATGCGCGTTTGAATGTCGATTTCTTTGCTTCTTTTGGCTGTACGTGCTCCATAGATCAGCTTCATTACGACTGTACATCCATGCAAACCATTACTGGATTATTGCTGTTACTTTGTATCGCTTGCTTCGCCTATGATCGATTACTCTGGGATCGATTGACTTTGGAGAAACTGGATAAATGATATTATGTAACGGTTATTACTTAATTAAAGACTAGACACAAATTCATTGTCCACCACTGAATGTAATCCAGTCAATTTCAAAGTTATTGAAAGGCTGATAGTATTGCACATACACTTTTGTTTATTGGCATATTTTTTTGTTTTGTTTTTGTCTTTTTGTTTGCTGTTGTGTTTTGTCTTATATTATAATTGTTTTATTTTTCATACTTTCTACTTTATGGAGTTAATTGTTTTCCTTTAATGTCTGTTGTGACGTCTAGATGTTTGTTGTTTAAAAACTTACCAAAATAAATAATAATAACCCCAAAAAAGAAAGGTTGATAGTTCAGTACAGTCTAACCAACTATGCCTATTCTAAAAGGTCTAGGTATTTTATTAACCTGAAGAGAGACCTATATTAGTACAAAATATGGCTAGTAAAAATATCTGCTTTTGATATTGCAAATCCTCTTTAAGCCTTCTTCCTCAGTAATGTTTCCAGGCTTATCAGGTGTGTGAGGTGGCCCTTATAAATGGTCAATGGACTGACTGTGTGTGTGTGTGTGTGTGTGTGTGTGTGTGTGTGTGTGTGTGTGTGTGTGTGAGTGAGTGTGTACGTGTGAGTGAGTGTGTGTGTGTGTGTGTGTGTGTGTGTGTGTGTGTGTATGTATGTGTGAGTGTGTCAACTCTCATGTTCTAGCGAGGGTGAATTTGGGGTTCAGTCAGTGTCTTGCCCAAGGACACCTCGACTCGACATGTGGCCAGCTGAGGTTAGAAGAACTGCCGACCTTGTGATCATTAGACGCCGGCTCTACCTCCTGCGCCACAGCCGCCCCATTTACAGAAACGGTTCATGTTTCAAACTGTATTCATTCAAATGTATTCTGTAATACTCTCATATCCTATTAAGGCACTGTCTGACATATTTTAAACGATGATGTGGAATGTTTATTTATTTGTTTATTTATTGGAAGGATCCCCATTAGCTATACCCATAGGCATGAGCTTTTAGTGGAGTCCACATTTAAAACATACATTACAAATAACATTTAACATATAAAACATACTTAAATTACAAATATCAAACATTAAAATATATCATACATTATACAATTTTACATTTGAATGATGAGTGGTATCTAAGGGCCAGGACAACATAGGGACAGAGGGACATTTTCTACAGAAGGACACAAGGACAGAGGGACATTTTCTACACTAAAGTATCGTGAGCTTAGAATGATAAGGTTCTATCTCCGTCTAGGGTAGTTCAGAGATATTGAGCGTCAACGTTTTTACATTCCATTATGTTTTGTGAGATGGAACCGTTTGTATTTTATGAATTACTAACTCCAAAATGTCAACATTTAAAAAATAACACCACACAGGCATTAATAAACACCTAATGGATCAGATTATGTAAAAAAAAAAACTTAATTTTGACAAAAATGGAGATAGAACCTTATAATTCTAACGTCACGAGAGGGACATTTTCTACACTAAGAGGAAAAGTATTTCCCCCAACAAACAACACTTCTCCCCTTGATAACCTCCCGTGCCCTCCTCCTCCGATCAATAACCTCCATGTCCTCCTCCAGTGCCGGGCCGGGCAGGCAAATGCTGTAGTAGAACATTAACTAAAGAGCCAGATGGTTGTCATAGCACAGACACTGTAAATTGAATTGAAGGTAGTGACATCATGCTGCCAGTGGGCTATATATACACTACCTTCTTCTGCCCCAACCCAAAGTTGTTGGGTTGAGAGTGAGACAGTTTGGTTGTACCTACAGCAGTGTGTGGTGTGGTGTGAGAGCTTTTGGAGTAGTTTCCTGGTAGTGTTTTGGGGTCGAACTGTGACATCATGTGTACGGGAAGCTTCGCCAAGTGTCTGGGTATCACCCTGATGCCCCTGGCTATAGTCAGTGTGCTGTGTAACATCCTGCTGCTGTTCCCTGGGGGGGTACCAGCCTCAGAGAACGACCACATCACCACCGAGGCCTGGTACTTTGGAGGGATATTTGGATCTGGGGTTCTGGTGAGTAGAGTCAATTGTTTGGGAAATGGATTTGGAGTAACACCTCAGCAAATTGTCTTTTCTAATATTCTATTTCTAATATTTTATTTAATATTTTCTAATATATTTTCTAATATAACGCTAAATGTGTTGATTTCAGTTGAACTCATGTTTTATGATTTGTTTTATGATTTTTCTGTTTAACAAGTAGAGAGAGAGCATGTCAATGATTTCATGAATTGGAAATTAGCAAAAATAGTTCAATTGGATACTATTTTGAAACCAGAAAAGTATAAATATTCCCTAGACGTTACCCTTTCAGATAGATAGGGGTGATAATGTTGTTCATGAATAGTAAGTAGGCAGTAGAAGTTCTTGGTCTCTGCTTTGTATGTTGATGGCGTGGCTCTACATACACAGATTGAGTGAGATGGAAAAGCTATACTAGTGCGTACGCTCCTGGCCAGAACATTGATCGAAGAACAAGTGTTGTGTGAAAAGGGGAATTCAATTCCCTGCCTAGAGTTTATGGGTAGGGCACACCTTGGGGCGACTGTGACGCAGGAGGTAGAGCCGCCGTCTAATGATCGCAAGGTTGGCAGATCGGCGGTTCGAGCCCCGGCTGGCCACATGTCGAAGTGTCCTTGGGCAAGACACTGAACCCCAAATTGCTCCCAGTGAGCGGGCCGGTGGCGCCTTGCATGGCAGCTTGCCGCCATTGGTGTGTGAATGTGTGTGTGAACGGGTGAATGAGGGGCCGTTGTAAAGCGCTTTGGATAAAGGCGCTGTATAAGTGCAGTCCATTTATACCTTTTGTCTGCTGCAGCAGGACCATGCAACATATCCTCCCTAGGCCGTTGTGTCTGGTTGTGTTGTGATGTCAAATACTGTACTGTAATAATCTGATGTTCTGTATCTTCATACACAGATGATCTTCCCAGCGCTGGTCTTCCTGGGCCTCAAAAACAACGACTGCTGCGGTTGCTGTGGCAACGAAAGCTGTGGAAAGAGATTTGCGGTAAGGAATTATGGGAAAAGGAATTATAACACACTGTTATAAACACTTACCAGCTAAAACATATATACCTCTCTGCATGTACTCTGTAAACAATACAAACCCTGTCTCTGTCTCTCTCTTTCTCTCTCTCTCTCTCTCTCTCTCTCTCTCTCTGTCTCTCTCTCTCTCTACCTGATGTCTTTACTGTCTGACGTGTCTGTCTCTGTCTCTCCACAGTCATTCACCTCCATCATCTTCGCTGGCGTAGGAGTCTTGGGGGCCGGCTACTGCTTCATTATATCTGTCTTTGCCATTAACAGAGGCCCGATATGTCTGTTTGAGACCACCTTTGCAAATAGTACTACTAACCAGACATGGGGGTACCCCCCGACCTTTGAGGGGTAAGTACTGTTGTGACCCCCTCAACTTCTGCTGTCTGTCTGTTTAGAAAAGTATTAGTAACGGCTATTGTCCCTACTTTATTTGAAAAGTCCCCTATAAATTGTGTACAGTTACTCAGCCTAACCACAAACTGTCAACTGCCACGTTACAGGATGAGGTTTGGGTTATGGGTAGATTAGTGGATAGTTAGTTAACAGTATTAACATCGATAAACCATCTCCTAGTGGACTTTCCTCCATCTCACCTCTCTGACCTGTGTGAGGCCTGTACGTTGGCAGAGCCGTGAGCTTAGAATGATAAGGTTCTATCTCCGTTCAGGGCAGTTCAGAGATATTGAGCGTCAAAGTTTTTACATTCCATTATGTTTTGTGAGATGGAACCTTTGTATTTTATGAATTACTCAAAAATGTCAACATTTTAAAAAATAACGCCACACAGGCATTAATAAACACCTAATGGATCAGATTATGTAAAAAAAAAAACTCAATTTTGACAAAAATGGAGATAGAACCTTATAATTCTAACGTCACGAGTTGGCAGAGTGTCTTCTAGAAACAATGTATAAGTGGACCAGTCAAATAAAGTGACCCCCTCCTCCCTCCTCCTCCTCAGGAACTACCTGTCTGACCACTCCCTGTGGAAGGACTGTGTGGAGCCGCACGGTATCGTGACGTGGCACCTGACGCTGTTCTCCATCCTGCTGATCATGGGCCTGCTGCAGGCGGTGCTCTGCGCCATCCAGGTGATCAACGGGCTGATCGGGTTCATCTGTGGAGACTGCTGTGGATGCTGCGGGGTAAGGAGGGGGTACAGGGTATCCGCGGTGTCTTGAAAAGTATTAAAAGTTGATAAATACATTTTGGGGGAAATCAAGACCCTTAATAAGTATTAAAAAGTCTTATCACGATTTTATGAGGTCTTGAATTTTGGAGGTATTTTTCTGAATTAGACTCTGTCCAAAGAGTTTGAGTCCTAAAAACGTTTAGTAAAAGTTTGTGAATGTATTAGTTTTTATCAGAGATTCTGTTGTATGATAGTGGCCTAGTCTATTGCAAACTAAAACTGTTAAGTTAAAAGGTGTCACTGATGTAAACGGTTACAGCTCCAAGTGGCGGTGGGTGAGGTCTGGAAAAATATTGACACGGTCTTTAAAAAGTCTTAGAAAGGTATTGAAATTAACCTCAAGATTCCTGTATTTACCCTGGAGTAGAAATGTATGGAATGGGATGGAAGGTATGAATAGATTGTGTAGAATAGATTTCCGTTTTGCTCTCCTCCTACAAGATAAGGAGTTTCTCTGTTGAATGAAAAAAGTGCGTTCTAGTTCAGGGGTAGGCTTCATCTTATGGCTGTGTCTCAGGAGGTAGAGTCGCCGTCTAATGATCGCAAGGTTGGCATATCGGCGGTTCGAGCCCCGGCTGGCCACATGTCAAAGTGTCCTTGGGCAAGACACTGAACCCCAAAATTGCACCCAGTGAGCGGGCCAGTGCATTGGTGTGTGAATGGGTGTGTGAATGGGTGAATGAGAGGCCGTTGTAAAGCGCTTTGGAGCAGCTTTGGAGCAGCAAAAAAGGCGCTATATTTAGTGCAGTCCATTTACCGTTTCATCTGTTTTGGGGAAACTGCCCCAGTGTGTTTGGATGTGAGCTAGGGAACATGTTTGTAACGTCCATGTCCTGTGCTTGTGTTACAGAGCGATGGTGCCGTCTGAGAACACAGACTGAACCCCCAACAGTGAGACTGAAGACTTCCTACAACAGTGAGACTGAAGACTTCCTGCAACACCGGCTTTCTGTTATGAGGTGTAACGGTTTCTTTATGTGTTTTTACATTTGTCTTTTATTTCGCTTCACCTTTCAGCTTCATTCTTTTGCTTGATGGTAAAAGCTTATGATGGCAGAAGACATTCAAACGCTAAATTTTTGGATATTTATTTTGTTTACTGTATTAAGATGTTCTATTTTGTACTTTTTAAAAATTAAAAAGAATCTAAATGTATTGTATGTCATCCAACCTTTGATTCAATTCAGTATGTACAAAAAGAAGGGCATTGTTTAAATTGTTATCTTATCTTAATTAGATTAGCAAAACTGAAACTGCATACATGGACATCCCCTCTAAAAAGGACGGGTATATATATTATATGACTGTCCACACCTGCATGCGTCTTATTTGATTAGCCTCTGGTTTATGTAACTTTATAACTCTATTCCATTTAGTTCCTGCTAATAAGGGAACACGGCTAGCTTCCCTCCCCTGAATCAACAGCGTTATCTCCCGCGGTGACTATGGAGTCCTTGTCATGTTGCTTAATAACTGGCTTTATGAGGGGGGCATACAAGATAAATACTCTACTGTCTAGCATTCTCTTACCAAGGCAGCATTTGCATTTACTGTACATGGTTGGACTGGAGTTCGTGACGTTAGAATCGTTAGAATCGACGTTAGAAGGTTCTATCTCCATTTTTGTCAAAATTTAGTTTTTTTTTTTTTACATAATCTGATCCATTAAGTGTTTATTAATGCCTGTGTGGTGTTATTTTTAAAATGTTGAAATGTTTTAGTTAGTAATTAATACAAAACAAAGGTTCCATCTCACAAAACATAATGGAATGTAAAAACTGTGACGCTCAATATCTCTGAACTGCCCTAAACGGAGATAGAACCTTATCATTCTAAACTCGAGTTGGCATGGGGGTTATTGGGTCTATAGCATTATGGTTGTCAACTTGAGGTGTTATTCAATATAGGGGACGGTTATGTCTCTGATTGTAACACAGAAGCTTCCTGATGTGATATGATTGGCTGTGAGGTGGACCGTGGGAGATGTTATTCAATATCAGAAACATAAATGTAGGTATATGGTATCTATTGTCTGGGTCTAAAGACTACAGATACATATATGGCCAGGTTCACAGACATGGGTTAAGCCTGATCCTAGACTAAAAATCATCTTCATTGGAGATTTGACATTGAAAGTGTGATCTAGTCCAGGATTAGGTGACTGAAGCCTTGTCTGTGAAACCAGCCCACTGTCTGTATGAGGTCTTTCTTTCCTGAGTACCATACTGACATCTAGTGGAGAAATGAGGCAACTTCAGGCTGATTGGAGGAACACATCGGATGAAATGAAAACTGAAAACATTCCAGTGCAGTTTCAGTCCACAAAAACACCAAAACATTTTAGTCTAGCCGTAGTCAGCGACGAAAACTCGACTAAAATGTTTTGGAGTTTTTGGAACTAAGAGAAATGGAGGTGACTTGGTGTGACTAGAACTGGTGTGCATCAGTGGCGGCTGGTGATAAACATTTTGGGTGGGGCACAGCGGGGGCATGCTCCACAGGGAAGAATATCAACTTTAAAATCTGGATTTACAGTCGATTAAATCCGAGAAATAGGAGACAGCCAATTGGAGCGCTGCTACAGCTCACGTGTAAGCCAAAAGTATTTGGACTGCCATAGACTTGCATTCGGCCGGCGTCCCGGACTCCTCCCCTATGTATTTTCACAGTGAATTTTACACAGATAAAATGTTTATTGTATTGGAGGATTTTTAATGAATGCTGATAGGCGCCGACAGAATATCAGCCGCATTTTATGAATAAACAATGTTTATTTTAAAAAAAAAATTACAAGTAGCAACTAGGAAGTGGGGCTGCGTTGGAAGGTGGGGGCGGCGCCCTAGCGCCCTCTATTGGCCAGCCGCCACTGGTGTGCATCTTCATCTAATGAATGAATGAATGGTCTTTATTGTCATTGATATAGTACAGGTACCAAACAACGAAATTTGGGAGGGGGGGCTCCCCTGGTGCTAGGAAAAAAAACTAAAAACAAGAAGGGAAAAGAGCTGGTTTACATAAATAAAGGCTATGTACACTATCCACTATACTATACTATACAAATAAAACACTGTGCTGTACTCTATGCTATGCTATACCTATTCTAACATTTCCTATCTCTGAACCTTATGTACCCAAGGGTTGTCATATTGCACATAGTGTTATATATGTGCATATATATAAACACCAAAGACTAAGTGACTAAAAAGCCTGACAAAATTAACACTGTCCCAGTCTAATATACCATAAGCTTAATTTCAGTCTAGAAACAACCTGCCTGCTTGAATCCTAACACCCTTCTGTGCTTGACAAGGAGGTGTACATTAAAGCAAATCAATATAAATAAAAACAACAAGACACAATTCATGGTTCCGAAACCAATTTATTCAGATTTTTTAAAAACATGTTACACGACTTAATTGTCATTTTTCAGAGACTTTGTGCCGAGGATACATTATTTCAAAATGAACTCCACACTGCCAAAGAAGATATGGCTATTTCTGTTAGTGTGTGTGATTTCACAACTCATCATCATCATCATCATCATCATCAGACAGCATGCCTTCAACATAATCATGCCTTAACCCCTTACCCTGTACTCTACTAGCCTAGCCACACAACCCCATCCCATGCATTGTAGCCATAGCATAGCCGTAGCTTAGCCGTAGCTTAGCCGTAGCATAGCCGTAGCTTAGCCGCTGTCCATTCCATTCCATGCCACTCTATATGCACCAATAGTCACACGTGTGCTCCACACCACATCATTCCAGGTCTTCAAACTCCCTATCCAACAACACCCCTGTGTTTACTCCCCTGTGGTCTCACCCAAGTCTTTTTTAGATTAACAACAAGACAATCCATCAAATCAGATACAGATGCATTACATATTCATAACCATTTTCTTTGAACTTTGAACTCGTGCCCTCCCCTCCCCTCCCCTCCATACCGGAGCCTGTCAGACCCCACAGCCCAGTGACGCCTCAGTGCTTCTCTGTCGGTGCTAAGAACAACACTTCATTCAACAGGTAAAGACACACCCAGAAACCCTTTCTAACCAACACAAGGCCGGTTTCCCCAATAGTGCGAAGAAGCTTCCTCTCCTCATCTCCTGTTTCCTTCCTCTGCTCTGATCTGAGAACGCAGGACAGACGTGACGGACGTCTGCTAGGAGATCTGCTCCTGTCACCTGTCCGTGCAGATGAAGCAGAGATCAGGAGGGAAGCTGCTTGAGACTATTAAGACTAACAAACAACATGGCCGCCGGCTCTGAGCCTCATGTCATCATCACTGGAGGGAGGCCTTGTCTTCCAGTAGGGTCTGGGTGTCTCAGGGCACGGTTGGGTAAAGGTCAGTGTCCCCTCTGTCCACCCTCTAGGCCCCGCCCCCCTCCCACCTTGACGTTAGGACGTCATGAGCGCAGTGTTGGCTGAACATGGCACGTTAGGGCGTGTTAACGAACGCCCCCTCCTATAAACTTGACCTTAAACCCCCCACTCCCCCTCCCTCCCTCATCCCTCCCCACTCAATTCACACCTGCCTCTTCCCATGATCCATCACCCTCTCGCCTTCTCAGTCCTAACGTTCTTCTACAGAGTAACCAGAAAGAGTAGTCGCCATATAAAGTCGAGGCTAACAGACCACCTATGCTAGGAATAGCAAATATGTCATTCAACATGCAATACAAAAACTGAAACAAATGTAGAAAAAAAAAAAAAAAAAAAAAAACTGGATTGTAAGGAAGAGTATTAGGGCCACCAACACGAGTTATTTATTTTTTCCCCGAAAGGGGGGGGGTTATATTCTGAGTTTAAAGTCAGAATTTCTGACTTTTTAACTCAGAAGTTCTGACTTTTTAACTCAGAAATTCTGACTTTTTATCTCAGAAATTCTGACTTTTTATCTCAGAAATTCTGACTTATCTCAGAAATTCTGACTTTTTATCTCAGAATATAACCCCCCCCCTTTCGGGAAAAAAAAAACTTGTGTTGGTGGCCCTAATACTCTTCCGTAGGATTGTACAATATCAATATGAGGGCTGGCAAAGTTAACAAAGATCACTATGCTAACCCCGCGCCAATCCAATCTGATAATTCAGTAAAATCCTTTAATAAACGTAGGCACAATAATCTCAGGCCATATAAAATACTATTGTTGCATATTCCCCGCAGGACAGATATTAGAAAAACGTTGTCCTGTGGGTTTATAACAGGTGAGCGCCCTTTGACCTCTGAGAGCCCAAAGACAGACCAAGGACAGAGTTTGCTTATCAGGGATTATCAAGCTTCAAATGTACATTTAACCAAAAACATCTACCACTGTGGGAGTTCCTTATGATCATCTAACTTCAACATTCACTTCAATAATCTGATATCTTTGAATCCCCATGCTGATTTAGTAGTGCTTTGAAATCTCTAAGTTTCATTTACAAAAACAAAACACCTAAAAATAATCTCTAAAAAATAAAAAGAATCATAGCTCGTGATAAATACTAAAAATGCAAACTCTATATTATAAGTCCTACAATGGCGCCAGATGCAAAAGAACCCATCTAGGCATTTTTTGTTTACAGTATATAAAAAAACAGAATACTGTAGCATGATATAAAAGTACACAGTATAAAACACAAGTCTACTGTATTTGATGCACAAAGCTGCATAACTCAGGCATGAGCTTTAGTGTTCTAATAGCTACATTGGAATCAGCTCGAGTACAATTATTAAAATGACAAAAACAAAAAAAAACACGGTTTTTCTCTTTAAAAAAATTCAAACGGAGTACAATTTTAAAGTTTTTAAAGCTTTTTGTAGTGACATTGTGAAGAGTAGGAAATATTCATTTTGGTATAATAACCTTAAAAAGGAGGACAAAACCCTTTTGTTCTTATGGCTGCTATAATGAGGAAGAGGTGAATCCCAACGGTGTTTGTGTTTTCGTGAGCTTAGAATGATAAGGTTCTATCTCCGTTTAGGGCAGTTCAGAGATATTGAGCGTCAAAGTTTTTACATTCCATTATGTTCTGTGAGATGGAACCTTTGTATTTTATTAATTACTAACTAAAAAATGTCAATATTTTAAAAATAACACCACACAGGCATTAATAAACACCTAATGGATCAGATTATGTAAAAAACTCAATTTTGACAAAAACGGAGATAGAACCTTATAATTCTAACGCCACGATAGTTTGTCAGCCGAACCGACAGAACCAACACAGCCAATGGAGCTCAATATTCTGAACCCAGCACCGCTGAACTGTTTGGCACTAAACGACCTGTTACATAAAACAGTTTACAGTGCTGAGGGCCCACAAGTGGTCCATTTTACATACAGGACCCAACCTACAACCCTGTAGCCATTTTAGAACAACTACAGTAGCTTAAGCAATAGCGCCACCTGCTGGCAATAAAGCCTCCCTGCATAATGTTTTGATAGCACAGTTTATGGCAAAAGAAAATACCACTGGATACCAATCTGTGTTCTCCAAAGTATAATTGCTCCACATCGAAAGTTAAAGTCACCCCAAGAGAATAGGAATGATGTTAATAAAAATATCAATTATAGTTCCAAAACAAGGGTAGTAGGTGGAAATGTCTTAAATCACCTCCGACTTTGTTCGTTCACCATTTTAACAAATGTTCTGTTTTTGTTCTCTCACGGCTTTGGTTATTAATACTCTTAAGGCTGTGTTTCAATGTCTGTACTAGTATACCACCTAGGACAACAACACACTTCCTGGTTCTACGTGGTATACTAGCGTGGCTATTGGAACGTAGCGTTTTATCTCTTTTGTTCTGAACTCCGAGGGATATGTGGTGTGTCTCGTCTGGCAGTGCGCTGACAGACAGATGGATAAAACCGATGCGCAAATGTTACACATGGAGAGAAGAGAAGGACGTCAGAAAGAGAGAGAGAGAGAGATACGCTGATTTAGAATAGAAAGGAAGGTAGCACAGATGTTAAGAGTCTTTTAGATATGTGGAGTGAGTCTTTTTCATCCTGCTGGGCGTCTGGGAGCTTCTAGCGCATGTGTCTGTGTGTGTGAACGTGTGTGTGTGTGTGTGTGTGTGTGTGTGTGTGTGTGTGAACATGTGTGTGTGTGTGTGTGTGTGTGTGTGTGTGTGTGTGAGTGCATGGGGCTGTGTCTGTGATACGTGTGTCTTGTCTAAAGCCAGGTGAGGAAGGGCTCGCTCTTGTTGAGGACCGACTCCACGTCGTTGAGGATGGGGATGAGGTCGGCGCCCTCCAGGGTGCCCAGGTCCACGTTGGTGCCCGGCAGAGAGTCCAGGAAGTCGGGGAAGCGGCTGTGCTGCGGCACGTTCATACTGCCGCCCTGCGCCATGCTCTCACCTGGGGGGGAGACGGGAGGGAGGGACAGGGGTGAGGCAGAGGGTGGGAGAGGGGTGTGTGTGTGTGGGGGGGGGGGGGGGGGGTGTGTGTGTGTGTGTGGTGTGGTGTGGTGTGTGTGTGTGTGTGTGTGGTGTGTGTGTGTGTGTGTGTGTGTGTGTGTATGTGTGTATGTGTTTCCCGGCCTACCTGTGTCCATCTCTGTGTGTGTGTGTGTGTGTGTGTGTGTGTTTCCCGGCCTACCTGTGTCCATCTCCTCCATGTTGTTGAGGAAGTCCTCGGGGGTGGTGGGGATGCTGTAGCAGCCCAGGCCCAGACCGCTGTCTGTGCTCTGCTCCCTGGAGTGCTGGAAGTGACCGCTGTGGATGGAACACACACACACACATTATGGAACATGCACACACACACACACACACACATTATGGAACACGCACACACATTATGGAACACACACACACATTATGGAACACACACACACATTATGGAACACGAACACGCACACATTATGGAACACGCACACACATTATGGAACACACACACACTCACACACATTATGGAACACACACACACACACATTATGGAACACACACACACACACATTATGGAACACACACACACACATTATGGAACATGCACACATTATGGAACACTGTAGCCACACGCACACATTATTAATAATAATAATAACGTTTATTTGTATAGCACTTTCCCTGCAAACGTTGCAGCTCAAAGTGCTCAGTTATATAGTTGATATTATTGCTATTGTGTGTTTTATTGATTACTATAATGTTCTATTATTGTTTTTATGCTGTGTGGATATGTTAAAGCACTTTGAGCTGAAACGTCCTCAGGAAAAGTAGCGCTATACAAACAAATAATAACAATAATAATAATAATAATACGTTTTTATTTGTATAGCGCTTTTTCCTGCAAACGTTGCAGCCCAACCCATTACATCCGGGTTAACCCTTATCCCAACCCAGAGAAGACAGATCATCATGTGGAGGAGAGGAGAGGTAGAAAGAAAGGAGAGGAGAGAGAGGGAAGAAGAAGTGAGACAAAAGACAGGAGGGGGAATAGGGACCAAGAGTAGAGAGTAGGGTGAGAGAGGGAGGAAAACATAAGACAAAACTAAAGAGAGAGGGAGAGAGTGAGAGGGAAGAGAGAGAAAGAGAGAGAGAAGAGAGAGAAAGAGAGAGAAGTGAGAGAAAGAGAGAGAAGAGAGAGAGAGGGAAGAGAGAGAAAGAGAGAGAGAAGAGAGAGAAGTGAGAGAAAGAGAGAGAAGAGAGAGAGAGAGAGAGAGAGAGAGAGAGAGAGAGAGAGAGAGAGAGGGAAGAGAGAGAAAGAGAGAGAAAGAGAGAGAGAGAGAGAGAGAGAGGGAAGAGAGAGAAAGAGAGAGAGAGTAGAGAGCAAAAGAGAGAGAAGTGAGAGAAAGAGAGAGAAGAGAGAGAAAGAGAGAGAGAGAGAGAGAGAGAGAAAAAGAGAGAGAGAGAGAGAGGAGCACTTGCCTGTTGAGGAAGGGGTCAGAGCCGTTGGTGGGCATGTTCCCCTGGGTCATGGGCGCTGGGTTGGACCCGGTGGGCACCGGCGCCATGCTCTCTGAGTCCATGGGAAGCTGCCTACACAGCGCCACCTCCTGGGGAGAATCAGAAGACCAGGGGGGGGGGGGGAGACAGAGGGAGAGAGGAGGAGGGTGGAATGGGGTGAGGATGGATTGCAGGAAAAAAGGTAGAGGGGGGGGCAATAGAAAGGGAGGAGGGAGGAGGGGGGGGGGATAGATAGAGATTACTTAAATCGTGCTCATTATTAGAATTCTTTTCAACAATTTTAACAAAAGTTTCAGTTTTGGGCAAGAATAAGTTGTGTGAACACTTGGGAAGTGGGTGGAAACCAGAAGTCTCCAAACAAGGGACCACAGAAGAAGAATCTCCTCAAATAGTCGTTATGGGAGGAAATCATTGGAGTAACTGTCTGATTCAGAGATGCACGTTTGCACGGCCCTGATTGGCTGAGAGTCTTAGAAGAAGTGGGCCACAGCGTCAGTTACAGGTGTTGTCTTTCCCCTGCACAGAGAACCCTAGCTCGGGGCGCTTTAGGTGGCGTAGCGGGTTAAGCGTAGACCATGTAACCGCAGGCTTCCCGGTTCGATTCCGGCCGCGGACATATCCTGCATGTCATCCCTCCTCTCTCTCTCTCACCCATCCTTCCTGTCAAAATCTCTACTGTCTCCGTCAATAAAAATAAAAATATGAGTGGGACTGCCCCACTCAGCGAAAAAAAAGATAACCCTAGCTTAGCCTAACACACACACACACACACACACACACACACAGACACACGCACGCCTGCACACACACACAAAGGTGCGGGAGAGTGCGAGGTTAGGGCTTTGTGTCTTCTGTAGGCAAAGAGGGAGGTGGGGGGGGGGGGGGAGGCTACCCTTCTCCTGCCCCGCTCCCTGACACTGATTGTGTGGTTGTATCAGTGTCACCCTCCCCTCCCTCCCCTCACCTCCCTCCCTCCCTCCCTCCATCCCTGGGCCAGGACCAGCTCCTACAGCAGCAGTCACCTGAGAGACAGCAGCGTGAAGCACCATTCACCCAGCCTCTGCTGCTCATTCATGTGACAGAGAGGCTGGGAGGGACAGACACGGGCGGAACAGGACGGGGGTTTCCAGCCTGCTGCAGGAAGGCTTTATGAGAAAGCCGAGAAGTGTGAGGGTGTGACACTGGAGCTCTGGTAGTCGAGACACGCACGCATGCACGTGCACACACGCACACAGACACAGACACAGACACAGACACAGACACAGACACAGACACAGACACATACACACACAAAAACACACAGACACAGACACACACAAAAACACAAACAGACAGGTAGACAGGCACACACAGACACACACAAACACACAGGTAGACAGACACACACAAAAACACACACACACACACAAACACAAACACACAGGTAGACAGGCACACACACACACACACACACAAACACAAACACACAGGTAGACAGGCACACACACACACACACACACAAACACAAACACACAGGTAGACAGGCACACACGCACACACACACACACACACACACACACACACACACACAGGTAGACAGGCGCACACACGCACAGTTCAAAGTCTCTCTCTGTGGGGATCGACAGACAGCAGAACGTTCTAGAGAAGGACAGTGGAAAACAGAGCCGCTCCTGCCAACACCACATTCCTGACATTCGATCCAGGAAGAGAAACACAGATGTTTCACTCTGTTACCTGAGGTAAAAGTGTCTGTGTATACACTACACACACACTCACGCACACACACTCACACACTCACACACTCACACACTCACGCACTCACGCACTCACGCACTCACGCACACACACCTCTCAGACCATGTCACGACTCTCCCCTTGGCCAACCCTACAGGCCTATAAGCCCAGCCAGAACTACTCAGGGTGGGCCCAAGGGGCTTCTGGGTAAAGGTAAACACTTCCTGGATGAGGTCATTGCCTGGACAGATGATTAAAACACCCAGGTTGTAAACAGTGAAGGTCGTGCTCTCTCTCTCTCAGGGTCGACTCGGTCAACGTAAATACTTTTAGACTCTTTCTGTGAGTCTTTCCTGTAAGAACGACTGGAACCAAAACAGCTCTTAAAGAGCAGTTACCATTTCCACCACTAGGGGCACCACTAACTAATGCTTACTTTATGACCCACTATGCCCGAAAATACTCTTTATTACCCTGAAACGGTCCGAATGTGGTTGTTTTATCCTCGTCTAACTAAGCCAACCCTTTTCCCCTTTAGTCTTAACACTTCAGGTAGGTCTGACAGGATTAAAGACGTGGGCTATTTGGTGGAACTGTAAACTGTAAACTGTAAACGATCTGACTAGCCTACTACCAACACATCTGGGTGAAGTCTCCCATCACAGACCTATTCCTGTCCCTTAATAACCACCTGAGCGTGCGTGTGCGCACACTCGCTATTTCTCTTAAGTACCCAAACAATCCGACATCTGTCCGGTTGAAGAGGGTCTCGGTTTCCTGTCCACTCCAGATGGCTTCTGGGAAACTGCTGTGATGTCATCATGCAGTGGGGGGGGGGGGGGGCTTGGAAGAGGGGAGGGTGGCTGAGGAACTGACTGACTGACTGACTGACCTCTCTGGTCTGGCGGGCGGGCTGGGCTGGGGTAAACAGTCTCAACAGGAAGGCTGGGAATAGACCAGGCCTCTCTCA
>NC_137677.1:3320904-3428404 GCF_963989245.1 Nansenia antarctica
CAACAGAAACCACCCACGCACCTCTTTACAACACACACGCACGCACGCTCGCTCACGCACGCGCCCACCTAATGCAACCAGCGCTCTCTCTCTCGCTCTCATTCCACAGACCTCATGAACCCAGCTCTCTCTCTTAAAACACAGAGGCCTTATGCAAGCAGCTCTCTTATCACATAATGCCCTAATGAAACCACCCCCCCCCCCCCCCTCCTCCATATCACAATGTTGACCGGGGGAGTTGGGGGGGGGGGGGGTTGGAAAAAGGGGGGGAGGCTGGGTGTGGAGGAACGGGCTCCTGTTACAGCGGAGGTGAGGGAGAGACGGTGGGATAGACACACACACACACACACACACACATACACACATACACCGACAGACACATACACACACACACACACAGACACACAGACACACACACACACACACAGACACACAGACACACAGACACACACACACACAGACACACAGACACATACACACACACACACACACACACCAGACACACACACACACACACACACACACACCGAAACGGTGGGATAGGTCCAGACACGTTGCCAGTGAGAGGACAGGGGAGAACTAGGAGCACAGTTTGGGGGAGACCGTCTGTAGTCCAACCCTGTGCTACAGTACCGTAACACTGAGCCCATAGTCCTACACCCTGACCTCATTAAGACTGGGTAGTAATGATGGGAACTATTGTTCCCCTAAGTAGTCAGTGGAAGAAGTGCATCAGCTATTATAGAAGCCATCATTGTATTCACGAGTGCATGTATGTCTGTGTGTGTGTGTGTGAGAGAGAGAGAGAGAGAGAGAGAGAGAGAGAGAGAGAGAGAGAGAGATGGGGGGGGGGGGGTGTAGGGGGTGCTAGATTCAATCATTGTCTTCTGGGAACACACACACACAGTGGGTGGATGGGAAGGAGGAGGCACAGGACAGTGAGGAAGTTTAACCTTTGACCCAGTGCTACTGCCATTGTACAGGACTTCCTCCGCGGTAGATTGCTGTAACCCTGAACAGGACAGGACTTAACCGTTGAGAGGGAACAGCCACGGAATATTCTGTCTTCCGTTGGAACATTCTGGAATGATTTCGAATTGATGACAAGTCTTGTCATCAATTAGAATCATTCTAGAATGTTCCATTGTTTGCGGTATGACAGTTTATTTCAGTGTTCTATTCTGGATTTTTGTTGTTGTTTGTTGTTGTGTCACAACAACAACAACAAAATCCAGAATAGAACACTGAAATAAACGGTCATAGCCTACCACAAACATTCTCAGTAAAATATCTTCTACTAAGTTGAATATCCCGGCCGATAAAATAAAGTGTTTTCCAACACAAATCGACCCCTCAAAGGGTTAACAAACAACAGGCTTGACAGGAGCCATGATGGAGCTGCAGTCGCCTCCTACACACAGAGCTCAGAGTGAAACTGGCACTCTGCGAGGAGCCGGGGCTGGGCCAGAATGGTTTTGTACTGCTGCCTGGTTAATTGCAGGGTGCGGTGAGGGAGGGAGGGAGGGAGGGAGGGAGGGAGGGGGAGGGAGGGAGGGAGGGAGGAGCCAGGGCTCCCCTCCAGCTCTGTTGGTGGTGATGAAGCCAGCAGAGAGAGAGAGAGAGAGAGAGAGAGAGAGAGAGAGAGAGAGAGAGAGAGAGAGAGAGAGAGAGAGAGACACCTCAGGAGGTTGGGGGGCAGGAGCAGACATGTTCCCACCGCCGACTGGGAGAAGGAGGGAGGGAGGGAGGGAGAGAAGGAGAGGAGAGACGCCTCTAGGGCTTGCAGATCGATGAGGGGATGAGCGGTGTTCCCTCCTCTCCTCCCCCCAAAAACGAGTAACTAACTATAGATATAAGACTCCCCTCTTTCACTCCCTCATTCCCTCTCTCTCTCTCTCTCACCCACTTGTTCCACTCTCACTCCATTCTTCTACATTGTTTTCTCTCTCACACTTGTCGTCCTCCCCCTCTCTCTGTGCCTCTCTCTCTCTCTCTCTCTCTCTGTCTCTCTCTGTCTCTCTCTCTGTGCCTCTCTCTCTCTCTGTGTGCCTCTCTCTCTCTCGCTCTCTCTCTCTGTGCCTCTCTCTCTGTCTCTCTCTCTGTGCCTCTCTCTCTCTCTCTCTGTGCCTCTCTCTCTCTCTGTGTGCCTCTCTCTCTCTCGCTCTCTCTCTCTCTCTCTCTGTGCCTCTCTCTCTCTCTCTCGACTCATCACATGCACCCTTCACCTCTCCTGTGGGACTGTGTGAAGTTGGCTAATGAACAGCCAGACTCATGATTAGAGCTGTGTGTGTGTGTGTGTGTGTGTGTGTGTGTGTGTGTGTGTGTGTGTGTGTTGGACGCTGACATCGTTAGTTAACCCTGAGGGTCAGGTCGCAAGCATCCACTGCCACAGACCACAGGCAGAGAGCCAGTCTCTCTGCTACTGTCATTATCTGTTCTCACACACACACACACACACACACACACACACACACACACACACACACACACAGTTTACATTACAGGCCCATCAGCTGTCTGTTTCCTGAGAAAAAGCTGAGAAAACGTTCCCACTGCTTTGTTATTCATTGTGTTCATGCTAATATGCTAACATGCTAATATTGGACTAATACACAACAGTTACTAAGACAACGGGTCTCGCCGAGCTCATTACTTGATGGGCCGTTGATGGTGTGTTAGTTAGATGGGGGATCTGGGAATCAGATCTTGGTAAGCGGGTGTGAGAGGCAGGGTAAAGTCAACAGGTTTGAGGAGCCAAGCAGGAGGGTCTGTGTGTGTCAGTGTCTGTGTGTGTGTGTGTGTGTGTGTGTGTGTGTGTGTGTTGCCTCTCCCCCCCCAGGCCGCGCTGTGGAGGGTGTGTTTTATCACACCTTCTATAATTACTGCCCCCTAGGAGGACCGCCTGCTGAGCTGACCTGGACACACACACACACAGACACACACACACACACACACACACACAGACACATACTAACACACACACACCGACAGACACACGCACACACACACACACACACCGACAGACACAAACACACTGATACACACACACCGACAGACACACACACATAACAGACACATACATACAGACACACACACACACACACACACACACACACACACAGACACATACACCGACAGACACACACACCATGACACACACACACAGACACTGACACACACTGACACCGACAGACACATATACACACACACACACACACAGACACTGACACACACACACACACACACACTCTCTCTCTCTCTCTCCCTATAGTCAAGTAACCACCACCATGACCCCTGGGGCAGGGAAGAATAGGTCTGCCTGGCCGTCTGGTAGCTGAGAGTCGAGTCACAACACACATTAGCATAGAGACTGACTGCATCTCCAGCAGGCCAGATGAAGAGATACAGAGACACAGAGATACAGAGATATATACGCCACCCTACAGAGAAAGATTTCTCGCTGATAGCGTAGCCACCTCCTTATCAAAGTTAACAAGACCAGGGATCACAGGCTTTGTGTCTGTGTCTGTGTGTGCGTGCGTGTCACAGGTGCTACAGCAACAACAGAGATTCTCAACAGTGATACTGTCAAGAGAAAACACCCCCCAGCACACCTTGGGCTTGAGTTGAGCAGAGCAGAGCTAAGGTCAGGGGTGAAAGGTCACAGACACCTCGGCGTAGAGGCGTCTATGTAATGTATCGTCGTTTGTCGATGTGACGTGGGTACGGGTTATCAACGCCAGATTTTGAGCCATTGTGGTCTAACCAGCTGGGGCTCAACTCAAAGAGAAACCGAGGACAACTTCACTGAACTAAGTCAAGCTATTGCACAACTCATTCGGAGATGGTCTGTGATCAAGTAGCCTAGAAAGAAATCGGCCTACTTCACATCAGAGTGGATCAGAGGCCAAAATATTTAACAACTGAGGGTTCTAATGGTGTTCTTCTTTTATGTTAGTGAAGTGATTCAATAATTCCAGAATGGGATTAAGTAACCTCCTTAGAACAAAAGCATGCAGCCTCTACTGATACTATGCATTAAATGTTTGACAAAAGTGTTAACTTGACTCGAATCTAGGGGCCCCCCGCTGCAAGCACAGACAGGTAAGAGATCGCCCCCGAATGACTTGAGGCTACCCGCCGTTACCTATTGGGTTCGACCTGTCTGAATAAGGGAAGGGTATTAGGGTTTTAGCTGACAGTGGCAGACAAAAGACACAAAAGCAGAGTGTACTCAGTCAAACCGGGCGCGCGGCGCTCACAGGGGCCGCTCCACACACACACACACACACACACACACACACACACGCACACACACACACCGCTCACAGGGGCCGCTCCAGTGACCCGTCCTCTATTGTTGTTTGCGTTTTGAGTTCAAGTTACACTGATTTTTCAGAACCCACTGACTTATCATTTGGATGCGTAAATCATGTCTATGCTGCCAACTAGACTGAACTGTATGTATGGCATAAATAGTTGTGTGTTGTGTGTGTGCGTGTGTGTGTGTGTGTGTGTTTTGATTTCTGAGCTATTGGGGGCCCTATTCTAAAAGTCAGTGTGAGGAGGAATTGTGAGAATTAAAAAACACTTACTTGAGAAAATACTTCTGTCCGTTGGACGTGTAGGCGTGTGTGTGTGTGTGTGTGTGTGTGTGTGTGTGTGTGTGTGTGTGTGTTTTGATTTCTGTTTTCTTTCAATTGGGGGCCTATTCTAAAGGTCAGTGTGAGGAGGAATTGTGAGAATTAAAAAACACTTACTTGAGAAAATACTGTCTGTTGGCTGTGTAGGCGTGTGTGTGTGTGTGTGTGTGTTTTGATTTCTGAGCAATTGGGGGCCCTAACCCTATTCTAAAAGTCAGTGTGGAGGAGGAATTGTGAGAATTAAAAAAAACACTTACTTGAGAAAATACTTCTGCCCGTTGGACGTGTAGGCCATCTCCCACCCGGGGGGCAGGGGTAACTCGTCGGCCACATCGAAGGACTGGTGGCGGATGTGCGCGTGTGTGTGTGCCGGGCTGGGGGTCCCAGGGGCCCCTGTGGTGCCGAGGCCGAGCTGCAGGGACGCAGGGGAGGAGTGGGACCGGACGTGCTGCACCGGGAGCCGGGGCGGGTGGCCCCCCGAGTCGGTGCTCGACTGTCGGGAGTGAGATCCGGAGTCGGGCTCCTTGAAAAAGGACTCTGGTAACAGTTTTTTCCTCCAGGAGCTGGGCTTGGGGTTCATCACCGAGTTGAAGAGCGCCTCCAGGTCCGTGTCCGAGTCCTGCGCGACATGGATCACTTGTTGTCCAGGCATGGGCTGCAGGGGGTTGTTCATTGTTGCTTTAAAAGTTTAAAAGTTACAGGATAATAACAGAGAATATAAAAAAAGATATATAGTTTTTAGAGGCGACCGACAAAATATCAACAAGTTATAAAGTCCTCTGGAGTAACCAAGGTGTCTTCTTCTCCTCCTGAAAACTTTAAAGACTTTTTTTTAAAAAAAAATATATATATACAGTTTTTAGAGGCGCCGACACAATATATCAAAAGTTATGTCCCTCTGGAGTAGCCAAGGTTTCTTCTTTTTCTCCTCCTGAAAACTTTTCCCGAAAAACCTCCTCCAATGTTGAACAACAAATAGTTTGTTTTTTATTATCACCCTTTCCTTTCCTGTCGTCCAAATTCGTCCCAAAACAAATGTGAAAAAAAAGTTGAAAAGAGAACCGAAGAATGTGTCCCCTACATTTAGAAAAAGTGATTTGAAATGTTGTTTTTCCCCCTTTTGCGCCGGTGGTTTGTGTTTTTTTCCAAGATCTTTATTCGTTCGGCCGCCGGACTCTCCTCTCCCGTCCCGAAGTTAAAGTTTTAGTCAACTCAACTTTCCTTCTCCGCCTCCCTGTCTGTGTCAGCAGCGGCTCATGAATATGCAGCAGAAGCTCATGAATATGCAAAAGCTCATGAATAATTAATCACCCGCCCGCCTGGGCGCTCAAGGGGTTTAACTTAACACAGTTTCGTGGTTACAAAACAACAATCTCTCAGTCTCTACTGACTGAAACTTATTGATGACTGATCGCACTGGCCGGTGTAAACAAACAAATAAAGCAAATGTCGAAATAGTGACTAAACATGTCTACATGGTGGTGGTACTCAGCGACAACAAAAGTTGCGGAATCAATTGTGTGTTTTTGTTTTTTCCCCAACTAGGCGAAATCACAGCTGCTGTCTCTGTGCGCTCACTGTGATTGGCTGGGAGGGGACAGGGTGGGACAGGCCCATGCATGGCTGCACCCCTAGAAGTTAACATTGTTTCCAAACAAATTGTTTTCAAACATTTAATGTTTTTTTTGTAATCAATTATTTATTGCAAAACAGTACACATGAACAACTCACATTATTACACCAAACAAAATAAGTGTCTGTCCTGATTTTTATTTTTTTCCTTATCTTACCCCCCCCCCCCCCCCCCCATGGCTCAAACATTTAATGTTAACATTGATCACATTAATGCATTTTTTTTTTGTTGCTGTAGCTATAATCGAATAGATTCAATATGTTTTATTTCTTAGGAGATTACTGAGTTGCAGCTCATTGTCCCAGAGAGAGCGTTGCTTATCGGATACATATAAAGTATGCGATGTTCTTCTCTTCTAAGTGGGTTTCTCATTAATTTGACCATATATAGAAATATATTTATAAATCATAGGCCGCGCCCACTCCTGTCAAAGTGTGTAGCCTACTTTTCCTCTACTGTAACTAGCCTGTTGATCAGAGGATCCGTTTTCCAGGCCTATGGAAGTCTGTTTGATACGTTTTTTTGTTTGTTTCCCCCCCCCCCACACACACACACATAATTGTATCACTTTCATTTCAGCTATGTGTCAACACATTGGGCTACTCGTGGTGAGTTTAGTCAAATAGTTGTATGGTATCTAAAAATATCCACTAATGTTCTACACAAGGCAAATATTTAATTGCACCAAAAGGTCTGTTGATAAGAACATTTAATGCAACTGGCCAAATATCTACTTAGTGTGCAGCTTGTTATGCTTATAACATGTAGTAACGGATAAGAGAGCTGCATTGATATGTTTGCTTTTAGAATAGAGTTGTTTAGTGTCCTGGGGTGGTCTAGTGGTCTAGTGCCGCGGTCTACAATGCACACATGCATGGGTTCGACTCCGGCCCATGCCCTGCTGACATGCCCTCTCTCCCTTCTTCTCCTTACTGTCCTGTCTCTCTTCACTATATCTGTCCAATAAAATGAAAAACTATGAATGGGACTACCTCACTCAGAAAAAAATAACTTAAAAAAAGAATAGAGTTGTTCGAAAAGAGTTGGACCCCTGAAATAAGAACAGTCCTGCAAATGCAACACAGCCAATGATTAAAAGAAACCACAATCTACTCTACCCAACTCAACAGAGGGTGCAGCTGTCCTTTGTAATGTCAGATGCTATGGGACGGCGCGTGCCACCCTGTAACCAATCCCTTTGATGGACAATCACTCCGTCCTCAACAATGTTCCGGCCAGCCGCCCCCTCAGCAGTTGCAAGTGTTTGTGGGGTCTGGTCTCCTCCAGCCTCAGCTCACCTCCTATATGGGGCGGCTGTGTCTCAGGAGGTAGAGGCTGTGTCTCAGGAGGTAGAGGCTGTGTCTCAGGAGGTAGAGGCTGTGTCTCAGGAGGTAGAGGCTGTGTCTCAGGAGGTAGAGGCTGTGTCTCAGGAGGTAGAGGCTGTGGCTCAGGAGGTAGAGGCTGTGTCTCAGGAGGTAGAGGCTGTGTCTCAGGAGGTAGAGGCTGGTGGAGGTAGAGGCTGTGTCTCAGGAGGTAGAGGCTGTGGCTCAGGAGGTAGAGGCTGTGTCTCAGGAGGTAGAGGCTGTGTCTCAGGAGGTAGAGCCGCCGTCTAATGATCACAAGGTTGGCGGATCGGCGGTTCGAGCCCCGGCTGGCCACATGTCGAAGTGTCCTTGGGCAAGACACTGAACCCCAAATTGTTCCCAGTGAGCGGGCCGGCCGGCGCCTTGCATGGTAGCTTGCCGCCATTGGTGTGTGAATGTGTGTGTGAATGAATGGGTGAATGAGAGGCCGTTGTAAAGCGCTTTGGAGCAGCAAAAAAGGCGCTATATAAGTGCAGTCCATTTACCATTTACACACCCTTGACCCTCCACGACCCCTCTGGGGGGTGTCATAGTCAATGATTCTGAGGATTCTGATTCTGGTGGAGGGGGTGAAAGGACCATATTCAGGCTTATAACATTGACCATATTCATACTGTAATCAACGGTCATAGAGTCAGTTTCTCGTGAAGGAGGATTAGGTTGAATTCTCACACACACACACACACACACACACACACACACACACGCACACACACACACACACACACACACACACACACACACATGCTGTGTTGCTGAGCCAGGCTCTCTGACGATGTACATGTGTCTATATGAGAACAGTTGACTTTGGCAGAAGTTCAGCTGACGTCTGACACAGACCCACGCCTGCACACACACACACACACACACACACACACACACACCACCAACACCACGATGAGAACCCCCCCTGTACTCCCTAAACTCCCTACCCTGAGAAACCCACCTGTTACTGCCTAGGCCCCCCTCGAAGCCCCTGACCTCTCACTCCTGCACCCCCCCCCCCCTCAACGTATAGCTCTGGCTGGCCACATGCAAGACACTGAACCCCAAAATTGCTCCCAGTGAGGGGGCCGGCGCCTTGCATGGCAGCTTGCCGCCATTGGTGTGTGAATGTGTGTGTGAATGGGTGAATGAGAGGCCGTTGTAAAGCGCTTTGGAGCAGCAAAAAAGGCGCTATATAAGTGCAGTCCATTTACCATTTACCATTTAGTTAGACCTCTGCAATAGAGTCATGGCTGACTAACACTTCTCAGACATACAGTGTAAAAATATCCATAGAAAGTTGTGTAATTTCCGAATAGTAAGTAAAACCAATATGTACAAAAACATCATCGAATAAAAGCTGTAAGAATCTCTGCTTAGTAATTGTTGGATTTGAAATCCAAACCTTTGGAGTGTAGAGACAAAAGAAGATAACACATTTCACTCTCCCGTTACACAGTTACTTACACAGGGTACTGTACGAGTGACGCCCCATTTCCTTGATAATGTTAAAGTAGGTTGTCTGTCATGCTCCGCTGTGTCAGGCCTTCAATCATGTTGTGATTCTTCACAGCCTAATGCCCCATAACAATGCTGACGATGAATGTAACCTAATGTACTTTCACTGCAAAGTGCATTCTTCTTCATCCCCACTATCTCTCTGTACAGTTTCTCTACTGTAAACAAAGTACTAGCTGACAGGGTTCCCAAACTTTTGCACAAGGCCTTTTTCCTTGTTTTATTATTTTTAAACTGTAACAAGTTACAAACAAAAATGTATCTTGTTTTAAAATGTGATGAAATATGTCATGTTTAACTTTGTACCATTTAGAGGTTAGGTTTGCTTCTTTTCACTTAGATATTAATTGTAAAAGGCATTTTGACTAGGGGTGCCGCCCACATTTTTGCACCCCACTGTACTTGTACTTGTACATACTTGTAAGTCACTTTGGATAAAGGCGTCTGCTAAATGCCAAACATGTAATGCAGTGTAATGTAATGTTGCATTGCCTTGTTTCTTTTATGAAGGGATACACGTGCATAATGAAGTGGAGTGTATATGATCCTGTCCTCAAACTGGCACAGTTAAGTTCACATCACATGACCTTTCTAAAGGATATGACCGCATAATTTTATTTCAGTGTTGAACCAGGAATAGCCATTTCATCAGAGGGTGCAGGTGGAGGCAGGAAGTGCTAGTGATGATGACGCACAGGATCCACCTGTGTCATTTCCTGGTGCTTATATGTCAGAGTGACCTCACTCCAGCAGGACTCCCAGCTGAAGGACCTTTGACCTTCTGGAACGTTTGTAAACGTTGACAGTGGCTCCAGAGGCTAGGAGCTGTAATGGAACAGGAATAGCAACCTACTACATTAGCCAGTTCTATTGTGATCACTAGACCATCCTCCTGTACTGATATGAAAGGACTGGACCATCGACATAAAACTGTTTCCAAACTGCCATGGAAGGTGACATTGAATCTCTGCTCTTACTCACTCTGAGTTTGCTTTCGTTTTCCCTCATAGGTGACCGGTGGTTTCCCACCACGATAACCCACAGGGAAATAGACACTGATTACTAGTTTCAATGTTTTTTGGATGATAAGAGGGCTTAATGATTAATCATTATCTTAGCAGGGAAATAAAATTATACTGAGACAGTCAGATGCACTACACCACACAGTCAGGAGTGACATAGACAGGGCATGTCAGGTTAGGATCTGATTGTGTGATTGATCTATAGTATGATGACCTTTTCATGATGGCCAGTTCATGATAATTGTTCTCACTTGAGAGTGATGGATAGGGGTAGGACATGATAAGCTCAGGCTTCATCCTACTCCCTTTCCAACATTGATAGGTCTGTACTCTACACATTAGTTATTTGTTCTTTTATTATTTTAAATCATGTTCGAAATAAAATATTCATTCATTATGATAAACATGTAACTGTCAGAAAATCTGTGTTCAATCAGTGTTGTCAGAATCAATAGATGTCTGTCTTTCTGATGTATTTATGTCTTTATTAAGTAAGCATGGTAACATGGGCCATACGTTCTCCTGATATAATCAACAGTAAACAAACCGGCACAGAACATTCCCTGACATAAAACACAACAAATTAGTTCTCCAGCAAATGTTTAAAGTTACATATGTATGAACCAGATGCAGCTCAAACATGACAAAATCAAAGGAACAGAAGAGACACAGAAAATGGTTCAATATCTTTTATGCAAAGTAAGTAAAAAGTAGCATTCAGCCACTCATATTCTCTTTTAGACAAAAATAATACAAAATCACGGAACAGAAATGGAGGATAAAAAATGGACAATCGACATCCATGATAATGGCACAGTTCAAGCATCACTTCGACTACCTTCGACCACTCTTGATGTAAGACACAATGTAATAGGCTTAATCTATGCAGGTTCTCTACGTAATACAGTGCAGTGCGGTCCCTCTCATCCAGAGTTGGTCCCAGCTAAGGCAGCTCTCATATGAAATGTGTTGAATACAAACACTTTTATAAGATACAATCAACACTTAAAACATCTGTCAATTAATGCAACAGCAATGCATGATTACAACTGAGGGCTGAGTACTTTAGCCAGGTGTGTATTCGGTTGTTAAGTCGTGACGTGTTTCCGGGTCCAACGTTGGCTGAGGCGCTCTCTTCGAAATGCCTCAGTAATAATAATAATTCATTATATTTGTATAGCGCTTTTCCGACGGGAAAGTGCTGTGTCCCTTGTTGTATGAATAGATCCCAGTCTAAAAAACGATTGAACTGTCATTCTACCGCTTTAGTACACTTGTACTCTGGTGCGGGGAATTTTTTATTTGGACCCGGAAATTGCTAAACGTCACGCGTGACGTCAGCCGAATAGCTTACATACATAGTATTAGAAAACACATCATTGATCAGTAAACTCCGTCCTCACACATTAGAAACGACTGCCAATGCCCTCCTCGAGTCAAAATGCCCTCCCTCCCAATTCTCCTGTAATTAATAGTAGCTTTATTACTATACATCATTTAATAGCCAATTAGATTTGCATGAAGTGCCTTTATGTTGTCGACATCTCAATACCGTTGTGTGTCTTTCCTTGTGTCCTTGCCTTCGCTTTCCCTAATCGAACAAACATTACACAGGTTTGGACCTATCCTGCCTGCTCAGATCTGTGCAGATAAACAGAAGGAGACAAGGAGACAAGGAGACAAGGACACAAGAAACCTAGTTCATGCTGTGTTACATATGAACCCAGTTCATGCTATGTTACAGCTGCTCTCCTACTTTACCCAATCCCTTCAGAGGGTTGAGCTGTACTCCCCTCTGCTGGCTGGCTGGCCTCCATGTTAAGATGTTTTCAGTATCAGAGAGAACCTATTAGATGTTCTAGATTGTTCAGATAGTTCCAAGTCAGAGGCGGGACCCCATTTGATGCTGTACCGGACTTTTGGTCAGTGAGGACCCCCCAATTGGACCCAATGACCTGGGTTCTGAGTTAGAGAGGGGGAACCTATGTGATGTTGCACAGGGTGGGTTCCACGGCGTTCCAGACCAGCCGGGGAGGGGGACCTAGTTTGATGACGCACAGGGGTTCTGTGTCAGCTCCGAATGGATGGGGATGGGGGGACCCTATTTGATGTTGCGCAGGATCCTGCGGCAGTGGTTGGTCTTGAGCTCGGCCAGGGCGCCCTCCAGCTCCTGGATGAGGTGCAGCAGGGTGGCGGGGTCCGTCTGCAGGACCCGGGCGCTGGCCTCACCGCCGCTCCCCTCCAGGTGCAGCTTCATACTCACCGTGGGTTTCACCTGGTGCCTCAGGGCACGACTGGCCAACTAGAGGGGGAGGGGGGAGGGAGAGGAGGGGAGGACAGAGGGAGAGGGGAGGACATGTCTTTGGGTATGAGAGAGCAATCATGCACACAGAGAGAGAGAGAGAGAGCAGGAGAGAGGTAGAGAGGGCTCAGAGAGGGAGAGAGGGAGAGAGAGAGAGAGAGAGAGCAGGAGAGAGAGAGAGCAGGAGAGAGAGAGAGAGAGAGAGAGAGAGGGAGAAAAAGAGAGAGAGAGCAGGAGAGAGAGAGAGAGAGAGAACAGGAGAGAGAGAGAGAGCAGGAGAGAGAGACAGAGAGAGAGAGAGAGCAGGAGAGAGAGAGAGAGCAGGAGAGAATACACACCTGGACATCCAGCCTCCACTCCAGGTTGTGGTAGTGAGGCAGGGAGGGGGTCAGCTGACTGAGGATGCCCCGGATCTCCTTCCTGCTGTCCAGGTAGAGCTGCAGCAGCAGCTGGTTCAGCTCTTCAGAGAAGCCCAGCACCAGCACCGAGTCCTGGAAGTCCACCTCAGAGACCTACACAGACCAGATGGTAAAATGGTAAATGGACTGCACTTATATAGCGCCTTTTTTGCAGCTCCAAAGCTGCTCCAAAGCGCTTTACAACGGCCTCTCATTCACCCGTTCGCACACACATTCACACACCAATGGCGGCAAGCTGCCATGCAAGGCGCCGGCCGGCCCGCTCACTGGGAGCAATTTTGGGGTTCAGTGTCTTGCCCAAGGACACTTCGACATGTGGTCAGCCAGGGCTTGAACCGCCGATCTGCCAACCTTGTGATCATTAGACGGCGACTCTACCTCCTGCGCCACAGCCGAGTGTGGTCTGCACTCACCATGAGTTTGGTGCTCTCCGTGAGTAGGTACATGAGCCCCTCGACACCATGCTGCACTGTCTCCACGGCAACACTCAGCTTCCCTGGAGGACGCAACACATTGATGATGTCATGATGATAATCATTATGACAATCAACGACATTGCCGACATGTTGTATTCCATGTTTATATGAATCATAGAACATAGATTATAGTACTTACTGGCAGCGCCCTCGTAGATTTTAGGGTTAATTCCCTTTCTCAGGAACTCGACAGCTATTCGTCCAAACTCACCGACCACTGAGGGGAAAGACAAGGACAGCATTTCAGACAACAACAACAGGCTTTAGAAGCTAGAACAACCTCAACCTCTTTCAACACCCCGCCGTTTGACTTTATAGTTACTAACTAGCTAGTTACAATACACGAAGAACATGTAGGATAGAATACTTTATACAAAGTGGAGGAACGTATTGTTTTTTTATTCAATCCAAAATTGATGCAAGCTGTGTGTGTCTATGTTTGTGAACTTTGTTATTGTATGTTTCTCTTTATTTGTCTTTTGTTGTTTTGTCTTTGATGTTGGTATATAAAAATGATAATAAAAATATTGTGGGGAAAAAAACTAGCTAGTTACAATTCAGATCTGGACACAATACAAGTTGCTGGAGAAACTGAGCTAGTTTACAGTAGTTTTCTCCTCTCTTCGTGTTGTTTTACAATAAGGCATTTACATTAGCTTACTTACATCATAGCTGGCGTTGAATAGATGTCATAATTGTAGTTTATTTAGCTCTCATGCTAATAGTAATAATAGCTATTTACCTGCTGAATCCACCTCTGGTAGAAACCCCAAATGCTCCTTATGTTGGTCAGACAACACTAATAACATGGTTACTTACTATAATTTAACTGTCACTAATATACAACTAATATACAAGGCTGAACAAACTATTTTATGTGAAGAGTTACTCTCTCTGCAGACATTTAGCTCGATAGCTAACTAGCCTGATCAAAATCACATGATCATGTGAAAGGTCCATCTCCCATCTCCGACCTGAGAGAAACACAAACACTGCGAAAAGGTTCCGCATTCCTGTTAGAACAGCGCGCTGGCGCCACCCCCAGGTGAAAACATGAACTGCATGTATTTGAATGAATGAATGAATGAATGGTCTTTATTGTCATTAATACAGTACAGTCAGGTACCATACAACGACATTTAGGAGGGGGGCTCCCCTGGTGCTTGGAAAAAAGACTAAAAACAAGAGGGCCAAGGGTAAAATTAAAAAAGGGAAAAGAGCTGGTTTACATAAATAAAGGCTATGTACACTATCTACTGTCTGGTATGTATTTATCACAAAGGCCATGTTATGTTATCACCAAGCACTTCTTTGAGATTGTAAATTAGATTAGACAGATTCCAAGTGTCTGTCCTATTCTGTAATCTTTCACAGTGATACCACCAATGTTGGCCACTGTGACATGCCGACCCTTGGATGTTCTGGAGTCTGAAGAAGGTGACAATGCATATCATCGCTCGCACACACGAACGCACGCACGCACACACACAGACACAGACACAGACACAGACACAGACACAGACACACACAGACACACACACACACAGAGACAGACAGACCGACAGACAGACAGACACACACACACACACAGACACAGACACAGACACACACAGACACAGACACAGACACACACACAGACACAGACAAAGAAACACACACAGACAGACAGACACACACACACTGACACCGACACACAGACACAGACACACACACACACACACACACACACACACACAGACAGGGTTTCCCTATGACCAGTAAGTAGTCTATCTGAACTGAGGTCTTGGATGTGTGTCCCTGTGTGGGATGGGGGGAGGATGCAGGACTATAATTCTCCTCTACTCCGCAGGTGTTTGGTTTGATGTCTATTCTCAGGCCAGAGGATGTGCCAGAACAAGTCCTCCCTCACGTCCCCTCTTCCTGCTACTCATCTCTCTGATGTCATGGCAGTCGCCACAGGATGCAGCTGCACAGGCATGACTTCTATAATCACACTCTTTGGGTCTGGCTGCCTTTTGTGGGTGACCTAAAAATAGAGAGTTGAACCAATGATGGAAGCCTAGGTTAGAGGGCTGAACCAATGAGGGAAGCCTAGGTTAGACGGCTGAACCAATGAGGGAAGCCTAGGTTAGAGGGCTGAACCAATGACGGAAGCCTAGGTTAGAGGGCTGAACCAATGACGGAAGCCTAGGTTAGAGGGCTGAACCAATGAGGGAAGCCTAGGTTAGAGGGCTGAACCAATGATGGAAGCCTAGGTTAGAGGGCTGAACCAATGATGGAAGCCTAGGTTAGAGGGCTGAACCAATGAGGGAAGCCTAGGTTAGAGGGCTGAACCAATGATGGAAGCCTAGGTTTTTTGTGTTTAAATGGGGGGGGCGGCTGTGGCGCAGGATGTAGAGCCGGCGTCTAATGATCGCAAAGTTGGCAGATCGGCGGTTCGAGCCCTGGCTGGCCACATGTCGAGTTGCCCTTGGGCAAGACACTGAACCCCAAATAGCTCCCAGTGAGCGGGCCGGTGCCTTGCATGGTAGCTTGCCACCATTGGTGTGTGAATGTGTGTGTGAATGGGTGAATGAGGCCTTTGTAAAGCGCTTTGGATAAAGGCGCTATATAAGTGCAGTCCATTTACCATTTACCAAATCCTAATGCTTATGGGTACCTTGTTATGGCAGTGCCAGCAAAGTCTCTCAACTGCAATGTCATATATATATATACAGTGGGGAGAACAAGTATTTGATACACTGCTGATTTTGCACGTTTTCCCACTTAGAAAGAATGTAGAGGTCTGTAATTTTTATCATAGGTACACTTCAACTGTGAGAGACAGAATAAAACATTTTATTGCATGAAATAAGTATTTGATACAACTTAATATTTGGTAAAGAAACCTTTGTTTGCAATTACAGAGATCAGACGTTTCCTGTAGTTCTTGACCAGGTTTGCACACACTGCAGCAGGGATTTGGGCCCACTCCTCCATACAGATCTTCTCCAGATCCTTCAGGTTTCGGGGCTGTCGCTGGGCAACACGGACTTTCAGCTCCCTCCAAAGATTTTCTATTGGGTTCAGGTCTGGAGACTGGCTAGGCCACTCCAGGACCTTGAGATGCTTCTTACGGAGCCACTCCTTAGTTGCCCTGGCTGTGTGTTTCGGGTCGTTGTCATGCTGGAAGACCCAGCCACGACCCATCTTCAATGCTCTTACTGAGGGAAGGAGGTTATTGGCCAAGATATTGCGATACTTGGCCCCATCCATCCTCCCCTCAATACGGTGCATTCGTCCTGTCCCCTTTGCAGAAAAGCATCCCCAAAGAATGATGTTTCCACCTCCATGCTTCACGGTTGGGATGGTGTTCTTGGGGTTGTACTCATCCTTCTTCTTCCTCCAAACACGGCGAGTGGAGTTTATGCCAAAAAGCTCTATTTTGGTCTCATCAGACCACATGACATGACCTTCTCCCATTCCTCCTCTGGATCATCCAGATGATCATTGGCAAACCTCAGACGGGCCTGGACATGCGCTGGCTTGAGCAGGGGGACCTTGCGTGCGCTACAGGATTTTAATCCCTGACGGCGTAGTGTGTTACTGATAGTTTTCTTTGAGACTGTGGTCCCAGCTCTCTTCAGGTCATTGACCAGGTCCTGCCGTGTAGTTCTGGGCTGATCCCTCACCTTTCTTATGATCATTGATGCCCCACGAGGTGAGATCTTGCATGGAGCCCCAGACCGAGGGAGATTGACCGTCATCTTAAATTTCTTCAATTTTCTAATAATTGCGCCAACAGTTGTTGCCTTCTCACCAAGCTGCTTCCCTATTGTCCTGTAGCCCATCCCAGCCTTGTGCAGGTCTACAATTTTGTCCCTGATGTCCTTAGAAAGCTCTTTGGTCTTGCCCATTGTGGAGAGGTTGGGGTCTGATTGAGTGTGTGGAGAGGTGTCTTTTATAAAGGTAACGAGTTCAAACAAGTGCAGTTAATACAGGTAATGAGTGGAGAATAGGAGGGCTTCTTAAAGAAAAACTAACAGGTCTGTGAGAGCCGGAATTATTACAGGTTGGTAGGTGATCAAATACTTATTTCATACAATAAAATGCAAATTAATTATTTAAAAGTCATACAATGTGATTTTCTGGATTTTTGTTTTAGATTCCGTCTCTCACAGTTGAAGTGTACCTATGCTAAAAATTACAGACCTCTACATTCTTTCTAAGTGGGAAAACCTGCAAAATCAGCAGTGTATCAAATACTTGTTCTCCCCACTGTATATAGGTATACATAACTTCTCTCTCTATGCCTCAACTAGATTACTATACTCAAATGTTTTTCTCTGATGGTTCATAACTAGCTGCTGCCATCCTAAGGTCTAGACTTGCATTGCAACAGCAATTCTCTAATAATAATCTAATCTACCAGCTAAGAGTATCTGATTAAATCAACAACGTGTATGATGTAGAGTAAAGTTTGCATGGATGAAACAGGACATTTATTATGGAAAACATTTATTTATGTATACAAAAACATATTTAAATTGTAAGTGTAATTATAATCAATAGCAGTACGACAAACACACATTTGGCATGCGCCCCTCCCCCACCCCACCCCCTCCAAGTCCTCGTCCAGTGATGAAGTTTAGGGTTTTTCATTTAAGTCAATCGATTCACAATTTTAGGTATTAGGCTCAAATGACACTTCAATGGTGAATTCTCTCATTGTCAATTCATACCCTCATTTCCTTACAGTACATGAAAAAAAACTAGCTTCTCTAACTGGCTTCATTTACTACTCAGTAATTCTCCTACACAGATTCTCTTCTTGTGTGTGGAAACACTGGAAACCTGACCCAAGGCTGAAGAGTCTCACATTTTATTTGCTACAACAGTAACATTTGGTAAAACCTGAACATTTGGCAGTAGAGAATGCAGACTATACTGTAATAATTCACGGATTAGTACGGTGTACCAACGGTACTGTGGCCTCTTTCACACCGGCAGTTCCGAACGCCGGTTCGCGTTCGCGTACCGAAACCTCCGAACGTTGGCGCTGTCTGGCGAACGATACACTGAGATACACTGGTATATGAACGCGGGCTCGTTCGCCAGACAGCGCCAACGTTCGGAGGTTTCCGACCGCGAACGCGAGCCGGCGTTCGGAACTGCCGGTGTGAAAGCCCTATGAGTGTAACCAACAGTGCATCAAACTCAACTTAAACTACTCAAGAAGCTTAAGCTAATTCCCCAGTAGTGGTGGGACTCCTATATAGCTAAACAGTGATTAGTAAATGATCATCACATCTCATGATTCACAATCGTTTCCCCAAAACACAATCTTCCAATATTGGCTATGATGGAGTCATGTGCTTGAATACAAAACAATTGTACCATGTTGCAACATTTTTTCCATGACTTTCAGTCAAAATTGCAAAGACAGCTCCAGTACAGGCCAAAAGTTTGGACACACCTTCTCATTCAATGTGTTTCCTTTATTTTCATGACTATTTACATTGTAGATTCTCACTGAAGGCATCAAAACTATGAATGAACACATGTGGAAGGATGTACTTATAAAGTTATTTCACACTTTATTGTTAAATACATAATTCCTATGTGTTCATTCATAGTTTTGATGCCTTCAGTGAGAATCTACAATGTACCAAATAGTCATGCAAATAAAGGAAACGCATTGAATGAGAAGGTGTGTCCAAACTTTTGGCCTGTACTGTATGTCAAGCATAGACATGATTTAAAAGCCATTTTTTGCCAACACATTTGGAGAGTTCACCCTTATTTAGGTTATTAAGGGACTATTTAGACCCCAACTTGATCATCTTCAGAGAACTTGAAATAAAAACAAAAACATGGTCAACAAAATGGATTACGACATAACGACAACCCTATCAAAATTATAATATTCAATAATGCAAAGCACCGCATTCAAAGACGACGTACAAAAAATTCTGTTTCCCAGGCCAATATTAAAACTATAAAAGTCGAGGCAACATTGTATCTGTTTACAGCCTAAATCGCTGATCAAGTGAACATGAATAATAACGATCCAATTGCTCTTCGTTTTTTCCAAATCCAATTAAAAAATAAATGTTGAGTCAGTCGACACTGCTTGGGGTAGTGTCACTACTTCAATACTGGGTTGCTGTTGTACTGAGAGCTTTGTACTGTCAAGAATGGAACATCCATGAGGTTTGTGAGTATTCAAATCCTGAGGTCCTCTTTAAAACTGAACAGCACGTTTACAACAGTTATGTGATAAGTTGTATGCAACAAGTGTCAGGCAAGTTCCCAAAACCTCCGATTCTAACGTCATTGAATGGGTTTCAATGACGTTTTGATATTTCAAACTTTGAAATTACCAAACTCCTATTGCTGACTAGAAGAAGTACAACGACGTCGACTACCCTTCATTTTCAAAGCCTTAGGCACAACCATACATTCAGTAGGTGCAAAAAAGGTTAAAAGAAAATAAAAGAAAAATCTGGTTTGCGTTTTTTTTTTTGCAGAATCCCTGCCATTCAATCTTACAGCGACATTTAAATATGCAACTTTTAACAAGTGTAGTTGTCTGAGAAACATAATTTTCAAAGATACAATTTATCATTTCAACAACATCAGATTAGACAACAGGATGGAAAATATAATCTGGGGTAAATTACCATCTTTTAATTATGAATACCGTATTAGGCATAATCGGTGTCCATTTTAGGACAATGTAAAAAATATCCATTAGTTTTAACACTTGTTTTTCATAATAATGCAGTTTCATTTAAGGTGTTTAAAGATATATTAAAATCCAATCTTTTAAAAACACACTTTTAAACTTTGTTGGAGAGACACTAAATCCTACCGTTTCATTTCCACCCTGTTGCTCTGATTAAGGAAACCAGTCTATAGACAGCACATGAGCTAGGTGACCGCTGTCAGTTAAATCTACATCACACATTTAAGGAAGCAAAGATCACATGATCCACTCAGCCCACTACCCACTCCCCCCGCCCTCCCACTCCCCCCAACTCGACGCCTTCTACTCTATGTACTGCCTCGATGGTGAATATAAATCAGCTTTACATCATCCAATGATTGACTGCTGTAATGTCATCATCCTTAAAAATGCCACAAGGAATAAAAACAGATTTTCCCCCAATAACATTCTGCAAATTTCTTCAAAAAAAAAATAAAATAAAAAAAATAAGACATAATAAAAAATGTAGTTCCAGGTATTACTCTTCAACAGACGTATGTGTGTATGGGATGGAAGTTATTCCATACACAGTGAGGTCCTTTCTGACTTTTCAGGACGACATAATATAGCTTCACATCAGTGTCCTCCAGTCCCGGGGGGGGGGGAGAGACTGGAGAGAGACCTGACAAGGATGGCATGGTGGGATACTGTTACTGTACTGTTTATACCGGAGACCTCCAGCCCTGCATGAGAGGGTTGGACCCCACATCATCGGGGGGGAGGGTGGAATACCTATACGTATATTCAGTCCAAAAACTCACTGCAAAAATGATCACGTTCATGATTATTATTTACCTGGCTGGATGTTAAAAAAATGGAGTCAAAAAATATGGGCAGGCTCTCATCTGTTTCCTATCAGATAAGAAAGATTAAGAACACAAGAAGACAGGAAGTATACAAAAATATCTGAGTGACTCTAGAAAAACAAAAGCCGATATTTGTAGGAAAAAAACAACGACAGAGGCAAAGAGATTGAAGAAGGTCCTTCTTCACATGATGGAACATTCTCTAGTCGAGGTCTTTGAAGAGGCCTGGCAAGAGGGAGACAGAGAAACAATGAAATGTGTGAGCCAACAAGATCTACTAAATAACAGGGTTCAACACGTCAAATTTAAGACCTTTTTAGACCCTTTTTTAGACCTCTTTGAATAGAATTTGTGACCTATTAGCGACACCATATGATAGCTTTTGGTCATCCTGCCGTAGCTTCGTTCTCCAATCATTTCTCCCGGGGCAGTGAATTGGCATTTTTTGTGTTCCAGCTTGATTAATTTCCACGTAAATAGATGTGGTCGGACTGATTTCCTTGCAGGACAAGCTAATCTAATTTTTTAGACCTAATAAGTGAAACTTGTTCGGATTGATGGATTTTAGACTTTACAGCTTTTTAAGACCAGCACGGGAACCCTGAAATAATCAGAGGAGAGAGAGGAGCCATATGATTTCAACTGAAATGTAAGCTTACTTGGAGTTCTTCCTCCTCATAGTCTTCGTCGTCGTCGTCTCCGTTCTCCACCTCCACCAGAGTTTTAGTCACGGTTCTCTTGGCCACCGCCTGGACAGGACAGGACAGGAACAGCATGGTTACAAAAGTTGTATAAGTCAAGAAATGTGTTTATTGACAAATGTAATAAAATACTGATTATTAAAAAAAAAGAATGAGAGGGCTGTGAGGTCCCCCCTCCTGCTGCCTACCTCTCCGTCTGAGTTGACCAGCGTGGTGGTGATGTCATCGCCCGTCCCCCAGGACGCCTGGCTCTTCCACAGCAGGTCGGCGGGGGGGCCGTGGGCCACGCCTGCGCTTGCACTCCATACCTACAACCACACAAGAGGACTCCACTGTTAGACTGGTAATACACATACATACTGCAGTCTTTACAGTGGTCTCAACGGTTATAGCAAGAGCCATAGGTATTATAATAATAATACATTTTATTTATGGGCGCCTTTCAAGGCTCTCAAGGACACCTTACAAGACAGTTTAAAACCACATATCAAAACATTAAAATCAACAAAGCAAAATTAGATAAAAACAGCAAAATCAGATATAACAAACTAAATACAGGAGATTAAACCAAGTAAGCCATTGTGAAAAGGTGTGTTTTAAGACTGGATTTGAAAGTGGTGAGATTGTCAATATTGCGAATGTTAGGTGACAGAGAGTTCCAGAATGTTAGGTGGCAGAGAGTTCCAGAGTGTTAGGTGGCAGAGAGTTCCAGAATGTTAGGTGGCAGAGAGTTCCAGAATGTTAGGTGGCAGAGAGTTCCAGAGTGTTAGGTGGCAGAGAGTTCCAGAGTGTTAGGTGGCAGAGAGTTCCAGAGTGTTAGGTGGCAGAGAGTTCCAGAATGTTAGGTGGCAGAGAGTTCCAGAGTGTTAGGTGGCAGAGAGTTCCAGAGTGTTAGGTGGCAGAGAGTTCCAGAATGTTAGGTGGCAGAGAGTTCCAGAGTGTTAGGTGGCAGAGAGTTCTAGAATGTTAGGTGGCAGAGAGTTCCAGAGTGTTAGGTGGCAGAGAGTTCCAGAATGTTAGGTGGCAGAGAGTTCCAGAATGTTAGGTGGCAGAGAGTTCCAGAATGTTAGGTGGCAGAGAGTTCCAGAGGCGGGGAGCAGAACGGCTGAAGGCTCTAGATCCCATAGTTCTCTAGAATTCTATTAATTTTGGTAGGTTCCAATGGGATTTACATTCTAGTAGAAGTCCAAATCCCTTCTCTGTTAAGTGTGATTTAGCCATCGTTTGGTTTAATCCGTGTCCATGAAACTGGCCCTGTGTGTGAGTGTTGCTGCTGCTGCTGCTTACCGTCACAGTCAGTCCAGCCTTGAGGACAAACTTGGGGGAGAACTTGTAGCAGATCTCCTCTTCCTCGCCGATCTGCCTCGTCAGCCTCCAGCTACCCAGAGACTGGTCCTGGGAACAGAGAACAGAGAAGCCACACATACGTTCACTAAAGGGCAAACACTCACCACACACTGAAGATAAACAAAGAAAGGATAGCTGCAGGATAGATGCTTCCTGCTTCTGAGTAGATTAGACGTGTTTCTCCCTCGCTCCTCTCCTAGCTCTGTTCATATCAGTAACAACAGTCAAATTACATTTCTGTACCCTGCCACACAGCCCACAGAGACCAAACACAAAACCACTCAAGCTAGCACTTTTCAATGCCAGATCCGTAGCTAATAAGTCTCTCTTAAATCAACGACTTGATTAGCTCCTATGAACTAGCTCCTCTTGCTGTATTTTTAAATAATGTATGTAAAGCACTTTGAATCGCCCCTGTTGTATGAAATGTGCTGTACAAATAAACTTGCCTTGCCTAGTAAGTGCGACAAGGTTCTGCCAGCCTATGGGGACCACCGGCCCCTTCACATATAAAAGTTGTAACCCTGAACATCACCACCTGATATAATTATCATCATGCTAGAAGTAGCCATTAGAAGATGGGTACATTGCAGCCATGAAGGGATGCACATGGTCAACAACATTACTCAAATAAAGCCCAATTTATACTTCTGCATCGAATTTACGCGCGGCTACACCGTAGCCTACGCAAGGGCTCTCCCAATTTATAGTTCTGCGTTGGTCGGTGTACTCATAGTGGCATAATTTTTTTGTTATGCTTGTTGTAAAGAAAATGTCTATAATGCATTGAAATGACAAAACTAAGATAATAAGATGGTTATCATAATTCTTCAAATCTAACCGTAAGTAATTACAGAAAAAGTAAATGACATTTCTGTCATGGCTTCCGCATTTAGGCCTACGAGAGAGTCGGAATCATGTGCTACCAAGCGGACCAATCACAGTTCTTACGGTCTGCGTAGGTGTGCCGCGTAGTAATTTTTTTTGAGAGGTGCGCGTGAGCCTACGGCGTAGCTTTTACGCAGAAGTATAAATTGGGCTTAAGGCTGTGGCAGTCAGTCGATAATTGATTGGTATTAACGGACCCAGAGTGAGCCAAGAAAACATTTCCCACACCATGACACCACTTACATGACTGTTGACGGGTGTTCCTAATAAAGTGCTCATGAGGGTAGTTCAGGGTTACAACGAATATGGAAAACAGCTGGTGTTCCCCTAACAGGGTTCCTACAAGTTTCAACAAGTCAAACTTAAGATCTTTTTAGATCTTTTTTTAGACCTCTTTGAATAGAATGTTAGATCTATTCGCGACACCATATGTTAGCTTTTTGTCATCCGCGAGGTGATGAAATTAGGGATTTCACTGCCACACAGACAAAAAAGGAAGCGAATTGGCATTTTTTGGGTTCCAGCTTGATTAATTTCCGCGTAAATAGATGTGGTCGGACTGATTTCCTTGCAGGATCTCATTTTAAAGACCTAGCACCAAATTGTTTTGCCCGAATAACTGCAATTCGGGACATTTTAAGGCCTTAAAATTTAGTTTGTTGCATTTTAGACTTTAATACTTTTTAAGACTAGCGCAGGAACCCTGCCTAAGGCGGAGGGTGAGAAACCCCAGTCGTACACCTATCCGACCCCGTGTCAAACACGGCCTCGACATACCTTGTCAGAGTCGTTCTTGAGGGTGACACACTTGCCCTCCAGGTCGGTCTCTTCAATGGTCACGTTGCCGGTGGCCTCCGCCTCCTGGCTGATGTGGACCTGCGGCACCACGACGGACTCCTCCTCCAGCTCCACCCTCTTCCTCTTGGACCGTGTGGTGGAGCTGCTGCTGCTGCCCGTGGTGCGGGACACCGTCACGCGAGAGGACGGACTGGGGGACAGATGCAGCCTGACGACGGACACACAGGGAGAGAGGGAGGGGACAACTTAGTCTGCAGGCATTCCTTCGTTTTTTTTTTTACCAGTCTCACTCAGTCACACAGAACATAGAAGATCTCATTGGTTCGGCTTTCAGAGGCAGACAGAAGATAATTCAGTTGGTCACACATTGCATAATGTTTTCTTAAAAGGAAAATTAAGATCCCGTGACAGTCTGTCACATTGAATAAGCTCTGGATACATTGGATAAGCTCTGGTTGTCGTAAGCATGACGTTAAGAGAGGAACAGGTGTCAGCTTGACATAACAGCTATTCAGGTTGGTGTTGTGGTGCCTGGGGGGGGTCTCAGAGCAGGGTGAGACACGCCTGACATATGAAACCAGTGACAGTGAAATGAACTGGAAACTTTTACAATCAAGTTTTACTACTATGCCAAAACTTAAAGGTCACTCTCGACAGAAGAGGAGCACAGAAATACCAGGCACGTGTGAGAGAATCGGCCATAAACTTGGGAGAGAGAGACGGGTCAAAGACCTTAAATTGATGCCATATGTGTCGGTCTACCTGCTCGTGGCAACAGGAGTATGATTTGTGGTCTTTGAGCAGCTTGCCAACAGCCAATCACAGACAGATGGAACACAGCTGCAGCAACTGGACAGGCCAGGAATGTTCCGGATGACGCGGGCCTACTCTGATACGGGCTGGAGGAATGTCTTGTGTGTTCACCTGCCCTTTTCTCCCTACTGTAACTCACCATAGGTAGTGAGCTCTGTGTGTGTGTGTGTGTGTGTGTGTGCATGCCTCTACTCCCTACCTGTCCTCCTCCCCCTCCAGTAGATGTTGTAAGTGATGACATGTGTGTGTGTGTGTGTGTGAGCCTGTGTGTGTGTGTGTGTGTGTGTGCATGCCTCTACTCCCTACCTGTCCTCCTCCCCCTCCAGTAGATGTTGTAAGTGATGACATGTGTGTGTGTGTGTGTGTGCGCGCCTGCCTGTGTGTGTGCGTGTACATTGTATGCCGTTCCCACCTGTCCTCCTCTCCCTCCAGTAGATGTTGTAAGTGATGATCTGTCTGTGTGTGTGTGTGTCTGTGTGTGTGTGTGTGTACATTGTATGCCGTCCCCACCTGTCCTCCTCTCCCTCCAGTAGCTGCCTGTGTGCCTGTGTGCCTGTGTGTGTGTGTGTGCGCCTGTGTGTACATTGTACGCCGTCCCCACCTGTCCTCCTCTCCCTCCAGCAGCTTCCTGTAGGCGTTGATCTCCATGTCCAGGGCCAGCTTGACGTCCAGCAGCTCCTGGTACTCGTTGAGTTGCTGCTGCATGCGGTCCCTCATCTCGGCCATCTCCCTCTCCTTGGAGTCCATCTGGCGCCGGTGCTTGTCTCTCTCTCCCGCCAGGACTTCCTCCAGCTCGCGCACGCGGTCCTCAGACGATGCCGCCTACACAGGGGGAGCAGGTTCAGTCACAGGGTATATACAGGAATCTTGAGGTTAATTCGAAAGTGACAGTTGGATCTCAGTGACAGTTGGATCTAAGTGACAGTTGGATCTAAGTGACAGTTGGATCTAAGTGACAGTTGACACTAGAACAGCCGTGTCTATGTTACCTACTCAGGGTATATACAGGAATCTTCAGGTTAATTTCAATGCCTTTCTAAGACTTTTTTAAAGACCGTGTCAATATTTTTTCCCAGACCTCACCGCCACTTCGAGCTGTAACCGTGACATCAGTGACACCTTTAACTTAACAGTTTTAGTTTGCAATAGACTAGACCACTATCATACAACAGAATTTCCGGTTCATCTTAGTTTTTTAATCAAATGTATAAATTCACGAACTTTTACTAAAGGTTTTTGGGACTCAACTCTTTGGACAGAGTCTAACTCCGAAAAATACCTACAAAATTCAAGACCTCATAAAATCGTAATAAGACTTTTTGATACTTATTACGGGTCTTGATTTATCAACTTTTAATACTTTTCAAGACACCGTGGATACCCTGAGTCATGACACATGTAGTGACTACTGTGACAGCACAAGGATCAGGTTGAGGCAGCAGAATGTTGGACATCACATCCAAACATAGAAGATCAATCTCATTATGTGATTGAAGCTTTTACACATTTCTCACCAGTAAGAACATACTGGAGAAAAGCAGGACAAACCTGGTACCCTACTCTTTCTGGGGGGGAGGAGGGGCATACCTGTTTCTGCAGAGCTGAGAGCTGATAGGCCAGACTCTCGATCCTCATGCGGGTCTCCTGCAGCTCCTCGCGGGCTGTGCTCACGGCCTTGTCGTTCATGTCAGACGACACCTTGGCGTTATCCAGCTGCAGACAGAACAGGACACACAAACGTCAAGATAAACCGATTGGGGAGGAAAGGAGAGCGGGACATGTAAAAGCTATTTATGTTATCCAGCTGGAATAAGAAAATAAAATATAAATATCCAGTTGAAAAGGAGGGGAGCGGGACCGATATAAATCATGCATATAAAAATACGAACGAAAGGATCACATGCAGATTGTAACCGACCCCTGTATATAATGGACCTATCGCTTTGAAAACTCTGACAAACAAACAACGCTTCACTGACCATGACTGAATGATTCAATGAGTTACAATAGCAGGAGTTGGCAAATTTCTGATTTCTGATTTACTACAGCAAGTAATGTGTTTTAAGAACAGGGTTCTTAAGTACAGAGTTTTCTGCCTGTAGTGACTTTTGCTGTGATCTGATTGGACAATTTCTATTTCGGGGCGTGGCTCAGCGATAGCGATCCATTGCACAACTCACATCATTGTGTATGATAACAATGGTTTCAAAAGGACTACAATGGCAGAGGGCAAGATAACACTTTAACAAGATCCTCCCAGATAACCACTCAAGTGCAAAGGGGGCAGGAGTCTAGGATAGGGTCAAGGGGCAGGACTCTAGGGTAAGGCAAGGCAAGGCAAGTTTATTTGTATAGCACATTTCATAACACAGGGGCAATTCAAAGTGCTTTTTATGAAGGTTTTTAGCTTTGATTTAAATATTTTAAGGGTTTGGGCCCGTTTGATTTCTTCAGGGAATTTGTTCCAGGAGCATGCGGCAGCGTGACTGAAAGCTGCTGCACCGTGTTTAGTTTTTACTCTTGGAATTATTAGCTGATTAGTCTCAGCTGACCTTAGGGACCTAGGGTAGGACCTAGGGTAGGCTCTAGGGTAGGGTCTAGGGGTAGGAGTCTAGGGTAGGCTCTAGGGTAGACTCTAGGCGCAGGGGTCTAGCTAGCCTGGTTACCTTAGACTGGAAGGTGTGCTCCAGCTCCCCCTTGTAGATGCTGACTTGTTCCTCGTGCTGCCTGCGCAGGTCCTGCAGAGCCTGGCCCAGTTTGAACTCGTAGTCCTGGTGGCCTCCGCTGTCCACCTCCACCGTGCGCTTCTCATGGCGACGCCGTGTCTCACGCACCTCCTACACACACAGAGGAGGAGTTAAAACTCATCAAACTTTACTGAAAGAAGTGCACTTAGACATTGCAACAGACTTAAAAGAAAATTAAGATAGACATTGAGGTACAACATTAACATTATAAACATGGGCGTGGGATCACTGCCCCTATTTGAATATTGCTTCAACAACTGGGAGCACCGGTATTAGCATTACAAAACAGCTGTGAGCCATGCTGGAACTTCTGGTTAATTACATGCTTCAGGGGCAAAGTTCTTGTCAACATCCAGGGCCATAAACAAAGATTCGTCAACTAAAATAGGGGTGTCACAGAGCTGTGAGGGGGATAGTGGTTGTTGGGTGTCAACCCACCAATGAAAGGTGTTTCTGTTTCCACACACACACCCCCACCCTTGGTCAACAGCGGTGATTGATACCATCTCCTCCACCCACCTCCTCAAACATGCTCTTCCTGAACTGCAGTTCCTCGGTGATGCTCTGACAGCGGTTCTCCAGGTCCACCCTCATCAGAGTCTCCGCCTCCAGCTGCTTCTTGGCCACTGCGTGGGCGTCCTCCGCCTGGGGGGGAGAGGGAGGGTGTGAGGTGTGAGGCCAGGTTGAGTCCGTTTTCTAAGTCAGGCGGACGATTGATGCCCTGGCTCAAGCTTGCGTGGATCTTGTGTGCATTAAGCATGTGAACGCATGTCAGTGTGGTACAAATCACAAATGCTAAGGTTTTAACAGACTTTTTTCTTGGGGCATTTAGCAGACACCTTATTCCAAAGCGACTTACAATCAATACATTTGAATACTAAGCAAGTGAATCATCAATCCACCAGTCGTAGCAGGAAGAGTAATCCAGCTCAGGCCCGGGGCCATTGATAGAAGGAAAAAACCTTCTTCTATCACCTTCTTCTAAACCTAGGTTGTTTTTTTGTGTGTTTTTTTTATAGGCACTGGAGAAACAGAGAAACAGTACAAGGGGGGCAATAGAAGTTTTTAGGGGACACAGTAGAGGGGAACAACCCCTAGTTACTTCACCTTTTCCACAGTATAGACCTCTAGCTCATGACAACACACTCATACATCTCTGCCAACTTTCAGTGTGGTAATTTCCGGCCGCTGTGCCATTTGCTGCGGTAAACCAACACCCCTTATATAAACACCACTTGAATGGTACTTTGGCTGTGTCAAGACAGGTGTGAGTGAGCAGAGAAAGACACCACACAAGAAGGCAGCAGTCAGTGTGTGAATGTTACAATCACAATAACTAGTAAGAAAGGAGGCATGTGAACTAGAACAGACTACGATAGGAAATAACAGAACAGGTTATGTGTAAAGCTGTAAAGCTACAGAAAGACCTTGAAAGACCTTTTGCTAGCATATCAGCCCAATAGAGCTCTCAGGTCTTCTGCTAGCATATCAGCCCAATAGAGCTCTCAGGTCTTCTGCTAGCATTATCAGCCCAATAGAGCTCTCAGGTCTTCTGTCGCTGGTTTTTTCTGTGTACAATGTACAAAAGAAGAGATTTGGTGAGGCTGCATTCTCATTTTATGCACCCAGATTGTGGAATGCACTGCCAGTTTACATTAGGGATGCAACCTCAGTAAATAAGTCAAGACTAAAAACCCATCTTTTTAATATTGCCTTTATATGACTAAATAATTAAATTAAGATTATATAATGATTGAAGCACTTTGAGCTGCAACGTTTGCAGGAAAAGCGCTATATACAAATAAAGTTATTATTATTATTATTATTACAGACCTTGGCGAGCTGGGCCTTGAGGTCCGCCACCTCGGCAGCCAGGTTGCCGTTCTGACTCAGGGCCGTGTTGAGGGCCGCCTCGCTCTGGTTGAACTGGGCCTCCATGTCCTTGGCCCGAGCCATGGACAGAAGCAGGTCTCCATCCTTCTTCTTCAGGCTGAGAGGAGAGAGAGAAGACCGGTGAGAAACATTCCATATTCCGTATTCCATAACTCAGTAATAACAACACACAGGGTTCTGAAACAACACCTTCTGAAACATCCAATTCAAGCACCTTTCAAGACTCAATTCCCTCAAATTCAAGGACCCAACAGGGCGTAGTTTGAGAGAGATCTAGATGGGAATTTCTATAATAGGAACTCTCTGCTCACAGACAACAATGTAGAGGCTTGAACACTAGATGGTCTCTATAATTACGGAAAACATTTTTTAAAATATATATTTTTTGAGAGAGAGAGAGAGAGAGAGAGAGAGAGAGAGAGAGTAATTCAAGCACTTTCAATGGCCCATGTCTATTTTCAAAAACTTTTAAGGCCTTGATTACTTTTTTCTCAAATTCACAAACTTTCATGGATTTCAAGGACCCGTGGGAACCCTGAATACATTTAGGGTACTTTCTTATGTGCCTCTAGAAATGAAATACAATTATCCTCATATATAATGATATAACAAATAAGACAAACAAGTCTTTATCTGAATAATAAAACAATAATAATATATTCACTATCATCTGTCTAACAGATGTGTGACATCAATGCTGATACAAATTGATTTATGAGGACGTTCCCTTGGTGGGTGGGCACGGCAAGGGACTTTCTAAAGCACTGACTTCCTGTCTATGAAATAGTTAACTAGCAACCAAGTAAAGAATGAACAGACATGCGAGTCATCGGCTGAATCTCAACAGTTTCCCCCAATGCAGTGCGTCTTCTGCACCCCCCTTCTCAACACTCATTAGAGGAGGATTGCAGTTCTTCCAGGGTTCCTACAAGTTTCAACAAGTCAAATTTAAGACCCTTTTAGAGATTTCACAGCCATACAGACAAAAAAGGAAGGGAATTGGCATTTGTTTGGTTCCAGCTTGATTAATTTCCGTGTAAAAGATGTGGTCGGACTGATTTCCTAGCTAATCTAATTTTTATGACCTAGCACCTCATTTTTAGACCGAATAACTGAAACGTAAGACCTTTTTAGGCCTTATAAATCAGATGGCTAGATTTTAGACTTTAAGGCTTTTTAAGACCAGCGTGGGAACCCTGTTCCATCTTCCTTTCAGACTTCTCCTCCGACGCAATCTCAGGAAACGAGTAGGAGGAGAGGACTCAAGGAATCTAAGGAAGGATTTTTTTGGGATTCGGCCAGTGTGTCCGGCTAATGAATCATTCTCAAAGAACAAAAACTGTCTACCATCTGCTCTTTACACACTAAAAAATCTGTCAAACCAGCTTGGCTGAGCCGCCCAGGAAAGTCCCCAGCACCAGATCCAGATTAGTAATCCACCAGATTACATTTAAGTAAATCGGGTTTACACACTTACAGCCAGATTAATTACGAGAGTAAACACTACAATAATCACAGAATTAACTGTTCATAATACCCTTAACATGTCAAGTCATTAAACTAATAATAAAAAAAGAGAATGTGCACTTGTGCAGGAGACGAGGGTAGGTAAAGTAGGTGTAATTTAGAGCAACAAACTGTTATTCTTAACCTTTGTTTACAGGTCTAACAACCCTACAGAAATCCACATTACCAAAGGATTTTTTTCAGTAAACAGACTTCCAAGAATTTGCAGTATGTCGTATAATCTAGTTATTTCCATGTGCGTGATCCGCGTTAGAGGAATGTGCAGCCTTTCCCATTAAAACAACAGTGGTCTCCAGTATATTTAAGTCTCAGGGTGGGTGTTAGCTGAGCCTACTCACTTCCTGGAGACCTCCTCCAGCTCAGAGTTGGCCTTGCCCAGGTCAATCTGCAGCCTGGCCCTCTCCCTGGCTGTTTCATCAAGAACACGGCGGGCATCTGCTAGCTCGGCCTCGTAGAGGGTCTTAATCCCAGTCACCTGGTTGGAGGGGAGAGAGAGACACACACACACACACACATACAGTCAGTCACATGAGCCGTGTCCAAATCATTCATTACCATACCAGAGCCAATTTTCCCTCCATCAGTTACACAAATGAATGTACATAGCTTCATTTCAAGGATGTGGCAATCTTTATAGTTAAAAAAAAACACACACCAGCGAACCAGGGAAACATCTTTATTAAAAACAGAACATCTCCTACTTTCATTGTATACTTGTACTAGTAATAATATGCAAAATGCATAATCATTACAACGTTTTCTTTTTAAAGATGCCACCTCAAGCAGTCTCAAAACAATATCCTGTTTTGCATATTGTGTAAGTCAGTTGAGTTAAAACACAGCTTAGGGCGGTTCGCAACAAGAAATTCTCTCCTCAATAACATAAACAGTAACAGAAAGTAACAGTCAGAGAGATTCAAATGTTTGAAAGGCGGGGGCCCCTCGCCTCGAGCCACTCCCATCTGGCTCTCAGGCTCGCTCCACTCCACAACCACAGCCCCTCGCGCACGCACTCATCTGAACAATACGCACGCGTCGCCTCTCCCCTCCAGCCGGGTCTCTGTGCAGCTTGGCTCAGGTCCAAACAATGATCCCATTCTGGGGTCTGTCTGACACACAGCAAGTCAAAGCTCCCTCTAGTCCCAGTGACTTCTCTATATCAACACTATGCAACAACACAGGAATGTAGGCGGCAGCCAGTAGGCAAGCTGGTAGGATAGGGAAGGGTCAAAACGACCCGGCCAACCTCTAGTGGGTTAGGGTTAGGTTGGGGTAACCCTAACCCAGAACAGGTGTGATTGCTTTGCTAAACAATCACACATGACATGGTTATGGGCCAAGTTCACTCCCTCTTCTTCAATCTAACGGACCTCTTTCTTGCCTATAGATTTCAGCCTGTCAACTACATCAAAAGTAGATGAAAACTTTGACAGTGTGCAATAGTTATGAATGTGTGACCGATCTAGAATGGGTCGAAACTAAGTTTAACTTTCTGTCGAATAAGTAGAATAAATGCATCTCTCCGATGTAACTGTGTGTAGGCCTGTTGCATAACATCAACATGGGATTCCGTCAGCAATCCCCACCCAACCAAAGCCTGGCAAAGTTATATATTCCGAAAGTGAAAATGCAACTAAAGGTCCCCCTGTCCTGACCCCCATCAAAACATCAATACTCGCGGGAGATTCGAATACAGTAAACTTGTCTAGTAAACTCATCTAGTTCAGGGTATATACAGGAATCTTGAGGTTAATGTCAATACCTTTCTAAGACTTTTTAAAGACCTTGTCAATATTTTTCCAGACCTCACCGCCACTTGGAGCTGTAACCGTTTACATCAGCGACACCTTTAACTTAACAGTTTTAGTTTGCAACAGACTAGACCACTATCATACAACAGAATCTCCGGTTCATCTTTGTTTAGTTTTTTTTATAAAAACTAATACATTTTTACTTTTACTCAAAGTTTTTAGGACTCAAACTCTTTGGACAGAGTCTAATTCAGAAAAATACCGACAAAATTCAAGACCTCATAAAATCGTGATAAGACTTTTGAATACTTATTATTAAGGGTCTTGATTTTCCCAAAATTGATTTATTAACTTGTAATACTTTTCAAGACACCGCGGATACCCTGTAGTAAGCCCGATTTGTAAAACTTCTAATTTGTAGCTTAATAAGATTTTCGAGAGTTTGGAAGCTTGGGAACATTTTTGGAACGTCTCGACCAATCAAAGACACATTGTAGCTTTTCTTCTGGCGCGAGCGTTCTAAAAGCGTTACTCAAGCGCGCACTGATCCAGTTGCCCAAAAGGGGGCAAAAAAAAAACTTCCAACTTTCAGCTGGGCGACTGGAGTTAGTAAACAATGTAATCTCTACCCGGCAATCTCCGGTTTCTCACACCGAGTAAATGTGCACTGCCACACAATAAACGTGTCTAGCACACCGGTGAGACCTCCGTTACTGGGCCTTACAGGAATGGAACGGTGCAGCTCCCATTCAACGTTATTAAAACACACACACGAAAGTTTCACATGACTTAAATCGTTCCCTTTCTATCGATCGACGCCCCCCCGTCTCATCATTCAGGACTGTACTTGAAGGTTACAACCGCAACATTTTTATACCACGATATTTTCATATGACAATTGAACGTTCCCATTGATAGTTTTTCGTTTTTCATTCCAGGGATTAGTCAGACCCCCAATTTAGCAGCCGGGAACTTCAGCTAGCCGCCGTTAGCATGGAACGCCGCGGCATGGAACGTAGAACGTTGAACATTTGAAATGGAACGTAGAACGTTGAACATTTGAAATGGAACGTAGAACGTTGAACATTTGAAATGGAACGTAGAACGTAGAACATTTAAAATGGAACGTAGAACGTTGAACATTTGAAATGGAACGTAGAACGTTGAACATTTAGAATGGAACGTAGAACGTTGAACATTTAGAATGGAACGTTGAACGTTTCGAACGCCAACGGCTTTAAAACAGAATTAGAATTACCTCGCGCGTGGTGACTTCCTCCTTCTCGGACACCTTGACCAGGAGCCGGTCGTTCTCGAGCTCCAGGCTGCGCGCGCGGTCGATGTACAGAGCCAGGCGGTCGTTCAGCTGCTGCAGGTCCTGCTTCTCCTGCAGGCGCGAGATCCTGGTGGGCGAGAGCGGCGTGGAGGAGGCGGCCGCGCGGCCGGGGGTTGAGAGAGTCGCCATGACTAAATCTCTTCTTCAAGTTTTTATCTTCGACTCTTTATCTCCACAATGTTTTCCAAACTTTGCTTCTTCCGATGACCGATCGATCGCGACGCACTTGTTGGTTCTCAGGGGCTGCAAAAGCGGGTTGGGCTACGAGCTAACTCCGTTTAGCCTCACCTACCGTGCTTACTCGTTGAATGAGATACGTACTATTTTTGAAAGAACTCGCCAAAGCAAGATGGCTGCGCCTCACGCGGACCGCGCCAAAAGGAGAGTTGACTTTTGCCGCTAGGTTGTCTGGGAGTTGTAGTTGTAGTCCAGACACAAAGTCATCACATCTTTCTAAATATACACATATTTAGATGTATACATATATTTTAGCCCTTTTAATTGATTTTTTAATTATTGTTTTGTCTTCTTATTTTTAATTGTAGCACTTTGAGACTTCTTATGTAAAGTGCTTTTATAAATAAAAAGTATTATTATTATTACAACAATAACACTTTTTACCTGTATACCTGTACAATAACAGTGCAATTACTGTACCAAAAACAGTTGTTTTACCATGTTGCCAAGGGAATAAGTGCAATGTTCTATAACCGTGCACTATGTTACATTCTTGTGTTTAAGTTTACATACACTGTATATAGTAATAGTATATAGGTTTGCATTTCAATTTCGTTGTACCCGTACAATGACAATAAAGATCATTCATTCATTCATTCATTGACAATGACAATGACAATAAAGATCATTCATTCATTCATTCATTCAAAACAAATAGATAGATCTGTGGCTCCTTTTGTTTTTGAAAACTAATATTTGATGCAGGTGTCCTCCTAGTCTCAGGGGGGCGCTACGTATATTCTATTGGTATTCTCTCTCAGAAAATTCCTCATTACCCAACTTTGACCGGAGAGCTTTCCTTCCTGTTTGTCCGCCATTGAAAAAGCAGGTAGGATTTTCGATGAGAAAATTACAGTATTTTATATCCATCTAAAATCATTGTAATCCGTTGAGCCTAGGTACGTTTGATCAGACCAACGTAACTAACAGTTGGTATCAATGGCATGTGGCAAATATTGCCGTGATAAATGTTATAGTTTTATTGTAAATCGACCGTCAGGTTGACGCGCTTACATGGAGCTGCATCGCAATGGCTTGACTGCAATGTTTACAGAGAACACACTTATCCTTGCATTAGTACTAGTATCATCTGGTCTTTAGTGCCGCTAAATGAATAATGTAAAACTAAAATGGCAAACTAGAATACTTCAAATCGTCAACCAATGTTGCTAGTGTCACCAGTGGCTCACGTACTGTCAACATTAGCCACATGTTGGTTTTCTATCTTTTATATGTCTAACCCTAGTGTTTCTCCTTGCAGACATGGCTATCAGGTACCCTATGGCCGTTGGCCTCAACAAAGGCCACCCGGTAACCAAGAATGTGGCCGCCCCGAAGCACGGCCGCAGGCGAGGGGTGAGTCCATGTCCATGATCTGATGATGAGTCCAGTTCGTATGAAAGTTCATCATCAAGTTCATCATCATGTAGCTAATGAATGGGGTTAGCGATTCCGTGTATGTCATGTTAGCGTCATTTGGTCACCATAGGTAGGTAGATAGATAGATGCATGCAGCAGTTTGACACAGGCGCATGTACTTGCTGGAGTACAGGACAGGTCCCAGGTCTAGTCATTTAGATGTATTTGGTTCAAATCGCATCCATGGCTGTCTCCGTTTAAATTAAGAAGGACCAAGTTTGCTCTGACCATAGGGATGCTATGGCAGTGACTGCCATGGCTGGAAGGTGATGCTCATGATCATACTGCTACATTGGATCTATAGCCTGAGCACTAAATGACTGATAAAACCATCACTGTATTACTATGTCCTGAGTCTTTGTGTTGCTATGTGCGTACTCTGAATCCAACCAACAATTCAATTCAACTTTATGTGCTTTGAGTTTGCATTTCATGTACGAAAGGCGCTGTATAAATAAAGCTTTACTTATGTAATTCGCCATGTGCAACATGACGTGGTATTCTACCATACTAAACAAGTTACAGTACATACAACAACAAGACGACAATACAACAAAACTCAAGACAAAATATACATGTATACAGTACCAATATGAGTGAATATTATGAATAAATATACTGTACAACTAATTGCAAGAACATGTAAAGTGCAAGGTGCAATGATCAGTGAGTTATTGAGGAGGGCTGTGGCTTTGGGGAAGAAACTGTTCAAGTGGCGTGATGTTTTTTGTCCTGGTTTGTTTTTCAGCGCCTGACCAAGCACAGCAAGTTTGTGCGTGACATGATCCGTGAGGTGTGTGGCTTCGCCCCCTACGAGAGGCGCGCCATGGAGTTGCTGAAGGTGTCCAAGGACAAGCGTGCTCTGAAGTTCATCAAGAAGAGGGTAAGCATGCATTTCCTCTGTTCAGGGTTCCCGTGCTGGTCTTAAAAAGCCGTTAAGTCTAAAATCCAGCAATCCGATTTCTAAGGCCTAAAAAGGTCTCAAATTGCAGTTATTCAGTCTAAAAATGAGGTGCTAGGTGTTAAAAATGAGATCCTGCAAGGAAATCAGTCCGACCGCATCTATTTACCTGGAAATTAATCAAGCTGTAACCCAAAAAATGCAGATTCGCTTTCTTTTTTTGTCTGTATGGCAGTGAAATCCCTAATTTCATCACCTCGAGGATGACAAAAAGCTATCATATGGTGTCGCGAATAGGTCCAAAATTCTATCCAAAAAGGTCTTAAATTTGACTTGTTGAAACTTGTAGGAACCATGTCTGTTACTGACTACCATCAACGTAGCTAAAGGAAAAATGCGAGTCTCATGAGTTAAGCATGGATTTTCTGCTAAGTCCTATGAGGACTTGTCAAAATAAGCCTCGATTTTCCTTTAGCAACGTTGGTGGAATACTCCCCTGGCTGGTGTATTTGTGACTACCGTCCCGGATCTAGCTCTAACTCCAACTAGTCTTGCATCAATGGAATCAACTTTCATTCATTGCATGGATGCAAGCATTCACTCGCCTCTCTTTAGTGTTGTACACACGTTGTGGTCCCGTTGCTTTTCAAAAGGGGTCAGTGTAAACAACGAAACACTGCGTCTTTTATTCATAGCTTGAATAATAGCGTTATTATTATTAGCTTTTATTCTAAGCCTGTTAAAGACCTTTAGATGCAGCCAGGTACCGGTAATTGGTTGAATGATGAAGTGCGAACCACCTAACTCGACCTCTGCATCACAAGACAATGCGAGCAGGGGTTAGACAACGCAGCGTGTTTGAGGCGCAACATTGAGCCTGCAGTAGCTATCAAGTCGTACATGTTTGGGATTGTCCTACATTTCCTGCCATTTAGATTTATCTGCATATTCAGGGTTCCGCAAGAGTGTTCACATCACTGTCAATAGGCTATATGCTACACTCTCTTCCGCATTCCGACTAGGCCATGTACTTACATTTTCCGGTGTCACGTCCCCCCACCGGCGCGCGTATTTAAAAACCATGGCTGCTTTCAATCACCGACGTGGGTCGAATTATCCAGGGATCTTGCGCTACCGCAGCAAGTAAAAAGGAAAAGGGCTTTAACTACCATATGTTTCAAGCTACATCGGAAATGAAGTAGATGCCTATTGAAGAGAGTGTGCATATAGCCTATTGAAGAGAGTGTGCATATAGCCTATTGTGGTTAGGAGGACAGAATTGCTACACCCACATTTACTGATTGGTCAGATTTGCAGATAGTCTGGCAAACCATAGCGATTAGTCTCATGTCCCTGCCCTCTTCCATCTCATACCCCCTGACTCATCCTGTAGTGTCGTCCATCATGTAAGAATGCATCTTCTCTAGGGTTGGGTACCGAAAATCGGTACCGGTAGGTACCGGTTACTTTACATTCGGTATGTACCCGTACCGAATCGCAAAGGAGATTTCGGTACCTCATTTCGGTACTTTTGTGTCCGGTGTCATGCAACAGTCAACCACACGTGACTTGAGTCGTGACGTGACATCGCCTGTTAAATTTCCAATCAGTGCGTGTCGTGGTAGTGAGGTGAGCAGTTGTGTTGAGAACTTAAGAAGAGTGAGTTTATAGTAAGTGTAGTAATATAGTTAGTGATTGTATTATTGTATTATTATTATTATTATTATTATTATCATCATCATAATCATAATAATATTATCGAATTTCGCTAGCTAGCCTAGCTACGAGGTCACCGAGAATGCCGAAGGCCCTAATGAAGCAGCGTTCTAAAGTGTGGCTGCATTTCACCCGACTCGACGAAAACAACGCGAAGTGCTCAAAATGCTTAAAATCCTTCGCACTTTATCGCTATTATGGCGATGTGCTGTGCCTATGGTGTTCCTCAGTCCAGCGGCAGTCAAATGCCGGTAGATTCGTGTCTTGCTCTCTCAGCACCGCTTCCTGGTTGACGACTCCCGTTGACAGCGGGGGGAGAGAAAAGTTTTACCAGGGAATTCGCTCCGCGCTGTGTCGTTCAGTTTCAGGTAAAGTGACGTGAAAACAATATTTGTTTACTTTATGTTTATAAATCTGTGCCATTAGACAATTATGTCAAAACAAAAAAAAAGTCAAAATGACAATAAAAAAGTCAAGAGAGGTGTCGTATTTTGCCAGAGAAGGCAAATATGCTGATCTTTTTGCAAAATAATTGCTGAGGTGGGAGTTTTATTTGTTATTTGAGTGTATATTTAACTGTAATATTATATATATATATATATATATATGTATATTGTGCCTCAGTCAGCAGGAGTTTTATTTTCATTTATTTTAATTTGAGTGTATATTTAACTAATAATATTGTGCCTCAGCAATAAAAAAGTGAAAAGCTGTTTAATGTTGTCGACCGTGTTATTATTATATATATATATATATATGTCATTTTAAAAAATCAAAAGTACCGAATTAAGTACCGTTTTGGTACCGGTACCGTTTTTAAAGTATCGGTTAGGTACCGGTACCGGATAAAACCCAAACGATACCCAACCCTAATCTTCTCTGTGGTGAATGTTACACAGATGTCAGTGTTGTACATCTCTACAGGGTTCCCGCGCTGGTCTTAAAAAGCCTTCAAGTCTAAAATCTACCAATCCAATCTACAAGGCCTAAAAATGTCAGTTATTCTGCCTAAAAATGAGGTGCTAGGTCTTAAATTAGATCCTGCGAGGAAATCAGTCCGACCACATCTATTTACGCGGAAATGAATCAAGCTGGAACCAATGCCAATTCGCTTCCTTTTTTCTCTGTGTGGCAGTGAAATCCCTAATTTCATCACCTCGAGGATGACAAAAAGCTATCATATGGTGTCGCGAATAGGTCTAAAATTATATTCGAAGAGGTCTAAAAAAAGGTCTTAAATTTGACTTGTTGAAACTTTTAGGAACCCTGCATGTAGCAATTAGTCTCATGTCCCTGTCCTCTTCCATCTCATACCCCCTGACTCATCCTGTAGTGTTGTCCATCATGTAAGAATGCATGTTCTCTGGTGAATGTTACACATTGATGTCAGTGTTGTACATCTCTAACGTACGTCTTCTTTGCCCCTCAGATTGGAACTCACATCCGCGCCAAGAGAAAGCGTGAGGAGCTCAGCAACGTCCTGGCCGCCATGAGGAAGGCCGCTGCCAAGAAGGATTAAACTGTTATTGGACAAATAAAATATTTGGTATTTCAATTAAGAGAAAGAAATGTTGTCTACTCTTTATTCCTTGTCTGTTTTGTCTATTGACTGATCTGATAACATTCTAATGCATCACGTGACATCAACCAGAATCACTATAACATTTACATTTGTAGTACATTTACATTTGTAGTACATTTGTACTATAACAATCACTAGTTAAACTAGATTGCATTAGGATACAGGTCACTACTTTTGAGAGTGGTGGATATCCCTTTGTGGGGATAAAATATACATTGTTAAGATTTAATAAGGGTTAATATCACCTTTGAGGCACAGGAACTGGAGGGCAGGGTCTGTCTGAGCCAATCAGCACAGGTCATCATTCTACACCTGAGACAATGGAGACCAGCTCTGCCACTCAAGTGCTGCATTTGCATTGTCATAAGGACCTGATCACCTCTTTTGTGTGCCCTGGGTCTGTCTGGAACACCCAGAAACTGGAAACAATGTAACCCCTCCACCTTCTGTGATCACTCTGCACAGAGAGGATCCTGGGAAGGATTGGGAGGCCTTGCCGACCTGTATCAATGGGGGGGGGGTTTCAGGACCTCTCTTCATGAACTGACGTCGGCTCTGCGTTGTTACTCACTACAATAAAGGGTCTTTCTCTGTGATGATCGACAGCTCCGGTTTCCGAACTGTGTCGGCAGCGTAGATGGGAAACACGTGAACATCAAGGCACCGCCGCACGCCGGCAGCGACTACTTCAACTACAAGGGTGCCCACCCCACTCCATTGTCCTGATGGCTCCCTGCGACGCCAGATATCGGTTTACCATGGTGGATGTCGGGGGATACGGACGGGAAAGTGACTGAGGCGTCTTCAGGGAGAGCAGATTCGGTTCTATGCTGCTTGAACACAAACTGAACCTGCCCCCACCTGCCACTCTCCCTGGAACAGGTGTTCAAATCCCACATGTGATAGTCGGTGATGCTGCGTTCCCACTACACAACAACCTCATTCCCAGGTAGGTCACAGACATCGAATTCTATTTATATTATTCATTGAATAAAGTAGTCTGTACAATGCCTGTAATGTGCTACTGATGTCCTATTCATTCATACTCCGTATGTCTTTTGTTTTGCTAAATAGGTCATAACATGACAATGGAAAAGAGGATCTACAACTACCGTCACTCAAGAGCCAGACGGGTGATTGAGAATGCTTTTGGCATTTTGGTGGCACGGTGGAGAATCCTTGGGCGAGCACTGGAATGTCTGCCAGACAAAGCTGTGAAGATCGTCAAAGCTTGTATAGCTCTTCACAACTTCCTGGCCTACGCAGATGAGTCCAACGCACCTGTGAGCAGGTGAGAATTGTCCCGCCTATATTACAGCCATCCATGGTGGATGTAATAAGTAGATTAAGGTAAATTGATAGAGTAATTTGCCATATATTGGTAATATATGGCAAAATAATTCTATTCCATCCAGATACATCCCTGCAGGCTTCACTGACTCCGACACAACAGGGGCACCTCAGGCAGGCGAGTGGCGCAGTGGTGGCAGGGGACTCAGATGTGTTTCAGCCCATCAATCCTCAGAGCCTTTCACGGGCCCGTTCCACCAGAGCAGCAACGGCCGTACGAGATGACCTGACATCCTTCTTTCAAACACCCCATGGCAGAGTGTCATGGCAGGACATCACAGTGTGTCGTGACTCATGGTCAACTTGATCAGTGAAGTGTACTGTTAAAGTAATGTTTCACCGATTCACGACACCATATCAGATTTGTCATCCTGCCCTGTCTTGCTTGTCTGGGATCAATAAAGTTTTTTAAATCTATATCTTGGACTGAATCTGATACTTTATACTACAATACTGTGCCGTACCGGCTGGCAGCATTTAACAGTGCAATTGTTATACGTTTCACACAAACACTCTTAAATATTGCACACAAAGTATATATAACATCTCTAAACACCACACACTTGGATCAATGAAGGTGTCGGAGTCTTTATCTTGGACTGAATCTGATAATTTATTGAAGTGCAACAGCAATTCACAGTGAAACCTTTGTACATGTATGTTTATGAAAACAAAGATTAGAACACATGCAAAACAAAGATGTATAACAGTTAAAGGAGTTAATTTATGGAATACTTTTGAAAAGGAAATGAAAATGTGTAGTACACTAAAAGGATTAAAAAAATTATTTAAAAACAAGATGATTAATTAACAAGTATAAAACTGAGATGAGATGAGATAACGTTTATTGCCATTTATGCATACACATTAAGCATACACATATAGGAATTTGATTCGGCGTTACAGTAAGAGCATTTCTAAATGCAATGCAAACAAAACAACACAGGACAGACAGCAATGCAGACAGAACACAACAAACTGTAAAACCACGGCAGCCATATTGCGGCGCTGTAGTCCACAGAATACTGTAGAAGGGAGGGGGGGGGTGGTGGCGGGGTGGCATGGGCAGGGGGAGGGAGGAGTGGGGGGGGTAGGTATGGGTGAGGGGAGGGAGGAGTGGGGGGGGTAGAGAGATAAGGTGGGGTAAAGTCTCAGGATGTTCTGGGTCAGTCCGACCCGTCTTCGTAGAGCAGCAATCAGTGTCGCTATGGACAACGGCCTTGAGCACTGCCCCAGAAGGCGGCACAAAGTTCACCAGAGAGGGGGGGGGGGGGGGGGCACGCTGCATGGAGTCTTCAGGGCATGGGGGAGCTTTTGGGCCATAATCAGGTGAATGGGTTCACTGCGAGGAAAAACAGCATTCCATAGAATCAAACCTCTCGAAAATTTGGGGGTCTCCTGTCAAACGCCAATTTGGGGAGCAGCAAGATTGCCCACCCTGCGATCCAGATCCTTACGGTTCAGATCCGTAAGCGCAGCGCCGTGCATTCCAGCCACCCTCCCCAGTTCTTTGATCAAGTGGGGCAGTTCGCGCAGATCGCTAATCGCTGCTCCCAACTTTTTAATTTGCCGATAGATCATCACAGCACTCAAACCTAGTCCAATGTGTCCAACTATCATGAATCCGAAAATGAAAACATCTTCCACGTCCTCAATCGACATGACTGCCAAGCAAACGAGACGCCAGTTGTCCCAGGCATCTCTGATGTAACCTGCGGTAAAAGTTCCGTCTGGGCAGGCAGGTTCCCCCGAACCAGCTTTCCTCGTGGAAAATAGGTTATCAATTGTATTCAGGGACCAGCTTAACAAATCCATTTAGCTTCTGAAGAGTCAGTGCAGTGTAGAGCAAACAAAAAAAAAGCAGGGGAGAGGTTTAAATATAGTTTTTGTTGGAATTTTTTGAACTTTTTGTTGACATGCGTAAGTGAAATTTTGTTTATAAAAGTTTCAATGTTTTGATTATGCATTCATGGGGGGACATGCATACATGTAACAAGGGTAGGCGCAATAATTTTCGGTCCTGGTGTTATGAATTGTGACTGTGTACATTTTCTTATATCTGTATTGTGAATTGTATAGGGGACCAAAAGAAACATTCTCAATCAATCAATCAAAGTATTTACAAAAGTGTCAGTCTACAAACTGCCTGCTTCTTCAGCCAGCTCGTGCAGCGTCTTGTGCAGCAGGTAGGAAGCTTTTAGCCACAACTGCTCCGGCAGCAACCGCACACCGTCTCCAATTGCTTGCCCAAGCCGGCTACAGTGATCGTCCGAGGCCCCGGACATGTGGAGGTATAATGTCTCCTTCTGCTTGTGTAGCACAGCCAGCTGCTCTCTCATCAGGCCCTCTTCTCGGTCCCTCCTCTTCCTCTTCTGTGCCACCCTTGGGCTGGGGGACAGAGGAGATGGCTGTGCAGCCTGTCGACGCTCAACCCGGGATGTCGACAGGCGTGAAGGTGGGCTTGAAGGTGGAGTCCAGTCCACCTCTGCTGAGCTGCTGTGAGAATCTTCAGGCTGTGACAGAGAAAGTTAAAAATAGCTTAGGTTAGTCTTTGTAACTATACATTCATTCACAACCGTCCGACATAACCCGATTGTGCGAGGGGCCACTGCCTGAACAGTCCCTTTCTACGACATACTAACTACATACACATCGCATGTGTGTTTCCCATGGCTAGCTAGCCGGCCAAAACACCATTACAGAACTTGAGGTTTATGATACAAAGAACGTTCTATGTATGTATGGTGTTTTGTTGTGTTGTGTTTCCCATGGGACTACGTTATATTTACCGTGTCGTCGTCGCCGCCAAAGTTTATCTCCAACACCCGGTGCTTTATGTGGGGAGCCAGCCAGGAAAGACCAAGAAAGAACGCAGAAGATTTGTCACGCATGTTCTTCCACTTTTCGGCGCACAGCGCGGCGTCCAGATCCATGTTCTTGGCGATTTCTCTCCACGAGTTGGCGGTCATCTGACTGTCATTGTAGTCCGGCGAAGAGGGGTCGTACAGGTGGACATAACGACGGACCTCCTCAGCGAGCCTCTCTTCCACCTGATCCATCTTCTTTCGAATAATGGCGGGTTCGCTGCGATGCGAAACGGAAATAGAAGTCGGAATCATGTGACGCAACCAAGCGGACCAATCACAGAGCTGATGCGCTGACGCATAGTTAGATTTTTTTGAGAGGAGCGCGTCAAGGCTACGCAAGGTCACGCGGGACTACGTAAGCTTACGCGTAGCCTACGGCGTCGACTTTACGCAGAACTTTTTAAAATCGGCCTTTAAGTGTTGATGGCATATCAGATGTATGTATTACGTATATCAAATGTGTGCATGCAGAAGGCAGATCCTGCTGGGGTAGCCATGTAACCATGGTTACAATGGAAGTTAAAACAATTGGGAATTAAGATCATGCAGTACCCCCCCCCCCCATACGCTTACCAAGTCATCACATGAGGTGCATCAGTTATCTACCTGAGTGTACTTTCTAACATAATAATAATAATAATAATAATACATTTTATTTGTAAAAGCACTTTACATAAGGAATCCCAAAGTGCTACAATTAAAAACAAGAAGATAAAACAATAAACATTTTCAATTAAAAGGCTAAAAAAAGGCTCTATTAAAAGAGTTAACTAAAAAAAGAGTTAACTGGCCTCGTTTAAAAGCATCCACAGACTGTGGTGCCCTTAGGTGGTCAGGGAGAGCATTCCACAGCCTGGGAGCAGCCCAGCAGAAGGCCCGATCTCCCATGGTGCGGAGCTTGGTCCTGGGGGTCTTGAGGAGGTTGGTGGCAGTAGAACGGAGGGTGGGTGAGGAGGTCTGAGGAGTTCCTTGAGGTAGGGGGGGGCAGTTCCATGAACGCACTGGTGGGTGAGGAGGGAGACCTTGAATTCAATTCTGAGGGAGACGGGGAGCCAGTGAAGTGATTTGAGGATGGGGGTGATGTGATCATATTTGCGCACCCTCATCAGGATCCAACATGTCAGCAATGAACATCCTATAACTTGACTGGGTCCTGTCTGTCAGATAACCAGATAGAAACAGAATGGCACTGGAAGCAGGAACAGAAAAAAACCACAGGACTCAAGTTTGTTTATTTCTGCATTAAAACATTAAATGCAACATACATATTTGGTAAATATAAAAGAAGAGATCTATTAGTCTAGGCTGCGTAGCAGCAACATCATCATGACCCCAAGTCTGGTGGAGGTTTTGGAGGTCTTCCTTGTTCCTTCCTGTTGCTCCTGACAGCCCATAGCATCCCCTGACTGAGAGGGGGGTCGACTGTACCTCAACTTCTGCTCTGCCAGCTTTCCAGACTCCAGTGATCAGCTGTACAACTCTCCACGTGATACAGAGGTTCGCCCACAGGCAATGTGCGTGTTCCAGACACAGACTCTTCCCAGATCAGCAGATATTTCATAATGCCAAGAGAGACTTTTGACAGCGTTTCTTGGTAAGGATCATACATGGTGTGCCGAATCTATGCATCTCAAACACGCTCATTAGCTGTTGGGCTTTTTCAACAGCAAGTGAATGTACGGTACTACCAAAGATTAAAACAAATCACTGTTTTGAGACAGGAGACAGGACCCTGTACTGTTCTGGTTACGATGTTTGAATGTTCAGGGCCCCAAGGCGGACATGTCCATGATCGGTCACTGTCCCTCTCACCAGTAACAGAGGGAGCCAGGGGGTTTGCCAGTGTCATTCTCACACCTTCAGCCAGTGCTCGGGTTGGGTTGGGTTGGTATCACTGTGGTGGAAACACAATACCGTGCATCTTGCTGTAGTGATCTACAAAATGCACCTCCAGCCCTTCTGTGATGTAGTCAGGCAGATCAGAGAAGTCTTTCTTGTTCTCTGCAGGTAGGATGATGCACGTCACCCCGGCACGCTTGGCCTGGACGAGACGGAGAGGAAGGGAACATGGTGAGAGTCAATACAGGGTTCCTACAAGTTTCAACAAGTCAAATTCAAGACCTTTTAAGACCTTTTTTTAGACCTCTTTGAATATAATGTTAGACCTATTCGCGACACCATATGATAGCTTTTTGTCATCCTCGAGGTGATGAAATTGGGGATTTCACTGCCATACAGACAAAAAAAGGAAGCGAATTGGCATTTTTTTGGTTCCAGCTTGATTACTTTCCACGTAAATAGATGTGGTCGGACTGATTTCCTTGCAGGATCTCAGTTTTAAGACCTAGCACCTCATTTTTTGCCTGAATAACTGAAATGCAAGACCTTTTTAGGCCTTGTAGATTTGTTTTGTTGAATTTTAGACTTGAAGGCTTTTTAAGACCAGCGTGGGAACCCTGTCAATATTATACTGTCTGCTGCTATTAAACAAGTTCAAATTATACTTGAATAGCATTATGCTAAACAATGGGGATAGATTTGCAGGTTACAGTAATTTACATATTACTATCTCACAGGTTACTGACACACAAATGAACGTATCCAAATCTATACTATGTTCTGTCATGTATGGGCTGTATTCCAATATATTTCTTTCATACAAATCGTGAGCTTAGAATGATAAGGTTCTATCTCCGTTTAGGGTAGTTCAGAGATATTGAGCGTCAAAGTTTTTACATTCCATTATGTTTTGTGAGATGGAACCTTTGTATTTTATTAATTACTAACACAAAAATGTTAATGTTAAAAATAACACCACACAGGCATTAATAAACACCTAATGGATCAGATTATGTAAAAAACTCAATTTTGACAAAAATGGAGATAGAACCTTATAATTCTAACGTCACAAAATGGCAAATAAACTTGAATGTGGTTGGAAAAACTGCTTGGAAAGCTGATTTCTCCCACCAAGCCGGCCATAAAAAGTGTGTTGTTGTTTGTGGGAGAGTGTTGTGGTTCTGGTCGTGAGTCTAAGGGGTTTGTAACAGAGCAGCGTGACTCACAGCGATGGTCTTCTCCTTGATGCCTCCGACAGGCAGGATCTTCCCGGTCAGGGACAGCTCGCCGGTCATGGCCACGTGCTGACGTACCGCTGTGTTGGTTGCCAGGGACAACAGCGCTGTAACGATGGTGCAGCCAGCACTGGGCCCGTCCTTGGGAGTAGCACCCTGTAAACACCACCACAGGGTCAGTACCATCACCTTCAAACACACATCACTGGGGGGCAGGGTTCCTACAAGTTTCAACAAGTCAAATTTAAGACCTTTTTAGACGTCTTTGAATCGAATTTTAGACCTATTCGCGACACCATATGATAGCTTTTTGTCATCCTTGAGGTGATTAAATTAGGGATTTCACTGCCATACAGACAAAAAAGGAAGCGAATTGGCATTTTTTGGGTTCCAGCTTGATTCATTTCCACGTAAATAGATGTGGTCAGACTGATTTCCTTGCAGGATCTCATTTTTAAGACCTAGCACCTTACTTTTAGGCCGAATAACTGAAGTTTGTGACCTTTTTAGGCCTTGTGGATTGGATTGCTGGATTTTACACTTTAAGGCTTTTTAAGACCAGCGCGGGAACCCTGGGTGTTTCAGCATGTTTCATGAGTTTGTCTTTTCTCTATCTACAAAGTTGTGAAAAGACAGTCTGTCAACACACAGATGTGACCTGTATTATGCATGACTACTGTTCCTACCTTTCATTTCGCTTTTTTTTTATGCCAACATTTGGGTGAAGAGGAAAAAAAACACCACTACAGGTCTTAGTGTTTTTTCTTCTTCTAAGTGACGATGTGTTCGTGTGGTGTCCCCCTCACCTCCGGCACGTGTAGATGCAGGTGTGAGCCGAGGAGGAACTCGTTGTCAGGCTGCTGTTGCATCAGGAAGGCTTTGGCGAAGGTGAAAGCGATCTTGGCGCTCTCCTTCATCACATCTCCCAGCTGCCCCGTCACCTCCAGTGACCCGTCTTTGGGGCCGTCTTTATCCGCCTTATCCGCCTTGGTCCATGGACGCCGCAGCGAGGTCTCGATGTACAGGTTAGTGCCGCCTGTTGAGTGGTGGGGGGGATGACGACGACGACAGACAGACAGGGTTATGACATCACAGAGCTGTATATACTCACGTAACCTATATTACAGGGTACAGGGTTCCTACAAGTTTCAACAAGTCAAATATAAGACCTTTTTTAGACCTCTTTGAATATAATTTTAGACCTATTCGCGACACCATATGATAGCTTTTTGTCATCCTCGAGGTGATGAAATTAGGGATTTCACTGCCATACAGACAAAAAAGGAAGCGAATTGGCATTTTTTTGGTTCCAGCTTGATTAAGTTCCACGTAAATAGATGTGGTCAGACTGATTTCCTTGCAAGATCTCATTTTTAAGACCTAGCACCTCGTTTTTGGACCGAATAACTGACATTTGAGACCTTTTAGGCCTTGGAATATGGATTGCTGGATTTTAGACTTAAAGGCTTTTTAAGACCAGCGCGGGAACCCTGTATTATGTTCCCAATGGACTATTTCAGTTCTATTTGCAAGTTGCAATTCACACTGATTTCATTTGAATGCATCGACTGCTATGTGTAATAATGTCAAATCCAGAACACTTCTTGATTCCTACCCTGACCTGTCTCTCTCCCACTCACCCGCCACACCTCTCCCTCCCTCTCTTACCCATAGCTGTCCAGGCCAGTCCCATGACAACCCCTGGCGGTGTGACGTCGTACATCCTGTCCACAGTGAAGATGGGCTTCCCTACGTAGTCCTGCAGGTTGTCAGGGGTAACCTGCACTGCAGTCTCCTCCCCGTTCACAATGCGGAAAGCCACCTTCCGGAACACCTATATATACACATATTACACAACCATGTGGGGAATAAAGATTAATTAGACTGATAAGTATTGAATAGCATCCTGTTAAGTCTGACAGAATACGTGGAGACACTGTACCTTAACAGCATTGTCAGTATGTTCAATCAATACTAGCTAAACATGTTTAGTTGGTAACTGTGTATGTATGTGTCTACCCTTTGGATTATATCTGACCCAAATCATATGACCGAGGAGCAATATAGTTAAGATGTGGTGAGATATAGAAACAGAGTTGGACTGTGATGAGGCAGAGGCAGAGGTTAACAGCAACACAGCAGAGAGACTAGTAGTCAGATACTGAGACAGAGTTAGGCTGGGACTCAGAGGAAGGGAGTGATCTAGACACAGCTTTGACAACAGGACAACGCTGAGACAGGTTTACCTTCTCCACTTGTTTCTGGAGGCCCCTGACTCCGCTCTCTCTGCAGTACTGTCTGATCAGGAGGTTCAGAGCGTCGGAGGAGATGCTGGTCGTTTCCTCAGTCAGACCACACCCCACCCTCAGCTGGGGCACCAGGTACCTCTGTCAGTTAAAGAGGGGGAGAGAGATTTAGCTCATGTTCTCACATGAAAGTCTGAACAGCCCTTTATGTAAATGAAGTAACATACGCAATCGAAGCAACAGACGTGGTAGTTGATTGGTCAGAACAATTGAAAATTGCCCGTTCGCCCCTCTCTTATCCAGATCAACACGCATGCGCTGTTGTTTTCCTATGGACAGCCTCCATGCGTCGTTTCTAATTGGTGCGAAACCACCCTTTTCAAGCGGAGCATGTCTTGGTTGTTTGCTCTGGGAGTGACTTCGAATGCGCGTTCTCACAGCTCCAAACGACGCAGTGCAAAGCGAATTTTATCCTAAACTCCGATTCCAAGTGAAGCAAATGTTCTAGTGAGAACACACCCGTAGTTACAGCATTGATAGAGATACACATTTATGGGTACAGCATTCACTTAGAGATACAAAAGACTCAATGTTTGATGTTAGGTATAGTAGGGTGGTGTTCATTTTATGAGATACGATCTGAATCTATAACTGGCTTTCGGATGTAGCAAGAGCCACACGTTACCTCAGATTAAAAAGACCCGTATAGAGAGTAGAAGGACATCAGGAGACATCGTTTTACCTCAGCGATCGCCAGCTTCTCCTGGGCGACATATCCCGACACGTTGATCATCTCCATACGATCTCTCAGAGGCTCGGGGATGGTGTCGGTCACGTTGGCGGTACAGATGAACAGAACCTGAACCCAGAGGACAAGAGTTATGGGAGGTGGTCTGGGACAAAAGTGCACACGTGCACACACACACACTCTCACACACACTCACACTCACACTCTCACACTCTCACACTCTCACACTCTCACACTCTCACACTCTCTCACACTCTCTCACACACTCTCACACACTCTCACACACTCTCACACACACACACAAAATTCGCATTCCCAAGTCTTATAGGCCTCTTTAATCTTCGATGGCAGCAGCCCACCTTGGAGAGGTCCACACACACACACACACACACACACGCACACGCACACGCACACGCACACGCACACGCACGCACACACGCACACACGCACACACGCACACACGCACACACACACACACACACACACACACACACACACACACACACACACACACACACACACACACCTTGGAGAGGTCCACAGGCACGTCCAGGTAGTGGTCCAGGAAGTTGGCGTTCTGTTCCGGGTCCAGAAGCTCCAGGAGAGCTGAGGAGGGGTCGCCCTGGTAACCACGGCCGATCTTATCCACCTAGAACAAACACACGATATCCATCACCTTGACAACATGACAGAACAACACGATCTGTTTGTAGAATCCCATAGTTAACACAGAGGGAATCACTAGCATCTTATTGACGCAAATTATGTGAAAGATATGTACTGTATATAACTCCACAACTGTTTTAACCATACTTAACTATTTAACCATAACCACCACAACTGTTTTAGAGGCGTTTTTCTGACCATGAGGGACGACAACCTTTACCTCATCAATAAGGACCAATGGGTTTTCTGTCTTGGTCTTCTTCAGACATTGAATGATCTTTCCAGGCATCGCTCCCACATACGTCCTCCTGCAGACGCCACACAGAATATCACACATCGAGTGACGTTAGAATTATAAGGTTCTATCTCTATTTTTGGGTCAAAATTGAGTTTTTTTACATAATCTGATCCATTCTGTGTTTATTAATGCCTGTGTGGTGTTATTTTTAAAATGTTGACATTTTTGAGTTAGTAATTAATCAAATACAAAGGTTCCATCTCACAAAACATAATGGAATGTAAAAACGTTGACGCCCCTATATCTCTGAACTACCCTAAACGGAGATAGAACCATAGAATTCTAAGATCACGATTGAGTAATCATATACAGTAGTGTTGGAATAGAGAAATAAGTGTTGTCGTGATGAAGTCGTTGCCCACCTATGGCCTTTGATTTCGGCAACATCAGTCATCCCGCCGACACTGAAGCGGAAATACTCGCGGTTGAGCGCTCTGGCGATGGAGCGTGCAATACTGGTCTTCCCTACCCCAGGGGGCCCGTAGAAACACAGGATCTTCCCCTGGGTGGACCCTCGGAGCTGGCTCACAGCAATGAACTCCTGTAGGAGGGGGGACATGTGTGAGGGAACAGTAACAGAGAGAGAACATTGGGAATTTCAAAAGAATTGTTTTAATGCGATACTAAACTACTTTCAAATTCCTATTTTCACTCACAAACTAAGAGAGGAAATGAAAGTTTAGCTCCAAACTGATTCAGACTGTTTTCTTTTACATTTTTGGCATTTAGCAGACGCCTTATTTCAAAGCGACATACAATCAATACATTTGACTAAGCAAGTGAATCATCAATCCACCAGTCGTAGCAGGAAGAGTAATCCAGCTCAGGCCAGAGGCCATTGATAGAAGGAAAAACCTTCTTTTAAACCTAGGTTTTTAAATTATATATATATATATATATATATATATATATATAGACACTGGAGAAACAGAGAAACAGTACAAGGGGGTCAATCGAAGTTTTTAGGGACACAGTAGAGGGGAAAAGCGGGTGTCTTCAGGAGACGCAGTGCTAGGGGGCAGTAGATGTCTATAACCAGAAGGATCCTACCAGCTGGTCCACTCACCAGGATGCGCTTCTTGACGTCGTCCATCCCATAATGGTCCTCCTCCAGCACCTCCTTGGCCCGTCCCAGCTTCAGGTTCTCCTCGCTGTTGACCCCCCAGGGCATGGAGGTCAGCCAGTCCAGGTAGTTCCGGGTCACACTGCACAGTCACAGGAAGTCAAGTGAATAAAGGTGTTGGGGTTTTATATCATTTATACTGAGAAATGTAAGTCTCTCTACAGTTTGGTGAATCTAGCACTCAAGGAAGGCCCATTTCCTTCCTGTAAGGGATGGGCCAAGATCTGTGGCGCAGTGAATAATTCTGACTGGACAGGGCCCATAACTTGTGTAATCACAGATTTGTATAATATGATTGGTTCCCAAGAATAGTGACCACATGACCAAGGACAGTTCTATAAATATGACCCATCGTTGGGGGCTTTTGGCTTTTGGGCTATTGCTTCTTGCTTATTTGTCTGCTCATTTCTCTCTGCGCTCATGTAACTTTGCTTAATAAAAGGCCTCTTTGGAGACAATTGAGCTAAGCTCTTTGTGCTAAATAGATTTTACTAAATCTATTAAGAATCAATTATATCCACAACAAAGGCAAAACACTAGGCAAGTCAGAACTGTCAACAAGCAAGCTATTGAGGGAAATACTATGTGCCTAAGACCTCCATTCAATCAACTTCAGTTAAAGGCAAACCATAAAAATGAGGGTTCACTCAAGAGCTTTCATGCTGTAAGTCACTTTTAACACAGTCAGCACCGTGTGAGTTTAGAATGATAAGGTTCTATCTCCGTTTAGGGTAGTTCAGAGATATTGAGCGTCAAAGTTTTCACATTCCATTATGTTTTGTGAGATGGAACCTTTGTATTTTATGAATTACTAACTCAAAAAATGTCAACATTTAAAAAATAACACAGGCATTAATAAACACCTAATGGATCAGATTATGTAAAAAAACTCAATTTTGACCAAAAATGGAGATAGAACCTTATAATTCTAACGTCACGACCTCCCACAGTGTCAACGTTCAGATCAACTGCCGTCTTTAGCTGAAATTAATGGGAAATGTTTAGAATTCACAGGTGAGGCTAAAGTCCTAAAGTAGACGCCCACTGACTTGAACTCGGAGGAGTGGTTGTCCAGCAGGCTGAGTTTGTTCAGCTCCTCGTTGATGACCTCCATGATGTGCACGGGCACGACGCGCTCCTTCAGGCGCTCGCGGAACTTCTCCTCGATGGCGTCCTTGTCCTCCTTCTCCAGACCCAGCTCCTTCTTGATGATCTTCAGCTGCTCCTGCAGGAGGTACTTCCTGTGGGTCAGTTTGATCTTCTCCTCCACCTGGGGAGTGGGTGAGGAGGGGGGGAGAGGAGCGTCAGGAAACATTGGAAAGACAAGGAATGGTAAAAGGAAAAATCATTGCTGAAGAGAAAAGCAAATGGCAAGGAAATAAGTCATGTCTACATCTCTTACAGGGTTCCTACAAGTTTCAACAAGTCACATTTAATACCTTTTTAGACCTTTTTTAGACCTCTGTGAATCGAATTTTAGACCTATTCGCGACTCCTTATGATAGCTTTTAGTCATCCTTGAGGTGATGAAATGAGGGATTTCACTGCCATACAGACAAAAAAGGAAGCAAATTGGCATTTTTTGGGTTCCAGCTTGATTCATTTCCGCGTAAATAGATGTGGTCGGACTGATTTCCTTGCAGGATCTCATTTTTAAGACCTAGCACCTAATTTTTAGACAGAATAATTGAAATATGAGACCTTTTTAGGCCTTGTGAATTGGATTGCTGGATTTTAGACTTTAAGGCTTTTTAAGACTAGTGAGGGAACCCTGTCTTATATGTTGCCTAGTGATTTATTAAGACATGCAAGGGGGGAAAAAGTTTTCTTACCTCCCTGCCCAGTCTCTGCTGCAGTTTACTCAGCTCATATTCCTTCTTAAGCAGTGACAGAGCCTTGTAGAGACGTTTGGGAATCTGAGGAGAGATGAACAGGATAAACATCGTCCTCAAAAAGACTGTTAAGAATTGTCATACTTATTATATGACCCCTGTAACACTTCCTGGTTCGGATAAAAGCAAAAAAGCAAACACAGATATAATAAACCCCGTTCGCTAACATTGGTCTCCTCAAGGACGTCCTGCAGCTCCTGTGACTCCGCCCCTGTGAGGGCGGCGCCCATGTCGCTCAGGTAGATCGGGTTGTCCACCACTCTTTGTCCCGCCTGCATCATCTGAAGCACCGACTCTCTGGATACAGACACATTTACCTGTTAGTCATCTGGCAGGTGTTCTTATTCGATTGTTAAGTCTGACGTCAAACGTGACGTTTAGCAATTTCCGGGTCCAAACCAGAAATTCCCCGCACCAGAGTACCAGTGTACTACAGCGGTAGAATGACAGTTCAATCGTTTTTTTAGACTGGGATCTATTCATACAAGGGACACAGCACTTTCCTGTTTTTCCCATATTTGTCAGCGTCTTTGAGCCTCGGAAAAGCGCTATACAAATATAATGAGTTATTATTATTATTACTGAGGCATTTCGAAGAGAGCGCCTCAGCCAACGTTGGACCCGGAAACACGTCACGACTTAACAACCGAATTCAGCCTGGAACCACCACCACGTAATCTGAGCATTGAAAGTTAAAACCTTCTGGGCAAGATTTGTAAAAACTGCCCCTACCTGTAGAGTGGGTTGAGGGCGATGATGTCACGGATGGTCTTGACGATCTCTGCTGTCAAGGCCTTGGTGAAGAAATCAGAAAATGTTCATATTCACTTAACAGTCATGGATGTGCCACTGTAAAAGGTTATATTAATTAAACTAGTCATGTGATACTGATATTGTGTACAGTAGATATAAGTTGTGCGTTTCCTTTCTTTATTAGTGAAATAAAACAGGATGTTATATCGTGAGCTTAGAATTATAAGGTTCTATCTCCGTTTAGGATAGTTCAGAGATATTGAGCGTCAAAGTTTTTACATTCCATTATGTTCTGTGAGATGGAACCTTTGTATTTTATTCATTACTCAAAAATGTCTTAAAAATAACACCACACAGGCATTAATAAACACCTAATGGATCAGATTATGTAAAAAAACTAAATTTTGACAAATGGAGATAGAACCTTATAATTCTAACGTCACGATATTGCAGCTTCAGGTCCTACCTTGACCTCCTCTGTGACTTCAAACTGTTCGTGTACGACGTTATCCACCTCCACCATCAGGATGTCAGAGGAGGGCAGAGGGACTGCCTCCACGATGAGCTCCGCCTCCTGCACCTTGTCCTCCATGGTCTCGGCCAGGGTCGAGGGCTCCTTGCGCGCGGTGCGTTTGGGCTTGCGGCGGGTAGCCTTGGGCAGCGACCCCGGTTCTGTCTCTGACTCGGAGGAGGCTGAGGCTGGGGCTGGGGGAGGCTCATCTGGCTCTACATCCAACTGCTTGGTGATGCGGATTCTACCAGAGCGAGAGGAACACATTCAGGGTTCCTACAAGTTTCAACAAGTCAGATTTAAGACCTTTTTATAGACCTTGTTGAATAGAATTTTAGACCTGTTTGCGACACCATATGATAGCTTTTTGTCATCCTCGAGGTGATGACATTAGGGATTTCACTGCCATACAGACCAGAAAGGAAGCAAATTGGCATTTGTTTGGTTCCAGCTTGATTCATTTCCGTGTAAATAGATGTGGTCGGACTGATTGACGAATAACTGAAATTTGAGACCTTTTTAGGCCTTGTAGATTGGATCGCTGGATTTGAGACTTTAAGGCTTTTTAAGACCAGCGCGGGAACCCTGTACATTTCTGTGACTGACTGAAAAAGAATCCAGGCCCAAATACTGGTACTAAAAACAGGCATAATTACGAATATAATAATCAAATATGTGAAAAGCTTGGCTTGGTTTCTTCCACCGAATAGATTTGATCAATCTAACCATGTAATTATTTAAAGTAAAAACATATTTTTTCAGGTATCCAAACAGGATCTTAGCAATATAAACACAATGTGACAGGTCTACAGTCCCTTCTGCTGTCAAGCCCAGCACGTTTGAGCCCGTTTTACCTCCTATGACCCATCACGATCATCCTCAGCTTGTCTCCCAGGTCCTGCATCTCATGGATCTGCACGAAGGTTCCTGTGTTGTAGATGGCGTCCATACTCTCCACCACGTCAGACTCATTACTGATACAGAGAGGGAGGGAAAGAGTGAGAGAATTTAATTTGAATAAAATCAAAAGAGGGGGACACAGAGAGAGAAAGAGGCAGAGGTGGTCAGTACAGCCAAGATGAAAGTATGGTCTGTGTTACGTCCATAGTGTGTGGTCCTGTCTCCCAGGTGATTGTCCTTCCTCCTGCCTATCGCCATGGTGATGGCCTGATGGCCAATCCTCAATCAAGGGTGGAGGACGTGGAGGATAAAAGCCTGGGAGAGACACTGCAATGGTGCCAGTGGGCCAGACTACAACTCCTGAGTTGCGTTGGTTTAGTTAGTACAGCTGTAGTTTTGTATTGGGTCGTTTTGTAGGTTGTGTTTGTTAATCTTATGTTTGTTGCAATTTAGTCTTATTTGTATTTGAATCTGTTAGTTAGGGTTAGAGGTAGGGTCACCACTCGGTCAGTTAATTACTTTACTTTACTATCCTTCATTTATACATTAGATTTTCACTCTCCTACGAGTAGTTTTCAGTTAAGAGTTTCTCGGAAACTTGTTTATGTTACCTTTTTACAATAAATCTTGTTTATTTTATATCTCCCATCTCCTCTGATTCTTGTCCCCATATACCCCTAGACCATCTATGGGGTCGTAACAGTCTGTAAGCGAGTGATTTATCCACTGTTTACAGTAGAAGGTCCTTACGCGTCATCTTTCTTCAGGAACACCCCAGCGTACGGCTGAGCCAGTCTGACTTTCCTCCGTAGCAAATCCATCAGTTGCTTGTTCTTCACCTACAGATAAATGACAGCAGATAACCACATATTTCACTTGTTGTTAAGTTAACTGTGTTAACAGACAGAGTGTGTATGAATGAATGAATTAATATTTTATTTCGAACATGATTTAAAGTAATAAAAGAACAAATAACTAATATGAAGAGTACAGGCCTATCAATGTTGGAAAGGGAGTAGGATGAAGCCTAAGCTTATCATGTCCTACCCCTATCCCTCACTCTCAAGTGAATTGAATTGACATGCAAGAAACATGGGATAGCAAAACTGAGTCTAAAACGATACATGTTCAGCCTATTGTGAGCATACTGTTCCAGATTTATTCCAGGTGTTGTACAGAAAATTGAAATATCAAAAAAAGACAAATGTGTACTGGTCTGGAAATGTCATAATCAAGCACTGCTAAACAGAACACCCTTTAAATGACTAAATCATTAAATGAAGATGATAATAACCCATCATTTTAATATTGCCTTTAAATTACAACATCATTAAATTATGATTACATAATGATTAAAGCACTTTGAGCTGCAACGTTTGCAGGAAGAGCGCTATACAAATAAAGTTATTATTATTATTATATACAAATACATAATATAATACATATATATAATCGATTATATACAAATAAATAAAGGTTATTATTATTATTATTATTATTATTTGCGGTGTGTAGAGAATGCAATGACCCCCAGCCACCCCAGATGGGGTTATGTATGAAGTATTGTTGGCTGATGAAACCAGCTGAAATAACACCTCCGTTCCTACAGGGCAATATAGTATTAACAATGCGCATTTTTATAAATCACCACTGATGCTGAAACAAAACACAAGGCCATTTCAGAAAGTACAATACTATATTCTACGATATTGCATCATCCAGATGTGTCCTTGGTGGGTGTCAGGATGATGAAATAGGGTTGTTTGCATAATGCTTACCTCGATGATCTTGATAAATCTTGGGAAAACCGGATTCCTGCTGACAGCGATCAGGGGCACGTTGGGGAACACCTCGGGCACCAGCATGGTGGTGAGAGCTGTCATCTGGGGGGGGTCCCCCCGGTACGGTGCCCCCCCGTCACCCTCCTCACCTCCAGACCCGCTGCTGCTCTCTGATCCATCTCCTTCCCCGGAGAAGCCTGCACCATCGCTGCCTTTGCTGCCATACAACCGTGCCTGGTGGAAGTTGACCGGAGATGCATGGTTCAGGTTCAGAAAGTTCCTTCTTTCTCCTCCAGCAGCAAAGACAATGCCAGTGACCCTGGTCCATCTGTTGAGCATGGCCAGCCTGCCAGTGACAGCACCTCCTGTCATTGATGCACCGTTGCATAATGTTTTCTTAAGGCACATGCCCATGCTCGTAGAATAAGAGCGTTTGCGCACTAGTCCAGTCCAGCTAGATGTCTCTATGTTGAGTACAGAGCGGATAGACCCCGTGGTGAACATGTTGGAGTGATTTCTGGACAAGATCTTGCTGGCCCCGAGCATTCGCATGCAGGTGGCCATGTTGGATCTGGAGCTTTCTACCGGAGCAGCACATGACACCTTTTTCCGGTTTGGTTTGATTACGACACGACAGGCTCCGCCCACTTGAGACAGACTCCGCCCACTTGAGACAGTCTCCGCCCACTTGAGCATCATATCAGATATCATCATAATATATATAATATCAGAGCAACGCAGCTGGATATAAGAATTTGCAACCCCAAAAAAAGAGAAAGATTTAAAATCGTAAAAAAAGAAAAACCCCATATCTACTCAGCAGCACTTATAAAGACACATATCAGGTTCAGGACCATGTTCGCAAGGACAAATAGACTGAAGCTCAGCTTCTACCCCAGGGCCATTCAGGCCCTGAACACAGCAAAGACCTAGGTTCTAGGCCCTGGACAATCTAGACATTTGATGGCAGCTACTAGATTGAAATCAAGTGCAATACTGAAACACAACTGTGAACATTTCAAACCTGCAAACTGCGACACTTTAAATGAATGTGCAATAACACTATGTGCAATATGACAACCCTCGGGTACATAAGGTTCAGAGATAGGAAATGTTAGGATATTTATAGCATAGCATAGAGTACAGCACAGTGTTTTATTTGTATAGTATAGTATAGTGGATAGTGTACATAGCCTTTATTTATGTCAACCAGCTCTTTTCCCTTCTTGTTTTTAGTATTTCTTTCCTAGCACCAGGGGAGCCCCCCCTCCCAAATGTCGTTGTATGGTACCTGTACTATATCAATGACAATAAAGACCATTCATTCATTCATTCATTCATTCATTCTGCCCTCAAAGTGCACCAAATTGATCATTTTACTTTCAAATGTAATCATTTTAGTAATCATTTTACTTTCAAATGTAAAAAATTAAATCGTCCGTGTCTCCCCCACTTCCCAAACCAAAGTTTTGCCCTTGGCCTCGGGCAATGGTATAAAAGGTAAACACCTGGCTTCTCTTGATTGCCTCCTTCGTACCTGATCGTACCTGTGTGGGAATCTGGAGAGAGAAAACTAATCAAGTCAACAGGTGCGTCTGGGCTGGGCGAACGTCAGGTGAGACAGGAGACCTCAGGTAAACCTACAGTTTGTATCATCTCTCCACCTAGGGTAGTCTAAATATTATTGTATAACACCCTCCAGAGAATTCCGAACATTGTTGTAGAAACATTTGGCCTCTGCCAGACATTATTTGTAAATAAGTCATTTGTTATTTTTACAGCTTGAAAACAAAAACATGTCTTCACCCATCCTTGTGACCGCCGGACGCCGCCGCGGGGGGCTGCAGATCCCGCAGACATCCCCACCAGACTCCACCCGGCGCTTTGGCGGCTCGTCCTACACGGATGACCGGAGCTATGATAGTTTGGAAGGGTAACAGTGACCTGATTTAGCTGTTAGTTAAACGTGTTTAATTGCTGTGCCTCCTGCAAGGGAACAAGTCGCAAATCGATCTGTTCTAAAACATGACAGGCCTAGGCTCATGTATCTTCTTGTAGGCTATATTGCATCTGAAGTCTTGTCTTGTGTCCCACATTGACCATGATGAATGAATGAATGAATGGTCTTTATTGTCATTAATACAGTACAGGTACCATACAACGAAATTTAGGAGGGGAGGCTCCCCTGGTGCTAGGAGAAAAATACTAAAACAAGAAGGGAAAGAGCTGGTTTACATGTATGACTTGGCATCCAATTGATCTGGTGTTTTTTGCAGGAGTTCTGCAGAGTTGACTGATGTGTTTGATGAAGAGTCAGAGTACTGTGATGGAGGGAACTGGAGCTCGCCGGTTGCAGACCTGAAACTCAAAGTTGCAGCTCAGCTCGAAAACTACTTTTCCAACGACAGTCTCTCTGGTGACGCCTTCTTACTGAAACACGTCCAGAGGAACAAGATGGGTTATGTCAGCCTGAAGTTACTCACCTCGTTTAAAAAGGTATGATTCACATTGCTTTCATTTGATTGTATGGTTGAAATTACTTCTTTGTGTTGTCAATATGGCCTAAAACATTGATGTTCCAGGCATTCTATTTTCTATTTTATTACTAGTTGTACTGCTAGTAATAATTAGTACTAATTTGTCACTTATGTCCTGCACTATTGTCACTTTCTTATCTTGAATTATGCCTTTTGCCTTGCTGCAATGTCAGGAACCGAAGCATAAGAATTGCACTCGTTTAGACTTGTGCAGTCAATGTGACATTCTGGACTTCATCATAATAATAATTTTGTAAAAATCGAAACATTTTCTAGATCAGGGAACTGACGCACGACTGGAGGACTGCCCTGGCTGCAGCCCGCACCTCCGACGACCTGGAGGTCAACGAGGAGGGCACCAAGGTCCGCCGGAGGGACCCGGTCCCCACCTGGCTGCTGTGTATCCCCACCAGCAAGCTGCTGCTAGCCTGGAACCTACTGGGGGCAGAGGAGGGGGACACCAAGGAGGAGGAGGAGCAGGGGGGGAAAGTAGCCGTAGCCCCGAGGGTGGAGGTGGGGCAGCAGGGCCTGATGGAAGCGGCCATGTGTCTGTTCGGCTCCCACGGCGCCATCATCTCCCTCCACATCCTCCGCCCGGGGAAGGAGATCCCCAAGGAGCTCAGGCGGTACACCAAGAAGCACCCCGAGCTGGGGAGGAAGGTGTGCGCCGTGGTGGAGTACGAGTACCTGGAGGGGGCGCGGCGGGCGTACGAGGCCCTGCAGGCGGAGCGGGACGGCGCCGGGGGGGTCCGCGTGGTCGTCCTGGGCAGCAAGGGCACGCGCAAGGCGGGCGACGGCATCGAAGAGGAATCCGAGGACAGCATAGAGAGCGTCTTCTGTTCCCAGAAGCCGAACCGTAAGGTCAAGCGCTATCCCTACTGTTCCCTGGAGGACTCTGCCCACTACAGCTCCTCGGAGTCCGACTTCACCCCCGCCTCGCCCAGGCCCAACCGGTGGGTGTCCAGGCCCCCGGCCCTGTACGGTAGCCCCCTCGTCATATCCGCCGTCTCGTCCTTCCCGTGTAACCCCTACATGAGCCCCATGTGCAGCCCCGTGGAGACCCCCCTCCTGCCCCGGAAGCTCTTCCCGAGCGGCCTCAACCCCTCCCCGCTAGCGGCCCCGGAGCTCAGCAGCAGCCCGGTTGGAACTGGCGCCAATGGAACCTTCCGGAGCAAATGTTCAGGGGACTCTTTGTTCTCCCTCACCCCGAGTAATAGTAGTGTGGGTTCCGTCAGGAGCCCCTGGGTCCAGAGGAGGAAGATCGCAGCCCAAGCCTTCTTTCCGGGGGAGAAAGGTGGACCACCTTTGTCTGCGCTGCCAAAGAGAGGGGGGCAGGGGGGGATAGAGGTGCTTCGCCAGCCTCTGGGGCCTGACGGCACTAAGGGGTTCTACAACACTGTTGGTAGAGGGAGGATGATAGAGGGTCTGTAACACTGAGGAAGCTTTAGTCTCTACCCCCAAAGTATAATATTGGATGTAATATTAAGATGTGAGAAACATGGAAGTGTTAAATGATATAAATATAAAAGCACTTTTTTTATTGTCAAAATGTTTATCTGAATAAATAATAATTAATGGGGGAGGGAGGGGGAGCAAACTGAATGAATATTGTCATCGTCATCGACAACATTGTATGATTGATTGGTCGATGCTATAAAAAAAATCTGAAAATGTTGTATTAAATAAAGATTACTTTATACTGTCAACAATTGTCTTTGTTGGATTTAATGTCTGGCTCTCCAGCCCTAGAATGGCCGTTCCCTAAAGCCTCTTCAAAACAATACAATAATGGACACTTTCTTATTCCTGCCTTTTAAACTGCCCAGGTGTCTTTACTCTAATATAATAGTTATCTGAACTTTATATAAATGTTACGGTACATGTGGGAATACGGTACATGTGGGGAAACTAGGGTTAGGGTTGGGTGCTACGTCGACTTGGTACATGCTGGCATGTCTAACCTTAACCCTAGCCCTACCCCTAACTACCCTAGCACCTAACCCTAGTTTTCCCACATGTACCGTAACATTTATATATACACACACATCACTCATATACCTTCTATGCCACCTTGTTACACCGCATCCTAACATACTGTCACAGCCATTGAGGCACCTCTGCCTCCCATGTGGTGTTTTGAGGTCAATTCATGTCTAATTGTGACATTAGAATTCTAAGGTTCTATCTCCATTTTTGTCAAAATTTAGTTTTTTACATAATCTGATCCATAATGAATGAATGAATGAATGGTCTTTATTGTCATTGATATAGTACAGGTACCAAACAATGACATTTGGGAGGGGGGTATTAGACTTGTGCAATTAGGTGTTTATTAATGCCTGTGTGGTGTTATTTTTAAAATGTTGACATTTCTTAGTTGGTAATTAATCAAATACAAAGGTTCCATCTCACAAAACATAATGGAATGTTTGACGCTCAATATCTCTGAACTGCCTTAAACGGAGATAGAACCTCATCATTCTCAGCTCACGTAATGTGTTTTAGACTGGGCTGTACTGTATTCTGGACAGATCGAAGCATGAGGTTTTTCTCAGCAATATTCTTGGCTGCACAAGCCTTAAAGACAGTGTGCTGTTCCTGTGTTAAGGCAAAGCAACGACACTACCAGTCTCTTGCCTGTCAATCCCTAATCTGGGCATTAGAAATCATTGCAGCAAAACAGTACATAAATAAGTAATTTATTCATGTTGCAGAGAATGCAAGTCTTGATTATTATAAAAATCACATTCCACATCGAACCCAAGAACCCTTTTCTCAGAAAATAATCATTTCTTCATTGACTAGGACAGTTCTATATTTACAAAGCAACGCAGAGGCAATACACTTGATACTCAGTTGAGGCAAACATGAGCACATGCTGAAGGATCCCAATGGTAACAGCATAATCATTATCATGCAGCGGTACTGAAAAACACAGCACACATGTAACACAATCAAGAAAGCCATTACTATTTCAATGAATGAACATGTAAGTCATGTAAGTCAAAACTGGCATGGGATGAAGTTGTCACTAGGTGCCGATCTTGGATCAGCTTTTAGTTCTTCTGTCTAATGGTTAAGGTTAGGGTTTGGTGACGTTAGAATTATAAGGTTCTATCTCCATTTTTGTAAATTTTTTTGTTTTTTTACATAATCTGATCCATTAGGTGTTTATTAATGCCTGTGTGGTGTTATTTTTAAAATGTTAACATTTTTGAGTTAGTAATTCATAAAATACAAAGGTTCCATCTCACATAACATAATGGAATGTAAAAACTTTGACGCTCAATATCTCTGAACTACCCTAAACGGAGATGGAACCTTATCATTCTAAGCTCACGATTTGGCCAGGGACGGCTAATCCAAGATCAGCACCTAGGGGTCAACTTCATCACAGAGCTACTAAAGCACGTATGTGATATTGCCTTCATAATGACTGAAGCTAATGGATGTTACAGTCTCACTACAACAACGACATGACCGAAGTTACAGATTCAAAATAAAAAATAAAGTTACGTTTTTATTTTATTCTGAAAACCTCTACCACCATGAAAAATAGACCACTATCTTTTTAAGTTCGTTAAGTTTTTAAGACACCTCTGATGGAATGTGGCACACATAGCAAACCATCTCGATATAACTGTAACAGTGATGCAAACTTAGATTTGCATAGACTTTGCTTCACTGAAGCAACATATTGACAGCGAAAATTGGCTAGACCACATGCATGTGATCAATGCAATGTGACAACCAAGACTAGCATTCAACCCCTGTGACCTAATAAACCGAACATATCCCAAATCCAATTAAAGACCAAAGTCTCCCAAAGTAACAATTAACCTTTTGAGAATGCTTCTAAATTGTAATCCCAATTTTCTATAATATGTATATGGTATAGCCTTTATAGTCTGAAGTCAAGGCTTTGATCTCAACTAAAACACAAAAACTAAGTTGATCACAATCCTAACTGATAGTACACGAAGTGATGGTTCATTTAATCTATATCCAAATCCTACTATGGTGACCAAATACAACACCTATTGGGCCAGTTTCACAGACAAGGCTTAAGCCTAATCCTGGACTAAAAAGCATCTTCAATGGAGATTTTACATTGAAAGTGTGATTTAGTCCAGGACTAGGCTTAAGCCTTGTCTGTGAAACCGGCCCATTGTGTCATAGATGAACCTTTGCACTGGTCAAATGCACCGTGAACAACCATAAGCATTGTGATGTAACAAACAAATGTAACATTCCCTATTAACCTCAAACATTCCAAACAATAATCATCCAATAATTAACAATCGTTGAGATAAGGTGTAAGAGTGAAACAAACGTAAGTTTCACAAAGTAATCACACTGCATTGAGCGGAGTAAAACTATCCTATAATTGCCTGAGCAACCGGTTACCGTATACATGCTTGTTTTTGAAACTCTTGACAGATCCTGTTAATTAAAAACATATTTACAAGGGTTAGCCTATACATGTCCATACAGACAGTACACAAATATACAGTAGAGGTTGAAATTGAAATGACACAAGGACATGAGGTGAGAGGCATGGATTTGAATCAAGGCATCAATTCGATTTTCTGATTATTTGGTAACATCAAAGGCTTCAGAGCATACATAGCTCCCCAAACACCCCACATTCATGTCATGGTAACATAGGTTGAGTCATGATCCCCTTAATTAATAAACACACAGAACTAGTGTAGTCCTACGTAGAGGAGAGAGCGTCGTTGTGTTCCAGATAAATCGTGACGTTAGAATTATAAGGTTCTATCTCATTTTTGTCAGAATTGAGTTTTTTACATAATCTGATCCATTAGGTGTTTATTAATGCCTGTGTGGTGTTATTTTTAAAATGTTGAAATTTTTGAGTTAGTCATTCATAAAATACAAAGGTTCCATCTCACAAAACATAATGGAATGTACAAACTTTGACGCTCAATATCTCTGAACTACCCTAAACGGAGATAGAACCTTCTCATTCTAAGCTCACAAAATATCAAACCAAAGAACACTCTCCTCTTCATCATATTGGATTTTCGCCTTTTATGAGCTTCCCACCTGGCGTTCGTTCTATCAGCGCTGTAATAAAAATGACCTGAAGACTCGTGCCTCCATCAGATGAAGAGAGAGATTAATATCTCACAGGAACCGCAGTTAGTTCCTCTGCTCTTTAGGCTTATTACCCAGAGTCACATACATACACACATATGAACAAGACAGTCATGGTATAGGCGGCCGCGGCAGGCCTATGACTCTGGCTATACCGTCGTCCCAAACACACAGGAACCATAGTTAGTTCCTCTGATCTTTAGGCCAGAGTCACATACACACATATGAACAAAGACAGTCAGGTATAGGCGGCCGCGGCAGGCCTATTCCTCTGGCTATACCGTCGTCCCGAACACAATCTCGTCCAGCTCCTGATCGTCCATGTCGTCCTCGCTGAGAGAGAAGTCCTTGTGGTTGGAGATGCGGTTGGGACTACAGTTTGACTCTCCGTCCATGAGGGAGGTGTTGACGCCGGTGGGCTCACCACCGCCCATCCCTACCCTGATCACGGGCCCCAGTCTCTCCGCCTCGGCCATGTGGGACAGCATGCTGTCCAGCAGCGGTCGGCTCTTGCAGATGTTCTCCAGCAGCTGGCAGCGGTGTTGCAGTTGTCCCATCACGGCGTCTTTCTCTTTCACCATGTTCTGGAACCTCTGGATGGTGTCCTCGGACCTACACAGCTTCTCGTGGAGGTAGGAGATCTCCCTGGAGGGGAGGGGAAAGACACATGTAGTTAGTTAATACAATACTGCAAAGACAAGGACACATTTAGTTAATGCAATACTGCAAAGACAACACACACACACACACACACACACACACACACACACACACACACACACAGTTTTATTTTGGTAAGTTATCTGTGGTCTGTCTCATCATGAGCAAATTGCAAATGCAAAACAGCAAGCTTCCCATGGATAGACAGCCTCTGACATCTGATTTGTCAGCAAGCAAGTCACACATAGCAGGAAGGCTTCTTCACTGTGCACAATGGCTGAAAGAAGAGGGCTTAATTAGTAAATTGTCATCACTAACTAACTTACTTATCCTTGGCCTCCGTAATCTCCTGTGTTGCAGCCCTCAGTTGCTCGTCCTTGCGTATGAGACTCTCGGCTTGCTCGCGCACGGTGTTCTCCGCGGCATCGAGCCGCTGTTCCAGCTCTGCCACCCTCCCGTGCAGCGCGGTCAGGTGCGCGTTCGCTTCCCGGATTTGGACCGGTGATGGAGAGGACATGTCACTTACTATGGACCGGTGATGGAGAGGACATGTCACTTCTACACGGCCAGTATCACCCAAGAACAGACAGCTCCACGACACGTCATCCCTACAATTATGCACTATTTTTCGGAGCCCATTTAGATAGATATTTCACAATAGATATCATCCGATTACAAATTATGATGCAGTCTCATTGCACAAGTTTGCAATTTGCAATGTTTTGAAATATGGAAAAAAACACATGGATAAGGCTAACTCACGTCATCCCTACAATGATGCACTATTTTTTGGAGCCCATTTAGATAGCTATTCCAACAATTGATATCATCCGATTACAAATTAGGATGCATTGTCATTGCCCAAGTTCTGCAATTTGCATGCAAATGTTTTGAAATATGGGAAAAAAACACATGGATAAGGCTTAACTTGCAATGAACTTCGCAACAATCTTGTAACCTGTGGATTATCTACTGCCCCGGAAATAGTAGTGTTGACAGCTGCGAAGCAAGGGAAACGCGAAACATATTATCAATGTGTGTAAATGCTGTAAAATGCATTGCTTTATATTGATGCTATTAATTCAAAAACAATCGCTGGCTAACATCAAACAACAGAAAGGAACCCGTTACCTGTCAGCAAAGTCATCTTGACAAGAGCGAGCTTTGTGTGGGAAACAGTGTATCAATAAAGTTTTGATAGTGCAATACCAACTCTCGTCTTTGCCCTAACATCTCGCGATAGGACACACTGTTGTCATCAAGTGCCCTTGATGTGAAATCCAAAATGGGCTACTGGGATCTGCAAGAGGGGAAGGACTGCGTCCAGAAGACATGGATCACCACCAAACTGGCCACAGCTCTGGGTAAACCTTACATTAATGAAAACATTGCAGAAGTTAGGGAACTAATGGCATAGACCGGTAAAGGTAGACCTCCCCATAAGAGGGTTAGCTCAGCTAGCTAGCATTAGCATTAGCGTGCTAACTCTGGCTAGTTGAGACTGACAGTAAGGAATGGGTTGTTAGGCTGCCAGTGTCTTCTAAATGTCTGTGTGGATATTGACATTTGAATAATATGTTCTAGATCGTTACCTTATAGCCTACGTACTTCTAAATCTGATGGAATTGGAGGGTAGCTGCTAGGCTATATCACCCTGGGTCAGTTTACCAGGGGTGCAAACTTGTCACCTTTCTGCTAAATTAGACGTTTTTATCTCAAAATATGTCATCCATGTGAATTGTGTAGGGGGGGGGGGGGGGGGGGGGGGATACAGTTCCAGACAGCATACAGAACACAGTCACAGTAAACTGTTTTCGAAGTAATTCTGCAGGTGTTGAGGTCAGGGCTGACACACGCATCATTGTTAGACCACCGTTAGTGCTAGAGATATCTATTTAACACCATTAGTGCTAGCGCTATCCCCCCCTAAGGTTAGCCGCAAAAAAAATATGTGTCACCTTTTTGGGCCATCACCAGTTTGCACCCATCAGCTAGCCCAGGTGTGACTTGGTCCATGGATGGTGTTGGCCATATCAGTGGCATGTATCATACTCTATGAAGACATTGTAAACACTTGACATTTGGTGTTGATTGGCTTGATTTCTTTACATTGAAACAAACTGTGTAAATAATGATCTCATTGTGTTCTTATTGTGGGTCAAATTGAATTGACAGCATTGTTCTGTGTACCTGCAGGGTTGGTGGGCTCAGCCTATCACATTGTGGCATTCCAGCCCGACACGGCGTTGCAAGCTGTCCAGAGAGCCAGTAATGTCACCATGACCATGGGTATGTATCATATATGTATATACTATATACTTATATATAAGTGTTGTGTATGTTGGATTAATCATGACCTTGAGGGCAAATGGTAAATGGACTGCACTTACATAGAGCCTTTATCCAAAGCGCTTTACAACGGCCTCTCATTCACCCATTCACACACACATTCACACACCAATGGCGGCAAGCTGCCATGCAAGACACCGGCCCGCTCACTGGGAGCGATTTAGGGGTTCAGTGTCTTGCCCAAGGACACTTCGACATGTGGCCAGCCGGGGCTCGAACCGCTGATCTGCCAACCTTGCGATCATTAGACGGCGACTCTACCTCCTGCACCACAGCCGCCCCATGAAGGCTTGCGTCAGAACACTATATTCCTCTGAACACCGAGCTATCCCACTAGTGCCAACATTTCAGTTATAACACAATACAATGGGGCGGCTGTGGCGCAGGAGGTAGAGCCGGTATCTAATTATCGAAAGGATAGCAAATCGGTGGTTCAAACCCCGGCTCCCAAATGAGCGGGCCGGGGCCTTGCATGGTAGCTTGCCGCCGTTGGTGTGTGAATGTGTGTGTGAATGAGAGGCCATAGTAAAGTGCTTTGGAATAAGGCGCTATATAAGTCAGTTGCCATTTACAATACGTGCAGTCTTTAATGTAGTCTGTTAGAACCCTTCAAAATCCTGCTGTTGTGCTACTCCAGGATGCTACCCACTCAGCTGACTATACACCCATAACTTTAAACTCTGAATTTAGTTAAGTCCGCCAAGCAAACGGGGGTTGTGTGTTTGGCTATGTTTGATCTTCTGCCTGAACAGTTGCAGGGGCTTGATCAGAAATATAAGTTAACTTTCATTTGTATCCTTTCCTCCTTTCCCAGCGGCCCTGGGGGCGGTCTTTGGCATGACCACTTGTCTAGCTGCCCAGGCCCGGGACGCTCCTGACGACCCAGTCAACTACTTCATCGGAGGCTGCGCGTCGGGAGTTATCATCGGAGCCAGAAGTGAGTATGATACACACTTTGACCCTTTCCTAAAACCACCCCCTAGCCCGTACTCCCATAGACACAAGGTGGAGCTACTACCGTCCATATGTACAAGTCAGGGTTCCCGCGCTGGTCTTAAAAAGCCTTAGGGCCGGTTTCACAGACAAGGCTTAAGCCTAGTCCTAGACTAAAAAACATCTTCAATGGAGATTTTACATTGAAAGTGTGATTTAGTCCAGGACTAGGCTTAAGCCTTGTCTCTGAAACCGGCCCTTAAAGTCTAAAATCCAGCAATCCGATTTATAAGGCCTAAAAAGGTCTTAAATATATGAGATTTTCCAAAATCGGTCTAAAAAATTAGGTGCCAGATCTTAAAAATGAGATGAGCTTTTCCTGCAAGGAAGCTTTTGTGCACTTTGTTCTCTTCACGTTGAAGTGACTTTCTACAGTTAGGGTTATTAGGGTTACTTATTTATTTTTATATTAATTATCCTTCAGACGTTTTTGTCTGTGTGGCAGTGAAATCCCTAATTTCATCACCTCGAGGATGACAAAAAGCTATCACATGGTGTCGCGAATAGGTCTAAAATTCTATTCAAAGAAGTCCAAAAAAGGTCTAAAAAGGTATTACATTTGACTTGTTAAAACTTGTAGGAACTCTGACAAGTGTGAGGCAGCATTTCAAGTCATCTCCCCTCCTGCACCATCTGTAGATCTGAGATGACTTGGTGTCACAATAGCTCCACATAGTTTTATCTATTGCTTTCACCTATACAGTTTTATCTATTGCTTTCACCTATACAGTTTTATCTATTGCTTTCACCTATACAGTTTTATGAGATCCATGATCAGCAGTGAACAAGGGCAGTTGGCGGGGAGACACGTTCTTGGAATGATTACAACCACTGTCCCTTTGATGTTGAGTGTTCTATCTTCTGATCTGTCCTCTTTGATGTTGGCTTGCTTCCACAGCTCACAATGTGATGACAGGCACGTCAGCATGTCTCGCGTTGGGGACAGTGGCGATGTTCACTAAGATCGGGAAGATGGAAGGCTGGAGATTATCAGGCCCACCTAGGCTGTGAGCTCCTGGATGGCCATGACTATATGTTGACATGTATATTGTATATTGACTATTCCTTGAATAAACCTGTTTAAAAGAAAGCCTGGTGTTTTTGACATTGTGTGTACTGTAACCCCTCATTTCAGCCACAGGGGGGAGACATATGACAATGTTTTGCACTGTTAGATCGTACAATATAGTAATTCAGTCAGGTTGAGCAATTAACAGCTGAAACTCGTTCAAATATCCTCTAGCTGTCAACATTACATGGTAAAAATAGGACATTTGGATGAGTAGTCTTGTTGGAGGAAGACTTGACATATACTATATCAATTCAAAGAGTGTTATGTACGATAGAATTATAATGTGCATCTTTGTAATCACTTGTGTCAGCCACGTAAATCTTTTTTACTTTGAGCATGACACAAGTTGTAGGCCATAGTGTCATCAATACACCAAACAAATAAATAGTAACGCATTTATAGCATTTGGCAACATGTTAGATTGTTAACATATGTTGAGCAAATGATGTATTTTCAACTTGTCCGTATAACAGCTGCCAACATCGGTGCAAAGGATTTATTGGGAACTGTGGTATAATTAAACTGATAGTCTGAATTTAATGAGAAGATTTGAATATCCTGGTCCTTGCCAGTCTTTTAACTCTACAAGGGGAAGAGACTGTCCCTGGAAACCTCCACTACAACCCTCAACTGGGTTGTTATTCTGGTTTTCATCTGGATCTTTTGGCTATCGTCTAAGGAAACCTTACGTGCAGTTGTCCTAAGTTGGAAATCTGCCAAGAAAACAGAATATCACATCCCAGGAGAAATGGGAGATGCTGTCGGTGTTGAATGTTTAGGTCTGGGGTGTTTAGGAAACAGCTACAAGTCTGTTTCTCTGCCTCGGATTAAATAAGTAGTATTTATCCCTTTTTTTCAACCTTGGTTTCATTACATTTGGCACGATTTTGGGAAGGATTGGGGGGCATTAGATGACACACACTGATAAACAAAAATCGTCAAAGTCATTGATTGTTTTGTAGTATAACATGAATGAATGTACTTCAACTACGTTCTGATTGGATCACCAAAGCTCTCATGTTCTCAATGAATCGATGCAAAAAAAACAGGATGTTTGACCAATACACAAAAGTACTTTTTGTAACTGTTGTTTGGTTTATGTCAGCTTGTTTTAACCTCTCCTATTCCTCCAGTATAACAACATTGACAGTAGCAAGGACAATCAGACAATCAGACGTAGATTAATTCTTCCTCTATTCAACCATTTCCCCCTCTGTACCCGAGGTAGATAAGAGAGACCCCTCTTTAAAGAGAGCCTCATCCCCAGTTTATGTGTGACTCAGGCTGGAATGTGACCAGAAATAAACGTTCATTCCCAGTCTGTGAGTCAGCTACTGTGACTCAGAGCTGAAGACCCTCACCACTCCCTATCACTGGCGGACTCAGGGGGGGGGCAGGGGGGGCGACCGCCCCTCCTGGTGCCCCAACAGTTGAAAAACGTCTCGCTTAAGTGCCCTTTTGAGTGGCAAAAATGCCCTTTTGAGTAGCGAAAATGAGAGGACGTGTCCTATTGGTGCCCCTCCAATGGTCTAAATTTGACCATGTGCCCCCACAGTTGAAAAACGTCACACTAAAGTGCCCTTTTGAGTGGCAAAATTAGAGGATGTGCACTATTGGCTGCCCTTCCAATGGTCTAAACTTGACCATGTGCACTGATGGGGTCCCATGTTGTGCAGTAGATGTCCTTTTTTTCTTTTCGCCCCCCCCCTGCCCTTCAAACAGCCTGAGTCCGCCACTGCACCCTATACTCCCTGGTCATACCTGGGACCTGGGGCCCCTCTTGTAAATCTGGATCTTCAGATGCTTCGACAAATGTTTAAGTCAGGTGATTGTCTTACCAATCTCTAGCTGCTGGTGAGTCAACTCCCTCTGTATTTGGTAACTTGCATACCACTACTAAAACAAGGTGAACTAGTGTAAACGATTCAACGCATCACCGTTTACAGATTGGTTCTAATTACATACAGCAACGTAAAGAGCCTACAGTCCCGTTTTGCCTGTCCAGGCTGCGTCCTAACGATTCCCACCCGAGTTGGGGTAGACCACGCCCCGAGTTGGGGTAGACCACGCCAACTTCTGGAATATGTAGGGGTGTTCTCTGTATCTTGTTCTTCCGCCCCGCAGGTCGTTCCGCAACCCCATTGGATTTTAGCTTGTGACGTAACACGGGGTGCACGATTAGATATAGGTTACCCATCTCTGTATGCAACTCGGCGGCGCTGAGTGTGCCGCGGGCCAACGGTCAATGTTCGCCGCGGGCACGGCTCTCATTGCCCTGTGGGCCCTGGAACGCGCGCCTATTCTTGTGTCAGTGATTGTGTTTGTGTTTGATAAAAAAAACAAAAAAAAAACCCTACATATTCCAGAAGTTGGCGTGGTCTACCCCAACTCGGGTGGGAATCGTTAGGACGCGTCCAGGCTAGGAGCTAGGAGGCTCGGATGGAGAGTGATGATCTGTGTTGTTTATTAGACATAGTGGCAACTAGAGAGATCGTGATGAACAGTCAGGGGTGGTCTCTGGTCTGGTCTGCACAAGGGTCACATGCTGATGGCATAGGAATTTAATAGTGGTTTAAGGCCTTTTACAATGGCAATTACAAATCACCTCCGTGGCAGCCATTTTCCTAGCATTGGGGGGAAAAGTTTGACCAGCTAGTGCACTTCAGTATTAGTCGGATGTGAGAGAAACACTTAATGGTGTTAGTGCCTTTTATACTGTACATGTGCCTTTGAGCAAATAAAAGAGTGCCGACCCTCAAACTCAAAGTATTTATGTGTTACGTTGGACACAATGAATGTGAGAAAAACAGCTGCGTCTTTTTCCGTCCTCTGAGGTCACCAGGAAGGACTATAGAGCATGATTAAAGGACTTTGGAAGGAGATTCGAGGGTGTTTGTCTTATGTCTTAGTGTTCATTTCAGACATTAGAGGAGAGAAGAAAGGGGGGGAGACAGAGGGAAAGAAGAGACACAACAATGATCAATCGAGCACTTTGCAGTTGGCTTAGAGACGCCGGCATGGGACCAAATCCACTGTAAGCAGGTTGTCCATCAGTAGGAGCTCTCAGACTGGTGATTATCCATCCAGCTACTCGAAACGGTAGGTGACCCTCGTTCAAACCCAAAATCACATGAGTTCTTACTGCCCCTTCAGCCTGGCTTTCAGTAATGAGGGGCGAAGCGAGGTCAGGATGACAAGCAGAAATGAGGACAGGAGAGTCTGGAAGTGGCTCAGGTTCATAGGGGTTCATAGGGGCGGCTGTGGCGCAGGAGGTAGAGGAGCCGGCGTCTAATGATCGCAAGGTCGGCAGATCGGCGGTTCGAGCCCCGGCTGGCCCACATGTCGAAGTGTCCTCGGGCAAGACACTGAACCCCAAATTGCTCCCAGTGAGCGGGCCCGGCCGGCGCCTTGCATGGTAGCTTGGCCGCCATTGGTGTGTGAATGTGTGGGTGAATGGGTGAATGAGAGGCCGTTGTAAAGCGCTTTGGATAAAGGCGCTATATAAGTGCAGTCCATTTCATTCTGCTATGGCTACATGGGTTTTAACGCAGGCCTGCCACACTGTACAGATATCCTCTAGCTCGTATATAATTGTAACTCCTAACACTGGTATAGCCCCTTAAACCATTTGCATTTCGCCTGGTACACCAAAGATGATGGACATGGAATTGCGATTCAATCACTCAAATTCAGACAACTTCCAATGGAAGAATCAAAGATGAATGAATTAGGACATGTACTATCCCTTTAAGTCAAGGCATTGGTACTTTCGAGGAATGTCTCCCAATATATGACACAGCTAAAAGCTTCCCTGCGGCCTCGACATAACGGTGAGTTAGAGGGGCACTCAGTAGCTCTCTGGGAGGGTCTGTTCGCTAGCTAACTGAACATGACAAGGCCACCAAGGGGACAGGGAACTCTCAACACCTGCCTTACATGAACTCCCATGAAATCCAAGAGGAAGTGTCACCCCAGAACTGAAGGAGGATATGAATGAATGTCCTGTCATGAATAATAGCAAAATGTCACAAGGTATGATTAGTTTCTCGGAAATGGTGTATAAAACACATTCATGAATCTTTCATTCCAGGGACAGAGAGAATGTCTTTTAGTGTGTTACAGCATATTACACAGAGTTCACAGAATCAATTAAGGAGCACCTATCAGGGGGGGAAAATGGCATTTGCAGGACAGTACATATAGCTAGACAGTACATATTTCTTGGAGAGGTAACTCTAGAGAGGTTACTCTGTCTAGTCTGTTCCCTGTCTCACCGACAAAGTGACAGTTGGAAAACAGAAGCATCATCCTATCTTTTCCATTTAACGGTGAGACAGTCAGTTCTATTAATAACTTAATAACTGTTACCCTGACCTCCACTTGGCAGACTCAAAGGTGGTGTCAGTCTACAGTAGGAGGACATTACACATGAAATATGGACTGTGAAATAAACACAAGTCCTTCAGGTGTCAGAGCTACTAAAATAACATTAAAAAGAAAAAGATAACTGTAACTGATGTCTCAGTGGGTGTTATTTATGAATATCAAACGTAAACAGTATGCATGAGATCTTTCTCTCATGCTGAGTTCTAAAAACGCTCAAATGTTGGAATGAGATTTTTGTGGTGATTGAATTACCGAGAGTTTGGTTTGTTATACCAACAGGCACAAGAGTAAAACTCTGTCTCGAATTCCTGAGGGTGAAGTCACTTTCTTTCTCAGTTCTGCTTATTGAAACCGTATGATATAAATTCGAATATCGTGTCGGAGAGCATGCTCTGTGAACGTATGCTCACACATTTCACACTTATCTCTGATCAACCACCAAGTTGTACTTTGAAATGACTTGAAATACAGTAAGTTGACATACAGTATATACTCCCAGATCAGTTTGAAATCTTTCTTACTCTCCTTAATTTGAACCAGCATAGTCTGGTCAAGTCCTCTTAAACAGTCAGCTTAAGAGCATCTCTGTTGAAGACTTGGGCTTATGTGGCAACATTTACTGAATTACCCTCTGTAGGCTCTAAATTGATGGTGGAATAGAATAGAATAGAATAGAATAGAATAGAATAGTCGTTATTGTCCTTGTACAGTTGCCTATACAATGAAATTATAGTGGTTCTTCTGAAGGTGCAAAAACAGAAAAACATATTCACATATTCACAAACATATACACATATAACATATCACAAATATTACACACTAGACAATTAAAAAGCGAAAATGCTATAAAACAAGCTAAGAGACAATGAGGTCCGTGGTGTCAAGTGCAAATAAAGACAACAATCTTAAGAAAATAAAAATCAGAATCAGTGTTGACATGCCCCCAATCTCTACCCTCCAGGAGATCTTGTGTGTTATTTTAAAAGCCTGGCGTATTAAGCCCCTATAGTTTCTGACACCACACCTCTTAAGGCTGTAATACTGGAGAGTGGCTGAGGCTGCTACTGTAGTATAAATATGCACTTAAGCGCTATTGATATTGTTTTTCTAAGGTGATCTCAAAACATGTGTTTAGTTCTGTTGACACTTGCCGCTCTTGTTCCGTGTTTTTTTTTTTTTACTTTTCCACTTTAGAGTTTCTCATGTTCCTGTAAGCGTGACGTAGACGATATGATTGACTGAAAAGGTAGAGTTAGGTTAGTCCATCTGAACAATAAAGGACAAAATAACAAAATGTTTGACGGCGGCATTGAAACAAAAGGGTAACACTTTCAATGACTCATTCGTCATTGTTACATTTGAGTATTTATAGGATTGGCTCAGATTCAGAGTGTTTTTTTCTCTCCTTATTTAGTGTCTAAATCTGTGTCTGTGGCTTGGACCCCCTGTGGCTCTGTGGCTTGGACCCCCCTGGTCCTGGCAGTGTTCCCACTGACACTGGGCTTAATGTGTTCTGAGGGTGTTGTGAGAAGGGATCTCCCTCAGTCACTGCTTCATGTGGTAACGGCCTGTAACTGTAACTGTAACTAAAGATACAGTATATAGAGTCCACAGAGCAGACATACATACCCATTCAATTAAATATCCCTTACTTAAAGCATCAACCTCCATTCGGGGCAACAAAAACAACATACACAAAACCACCATGGATAAAATGGTAAATGGAAATGCACTTATATAGCGCCTTTTTTGCTGCTCCAAAGCTGCTCCAAAGCGCTTTACAACGGCCTCTCATTCACCCATTCACACACCAATGCAAGCTGCCATGCAAGGCAATTTTGTGGTCAAAGGAAGCAAATTAGACCCAGGCAACTACCGACCTGTTTCTATTCTTAATTCCATCTTGAAACTTATGGAAAAAATAGTTTATGAACAGGTTGATAGGTACCTTACCGAAAAAAATCTGATGTATGAATTTCAATCAGGATTCAGAACATCCCATTCCACTGACACATGCCTTCTCTATTTGAACGACCACATCAACCATGAGGTGGACTCGGGCAAGTACTGCGGCATGGTCATGCTGGACCTCCAGAAGGCCTTCGACACAGTAGATCACCACATATTGTTAGATAAACTGAAAGCAATTGGGTTCGATAGAACATCGGTGAGCTGGATGCAATCCTACTTAGAGGGGAGGGAACAGGTGGTTAGTGTGAACGGAACACTGTCCCCCCCCCTCCCAGTGACCTGCGGCGTTCCACAAGGAAGCATATTGGGACCTTTACTGTTCCTAATATATGTGAATGACATGTCATCAGCATGTGATTGCAATTTGTTCCTGTTCGCGGATGACTCGGCTCTGCTGGTCTCTGACAGGGACATATTGCAGGTGGAAAAAGCGCTAAGCACTGAACTGAGTAGAATCTGCATCTGGCTAGCTGACAATAAACTATCAATACACCTAGGTAAAACTGAAACCATCCTATACGGATCCCCATCTAAACTCAGAAAGGCTGAACATTTTTAAATAAAAGTGGGTAACATTAATATCACAAGAAAAGAGGATATTACATACCTGGGCTCCATCTAAGAGGCAAATCTTTCCGGAGATAAAATGGCAGCAAAAGTAATCAAAAAAGTGAACCATAGAACTAGATTCTTGTACAGGATATCCTCACTTGTCAGTAAAAACACACTGAGGACCCTATCAGGAGCTCTCATTCAATGTCACTTCGACTATGCCGTAACATCATGGTACTATAGAACCACAAAGGCCCATAAAACAAGACTCCAGACAGCCCAAAATAAACTGGTTAGGCTTCTGCTAGGCCTCAACCCTAGGACACATCTAACCGCTGCTCATTTTTTGAGCCTTGATTGGCTACGAGTAGTTGACAGAGTGCAGCAGCTTGCACTGGGCCTGGTCTTCAAGATACGCTACACCACAAAGACACCCAAGTACCTGTCAACATACTTCCAAAAAGTGAACAACGTCCACACATACAACACCAGAGGAAGCTCCACGAACCACGTTCAACCGCGTTGCACCACAAACAAGGGGTTAAACTCGTTTGCAAACTATGCAGTAAAAATGTGGAACGCCCTTCCTATAATCTTAAAGGAGTGCAAAACACTGCCCACCTTCAAAACCACTCTCAAAAAACATTTACAGGAGGCTGCAATCCGTAACTGGACCCTCTAAATCAAAAATCAGATTAAAAGACCCGAACTACCCACTGTACATACTTTGTGTTTTGTCCCCCGCCCCCACCTGTGGTGTATGTCCCCACCTGTCCTACCCGCTGTACATACCTTATGTTTTGTTGTATTGTTCTTCCCATGATGGATGGATGTTTATCTTGTAGATAGTAATAGTTATTTGTCTGTATTATCTTGTAGATAGTACTAGTTTTTTTTGTCTGTCTTACATGTAACGATGAATTGAGAATCAAGGACCCCAATTGAAATAAGCCAGTGGCTTTCTTGGGTTTTTATCCTTTTAGTTGACCTTGTATGTAATATGTACTTTCATGTACCTACTTCTGCAAATCTTCTAATAAAGTTTTCAATCAATCAAAAAAAAAGGCCCCAGGGCTGCCAAGTTTCACCAAACGTTTGGAGTGAGATTTTTTAGCGGTGGAGCGACCCAAAACTGTGCACGTTTTGGCAGCGGCGGCCCCTCTCTCCCACCCAATTATTTGTACTAGTTTCCTGCAATTTTACATGTTGTTCATAATAAACCAGCACAAGAAATTAAAATAATTTACATTTTATAAAAGACGACAAAAATTCAGACAATATCATATTTATGAATGTTAATAAACAAATACAGTAGCCTACAGACTCTAAAAGAAAATTGGGCTCCATCAACAGGACTCATGGTCAGCAGCAGAAAGACCCTTGGTCGTCATCTTATATACAGTGCATTGCTCATACCGGTAGATGGCTATCATGTTATACAGTACACATTTTTTTGAGGGACCCCCAATTGTTGTATTTGTATTGTAAATTGTAATTATTATTATTATTATTATTATTATTATTATTATTATTATTAATGGATTTAAGGTTTTTACTTTTGCCTGCTTGCGGCTCTGTCAGTATTGATTGATTGATTGATTGATTGACTGAGAATGTTCATTATGTGAAGCGCATTGAGTTGCATCTTGTAAGAAATGCGCTATACAAATAAAATTTGATTTGAATTTTTTTATTATTATTTTTTTTCTCCTCTCTTTTCTGAGTCTTTTTCTTTCTTTTTTCAAACACGGTGTAAATGTGCTAACCCAAACCCTAAACACTTAAAGTAGGGAACTTTGGATTTCTTCTTCTCCTCTCTTTTCTGAGTCTTTTTCCATTTTTTTCAAACACGGAATGAACTCAAACCCAAGCCTAACCCAAACCCTAACCCCAAACCTAACCCTAACCACTTAAAGTAGGGAACTAGGGATTTCTTCTTCTCCTCTTCCTTTTCTGACTTTTCCCTCATGACCTCCAACTGCAGCTTCAGCTCCGTGCTCTGGACCTCCTCCTGCTGCAGCTTGGTCTGGGAGAGGGAGAGCTGCTGACGACAGGTGACCAGGTCGATGGTGACCATCTTCTGCGCCTCCACCTCCGCCCTGCTCCTCTCCTCAGCCTCAGCGGTGCGCTGCTCCATCTGCACCTGATGGGAGTTTAAAGCTCTCTCCTTCTCCTCCAGCTTCTTGGCGTCAGCTAGGGCCTGCAGATGGGTGGCTGTGAGGGAGGCCTTCTCCTTCCCCCACTGGTCTTTGTCCTCCTGGAGCTTGGTGCGGGCCTCCTCCGCTGCTGCCTTTTCACTCTCCAGGACCCTGATCTTGTCCTTTGCCTCCTTCTCCAGGTCGGAGTTGTTGCGGAGGAGGCTCTTCTTCTCCTTCTCCATATTGTGGAGCTTTTTTTGGAGGGCGCTCTCCCTAAGTTGGCTCTCCATCACCTCCTCCCTGCAAAGTCGGCTCTCCATCAACTCCTCCCTGCAAAGCCCCAGAGCCTCCTCAGCTGCTGCCTTGGCCACCAGGGCCTCACTCTCCAGGACCCTGATCTTGTTCTCTGCCTCCCTGGTGGTGTTGTACCACCACCACCACCAACAACTGTGCTCTGTATATATATTATATAAAAAAATATATCCAATTATTTATCAAAATAACCCGTTTATATATCTGATCTGACGTTTTTTTCCCCACTTCTGTGGGAAACTTCGCTAGCAACACGAGTAGAGCTTACTGTCGTTACCTCAGCGGAGATAAAGTAAGGTATCTTAGCAACGTAATGTTGCTTGCGAAGTTTCCCACAGAATTGGGGGAAAAAACGTCAGATCAGATATATAAACGGGTTATTTTGATAAACCGGATACATTTTGTGAATATATATGGTTACTTTCTCACCTGAAAACATATTAAAACTTCATAAAATGACATTAACACTTGTAGAGCCAAATTACAGCTTTTAGCCAATGGCGGCCAAAATTGAGGATTTAAAAACGGAGGGTTTTGCTATGTCTTCTTAGTAACAGCTAAGTTATAACTTACACCACTAGGGGTATGTATACATATTTAGTAGTTACTAAGCTCTACGTCATAACTAGTGTGCTTGGTGCAACCCATTCAAGTTTAGTAGTGACTAAATCTTGATTTAGTAAATACTTACGCTATAACTAGGGTTATTTTGTACTTAGTAAGAGGTGGTGCAACCCTAGCTTACCTTATAAATATCTCCTCTACATTCACAGAATACTTAAGATACATCAACATCCTTGAAAAAACACTGTTTTAACCAGAGTGTGCGAGGCAGTCAAGCATTTCCAGAGCACCATTTCTCTGCATTAATAAAATGATGAGGTGAGCCTCCTCTGTGTTCACTTAGAAAAAGAGCAGGGAGAGAGACTTCGACAGTACACCTGGAGTTACTTACCAAGCTTCACATAGTTGTAGGGCACATAGCCCGTGATGTTGGCGGCATTGCGCACCTTCCACCAGCCCATCATGGAGTCGTCCAGGAGAACGAGACGCTCGTTTTTCTGGATGTCAAGTTCATAGTCCTTCTGTGCCGTGTAATCCCACTGGGCTATAACAATCACCTCCTCTGTCATTTTGCATGGAGTCCCCCTTGGTGGTTCCTTCAGTTAAATCTGATAAAGGAAAATAAAATGCTAATGTTCTACTCTTCAATATCTAGTTTCGTAGACAGCTCGAACCTAAAGTGTCATTTTTTTCGCAGGCCTTGTGGCGTCATTCTAGTGACGTCACAGTCGCCACCTGGTCCTGAACGTTCGAACGATTAGCAAGAGCGTTCTAAACGATTAGGCCTGCCAGGTTTGGGCATGACAGCTCCGCTTTTCTCCCCATTAGGGGTTGTAGGATGGTAGGGCAATACCGCTACCTGATTGGTTGGCAAAGCACCCGTGAAGAGCCCCCTCATTGGCTGGCGAGTCTACCGTCTATAAACAGAAGAGTCACGTGGGTCTGAGGGAGATGTATGTAAAAAGACGGTGAAAAGTTAAATAAAATCAATACACTTTTTAAAAAGCGTGAGAAAAGCGCAGCTGCCGCCGCCTTTTTCAGTTGATTTTATTTAACTTTTCACCGTCTTTTTACATACATCTCCCTCAGACCCACGTGACTCTTCTGTTTATAGACGGTAGACTCACCAGCCAATGAGGGGGCTCTTCACGAGTGCTTCGCCAACCAATCAATCAATTTTTCCTTTTCCCATAGGGTTGTATGTAAAAAGGCGCTTCCCCCCCCCCCCCCAAAAAAAAGACGTCAAGTGTGAACACCCCCTTAATCACCATTTAAAAAATACATTTTTGGAAGATTTTGTCTTACATGTGTCAACATACATGTCCCATATGTATTATAGTAAATGTTTGTGTTTTGTGTCCAACCTATATTGTAGGCTAGTATGCAAAGTTTTGTTACGTTTCTGTGCGTACTATGAAATCTAATCCTGCCGGCGCCACCACACACAATGGTAACTAGCTAACTTCGGCTAACTCAAGTAGCGAACACAGGCGCTTACCTTGCTTGTATCCCGTGTTGCTACTTCTGATGCCGCAGGTCAACTGGTCTGAGAAACTAGCGCGGGGGTTTTTATAGACGACATTTGATTGTGACGTCAAATGTCCTCTCGACTGTTATGATTATGACGTCATCCTGCATGTTTTCTGAACATTCTGATCTCAGGAGCTCAGGAGTTTTTTTTTACTTTTTATTTTATTTATTTTTTTACAATGATAATAATACAAATAATAATATTAAAAAGCCCCATATCTATTCATCTCTCATTCTGATCATTAAAGCATTAAAGCCCTCGAAAATAATATGATATCATCCAAATATCATCATGATCAAAATGCAGGGTTCCCACGGGTCCTTGAAAGTTTGTGAATTAGAGAAAAAATAAATATATGTTTTTTGTTTTAGAGAGGGAGAGAGAGAGGGGAATACAATCTAAACTTGTTAACGTAATGTTAGTAAATATGCTCCGTTGCGCTGTCTGCATGTCTCTCCCGCTATCTGAGTCGCACCACGCCGCACGCGCCTCAAGGACATCCCGGTGCAGGTTAAGTTAAGCGGCAGCAAGCAGCTGTAGCTCTGCCTGGCAAATGTACATGTCAGGATGTGTGGCTCACTAAAGACATTTACAAGCAATGGATTTTCGGGTGCGCCGTCACCATACTGTAGGGTGTCCAGTGAAGTATTAAAGAGCCATGAGAGTAGATGAGAAGAGGCAAGGCAAGGCAAGGCAAGTTTATTTGTATAGCACATGTCATACAACAGGGGCAATTCAAAGTGCTTTACATGCATTATTAAAAAATACAGCAAGAGGAGCATAGGAAAATAAAAATTACAATGAATAAAAGCAAATATAAGAAGTAAATAGATAAAACATTTTAAAAGACAATAGTTAATGGAAAAAAGACATTGATAGAAGTGTTTGTGTTTAATCATAACTGGTGCAAAACATGAAGGTTTTTAGCTTAGATTTAAATATTTTAAGGGTTTGGGCCTTGATCACAAGATGATCACATGGTCCAAACACAGGTGTGTCCACATGGATGGCTTGATTAGAGCACAGAGGAACACAGAGAGCAGGACAGGACAACCCAACGTCTCCTAACTGGAATCCAACTAATACCCTCTTACCTACTGGCCACAAAGACAGTCGAACGCATGATTCTCTCAATTAATTCTCATTCTTAAGTCCCTGTTTTTACGCACAGTAGCCTAATTTACCATCCAAACTATTTTTCTGTTTAGGGTTATTATTAGAGATGGTGTGAGTGAGATGCTTGGTGCATTGCATTTCATGAAACAGTTGTTTAATCTAATCGCAGTCCTCTAACGCCCCCAGCCAGTCGAATGAAGAGGGTGGCATGATCACATGCGTAATTTTCTTCCCTTGAGAGAGAGAGAGAGAGAGAGAGAGAGAGAGAGAGAAAAGAAAAAACCGGAGCGGATGCACTGACTGTTTGTGGTGAGCTGAGCCTTGTCAGTGAGCCCGTCAGTGAGCCTGTGTCAGTGAGCCCGTCGGTGAGCTTGCCCTGCGCTGCTCCCTCCATGTGTGACAAGAGGAAAGGGTTCGAGGACACACCGTTAACGAAGAAACCCAAGAAGTGGAGAGCCAGTGGGGGGTGGGTGGTGGGGCTGGAGGGGCTTTATGTGAAGCTGAAGAAAGAAAAAGTCCGGATCATGGACGGCAAAGGGACATTAAAACTGTTCACCCGAAAGAAACGGGAACTGATCAAGACGCCTTCCATCACCAAGAAGGGCAGTGCACCCATTGTACATATTATATGTCTGTCCCCCTGCCCGAACTACCCACTGTACATACTTTGTGTTTTGTCCCCCGCCCCCACCTGTGGTGTATGTCCCCACCTGTCCTACCCGCTGTACATACCTTATGTTTTGTTGTATTGTTCTTCCCATGATGGATGTATGTTTATCTTGTAGATAGTAATAGTTATTTGTCTGTATTATCTTGTAGATAGTACTAGTTTTTTTTTTGTCTGTCTTACATGTAACGATGAATTGAGAATCAAGGACCCCAATTGAAATAAGCCAGTGGCTTTCTTGGGTTTTTATCCTGTTTAGTTGACCTTGTATGTAATATGTACTTTCATGTACCTACTTCTGCAAATCTTCTAATAAAGTCTTCAATCAATCAATCAAGTCCAGTGTCTTGCCCAAGGACACTTCGACATGTGGCCAGCCGGGGCTCGAACCGCCGATCTGCCGACCTTGTCATCATTAGACAGCGACTCTACCTCCTGCGCCACAGCCGGCCCCACAGTACCACTGTCACAGGGACAGAAAGACTGAATAATAGAAGAGAATAATAGGCTCAAACTGTTTGTTTTATGCCTGTCAGTGTCCACCCATGGATTTACCGCAGGTCTCAGTGAGTGAAAGACCCGGGGCATCTCTGGGAGGGGAAGAGTGATGCCTCCTGTCAGAGGGGTCCTGACGCACACGGCAGCCGGGGTCGATGCCTGCTGGATGTGGGCTTGAGAGGAAAGGCCGGAGCCCTGGAGATTTAAAAGGCTGTTGAATGAGCTGAGCTTGCTGATCCGCTGCCATCACACTACTACCCTGAGGAGTACAGTTAGTGGTACAGTACAGTACATACATACAGCTCGTGAGTTTAGAATGATAAGATTCTATCTCCGTTTAGGGCAGTTCAGAGATATTGAGCGTCAAAGTTTTTACATTCCGTTATGTTCTGTGAGATGGAACCTTTGTATTTTATTAATTACTAACTCAAAAATGTCAACATTTTAAAAATAACACCACACAGGCATTAATAAACACCTAATGGATCAGATTATGTAAAAAACTCAATTTTGACCAGAAATGGAGATACAACCTTATAATTCTAAGCTCACAAGCTAACTAATTCAACACACTCTCACTTACTGTTACATGGACTGACAGAATGGTACAGTATGAGACTGACTGAGAGGTGAAAACAACAGGAGGAGTGACTAAGAGGAGATATAGGTTTAGAAGAGGCATTCTGCTTTTCTGCTGTATCACATTGTTTCATATTAAACCCTATAGTGGGAGCCAAGATCAAGCCAAGGAAAACAGATCGATAGAGGAGGGAAAACGCACAGCGGACCTTTTTCCTGCAAACTCATTAGAATGAACAGAGCCTGGAGTCAGGTGACTGTGGCCCAGTGTTATATTGATGTGTTACATAAAAAGTGAGAAATTCTAAAATGAACCGAAAACAAATACTTATCTAAACTTCCCTTTCTTTGCTCCTTTATTCAATAAAGTCAATAATTATGCAGTATTTACTGTATATCCATGACACGATGGATTCAGATCAGATACGTTTTGTAAACGTACTCATTCATTATGACAAAGATCACCAATTCCAGTATCAATGGTAAATCTGACATGCCAGACAGTCCTAACCATGGCCGCCATTGGTGTGTGAATGTGTGTGTGAATGGGTGAATGAGAGGCCGTTGTAAAGCACTTTGGAGCAGCAAAAAAGGCGCTATATAAGTGCAGTCCATTTACCATTTAACCCAAAATGTCCCTCTGAAATCACAAAACATTACCGTACATTCATTTACTCCATTGAGGCAGAAAACCACAATAGACATGGAAGTCCCAGCTCTGTAGAACTCACTGCATGAGAGAGAGGTAAATTCCTTCAGCTACAACAATCACAACAGTAAGAGCACATACAGACTCATAAAGAACCACACATGCGTGGCTGTCCTAAAACAACTCAACGCATTCCGGTAAATTGTAAATGATGTTATCAGGAAGGGATTGATCACTGTTCTAGAATGGTTGCGGCAGGGTTCTGTGATTGATGAGGACATTGAGTAGAGCCGAGTGGATGCTTTTACCCAGCTACCTATCAGTCACCCAGACCTGAGCAGAGAGCTCTGACCATCTGTGGGATCTATCAGGGGTCATGACCTCACACTAACACGCTGTCCTGGGTTACAATGAACATGCTCACTGATCAGCTAGACTGAACACATTTACCTTCACATTGTCTTCCCCTATAACATCTCTATATTTATATATATATGTTACGGTACATGTGGGAATACGGTACATGTGGGAAAACTAGGGTTAGGGTTAGGTGCTAGGGTGCTACGGTTAGGGTTAGGGTTAGGGGTAGGGGTAGGGTTAGGGTTAGGGTTAGGATTAGGGTTAGACATGCCAGCATGTACCAAGTCGATGTAGCACCTAACCCTAATCCTTGTTTTCCCACAACAGAGAAACAGTACAAGTTTTTAGGAACATAGTAAAGGGGAAAAGCAGGTGTCTTCAGGAGACGCAGTGCTGGGGGGCAGTAGATGTCTCAGGAGGAGCAGTTAAGGTGTAACCCGTAGAGATGGGTCTCCTCCCAATCAGAATCCACAGTGTATCAGATGATGTATGGGTTCTGGTTCCTCCCAGTTTCCTGGTCTGTCAGAGCGTGTTAGGCTGTGTATTTGGACTGAGAGGCTGATGGGGAAGATGACTACACCATTTTACATTTTTGGCATTTAGGCATTTAGCAGACGCCTTATTCCAAAGCGACTTACAATCAATACATTTAACTAAGCAAGTGAATCATCAATCCACCAGGCGTATCAGGAAGAGTAATCCAGCTCAGGCCCGGGGCCATTGGCAGTGATAGAAGGAAAACGTTTTTTAGTTTTTTATATAGACACTGGAGAACAGAGAGACAGTACAAGGGGGGCAGTAGAAGTCATAGGGGACACAGTAAAGGGGAAAGCGGGTGTCTCAGGAGACACAGTGCTGGGGGGTAGTGGGGGTAGTGGATGTCTCAACTACCTTCCAGTATTCCCACCCTCCTCTGTCAGAGACGCCCCTCTCTTTAACCCAGAGGTCAGGGGATTCCTGATGCTAAAAAACCTGAGGATGGCGGCTAGTGATTCATTGATTATCCCCAAAACACATTGGTACCAATGAAAGACTGTGACTGGATCTACTTGGCTGGCGCTTCCCTGAAGGGCTACAGCAGAGTGACGGGTGATGGCGGTGGTGTGATCGAAACCAGAGAGTTTACACATGATTAACTATGACAATGTTTATGTGGTCTTGGAGTTTCCTTTAAATTAGCCCAGAACCCCAAACCATTCCCTCTCAGTGTATACAAACCGCCTAGCGAGGTAGGCAGAAAGCCTGATTCCACTTTTTCCACCAAATGCGTTCCGTGACTCCCATTGAAAAGTTTTCCTTTGGTGCATAATTGTCTTCTTTATAATTTATATGGATTTCGTTATGTATCTTTGGGGATATTCAGGGTATGGACAAGCATAAACCATAGGACAGATTACATATCTGACATACTCTAGGACAAAGTCACAACACTGAAAATGTATTCTGTGTGTGCTGTGCTACTGACACCCTTTATAATAACATTCTATTGAAGAGCATCAATCGTGAAATAACAACATGCTATTTGACAGTAGTTCTATATCAGACTATATTATTGGCCATAGTTGTGGCCAATGGAATTTGAATGTTGGCTCTAGTCACATTTCACTGTCCATTGTCCTTTTCACTTACCTCCATTAACACTTAATCAGCCGTGAGTAAAAAAAAGTGTTATATCTTTGCACTTGATCACATTTCAGGACCCTCATTTCATGACTTTTCCTAGATATGTGCGTTGTACCACCCAGTACCCAGATTTTCAAAATCACATCAGGATAAGCTAATATAAAGCTATTTTGAAGTTTTTCTGTGTAGGAAGCAGGCTAATTTACAAGGCGGCCAACTAGTGGTCGTTGTGTGTGAATAGCAACTTGAGAAGTGAAGTAGAAAGTGACTAGTGGTCGTTGTGTGTAAATAGCAGCTTGAGCATTGTAAAGATGTAGTCATTTAGTAAGGTAAAAAAGGCACGGCTGTTCTAGTGTTAAACCATTACAGGCCTAGCTAGTCAGGCTAGGGAACGATATGTACATTTAAACAATTCAAAAGATAATAAGACCTTCAACACACTCAACAATTTCCAGTCATTGGTCACTGACCCAAGTGAGAGTTGCGTAGGAGGCACATGATGGATGTGACACGAAAGGTGCCAAATCATTAACACGAGACGTTTCCAACGGCTACAGTCCTCTGTTTGTATTTGTTACTGTTGCTTAAAGTTAATCAAGAATGACTTATCAGCTCCTGGTTGGAGTTGGGAGTTGGACGCGGACCATTTTAACCGATGAATCAGCGTTGAGAACACTCGCTCGTAAAGTAAGTAGTGGTAAGAATTATTCCGTGGCATCCAATCGTCATATCTTATTCAGTCTGTCTGGCCCAGGAATTAAGTCTCTGTGAAAAAGAACATAAAGATAAAAATGCACGGATGAAATACTGGGGAACTGATCTCAGTTGTATTTCAGGAAGAAGCAAGCAACCCAAGTATGTGAGAGAGGCTTAAGTGGTGCTATTTTTAACTTCGCTTTTTATAGTCTTAAAAGTTAAAGAAACAAGTCTTGTTGATAACGGTTACAGTACTATTCCAGATCATTTGAGTCTCTCACACTTGAGAGACTTCTGGGAATCAGAGAGAGAGGTAGGGGAGCTGTGTAGCCAGTGGCGGACTCAGGCTGTTTGAAGGGCAGGGGGGGCGAAAAGAAAAAAAGGGCACCTACTGCACAACATGGGACCCCATCAGTGCACATGGTCAAGTTTAGACCATTGGAAGGGCAGCCAATAGGGCACATCCTCTAATTTTCGACACTCAAAAGGGCACTTTAGTGCAACGTTTTTCAACTGTGGGGGCACATGGTCAAGTTTAGACCATTGGAGGGGCACCAATAGGGCACGTCCTCTCATTTTCGCCACTCAAAAGGGCATTTTTGATTTTTGCCACTCAAAAGGGCACTTAAGAGAGACGTTTTTCAACCGTGGGGGCACCAGGAGGGGCGGTCGCCCCCCCCCTGCCCCCCCTGAGTCCGCCAGTGGAGCTGTGCAGCAACACGTGACGGCCAGTCAGCTAATTATCTTCCCCAACGGGAGAAGAGAAGTCCCACTGCTGAATAATTCACTGTGCTGACTGAGGGGAATCTAATACACTATGTAAACCAAACTCATCAAGTTAGGAACGCACGCAGTCACGCACACCTGTATACACACACGCACGCACGCACGCACACACCCATACTCACACTAAGGCCCTTAGTAAGGGTGCAAAAACTTCAACATAAAATGGAAAATGCTCAGGTCCTCTGGGCCCTATCAAGGCTCATAAAAGGCTCCTTAAGCTCCATCCTGCAGCAGAGAAACAGAGGAAGAAGATTAAGGAGAGGTCCATAAGTTATCCTGATGGGGGGCAGCTCCCCCCCCCCAGCCCTCGGCCCCCCCCAGCAGTCATTCATCTGAAGGGAGGAGATGGCGGTCATGCTCTCCAGTGAACTCAGTGATGCTCTCTGGAGATTCTATTGTTGTTAACTTGTTTGGAGACAGATCACGAGTGTAAAGCTTCTGAGTTCTAAGAGTTCTCTGAGTTCTAAAGCTTCTGAGTTCTATTTATTAAACAGAAAAGATTGTTCCAGAAACACAGTGGAGGAGGGTGATGTTGGAGAGGCTGGCTGGGGTGGAAAAGGGTTAGGGAGGTCCTGGAGCCGGTGTCAAAACTTTTATACCCTTTGGTTATGCAGATATAGCTTCAACAATGGCCCTGTCACTTTTACTGTAGGGATGCCCCAGGTGTGTGTTGTGTCCTGCCCTTTAAGACGGAATCACGTGTTAGACGAGGAGGAAGTTGAAGTGTATGCTGGGTAGTTGGCTGCCATACTCATGCTGTAAAGAATAAACCTGCGTTTGATGGACCACGTTCTCTATCTACTATTATTACTTACAAGTCCAGTCCGGACATCACAATTGGCGACGAGTAATCGGAGTTACTAGTTTTTTACAATGGCTGTAAACGTGCCGTTTCCCTGTTTTTTCCTGCCTGCGCCTGGTGAGCCCACCATTCCATTCAAGACATGGCGGCAAATTTTTGAGAACTATTTGCTGGTCATCAATGCTAGCGGTAATGCTTGGCCTGCTGCACGGCGTAGAGCCGTCTTACTACACTGCCTGGGCACCGAGGGACAGCGTCTCTTCTACTCGCTCCCGAACACAGGTGCAGATTACGATTCTGCAATGACTGCGTTGGAGGAGTACTTTGTGCCCAAGACAAACACTGTTGCTGAACGCCATGCTTTCCGTAAGAGAGTACAGATGCAGAATGAAACGGTCCTTCAGTATGTGATTGCACTACGTGAACTTGCAGCTACGTGCGACTATGGCGATCGTGCGGATGAGGCGATCCGTGATCAGCTAGTTGAACATCTACACAACCCGCGGATCCGTGAAAGACTTTTGATGGACAATAAACTTACACTGGAAAGGGCCATGACAACTGCTACACAGATTGAGGCTGCTACGGAGCAAGCTAAGGCCTTCTGTGAGCCGCGGGCTGCATCTGTGCAGGCGGTGCAGCACACTCCACAACGAAAAGGGGGACAGTGGGGTAAGCGTACAAAGCCTGGGGAGGCTTCACAGCGGAAAACATGTTACCGCTGTGGATCAGATGGACATTTAGCTAATGCAACTAACTGCCCAGCTGCATCAGTTACATGCAGACAATGCAACAGAGTGGGTCACTTTGCCAAGGTGTGTCGCAGTACACAGACACACACCAAGGAGGTACGTGAGGTTGATCTCCCTGAATTTACAGTGTTATATACTGAACATTCTGCACGTAATAGTGATAAGATCACATGCACTGTGGAGATTATTTCAGAACACTCACAGTCCAGTAAAGTGGAATTGCTGGTTGACACTGGTTCATCTGTCTCTATACTGCCACAGAGCATCTACGCACAGTACTTTAAAAACATTCCACTTACTGAACCGACTGCCAGGCTGGTGTCTTACTCTAAAACCAGCATTCCAGTGCTGGGGTGCATGTCTGCTGATGTTTCTCTCCATGGCCGCACTGCTCCAGGTACCTTCTTCATTGTGGAGAGGGGGACCTCACTGATGGGGAGGGACCTAATGACTGTGTTAAGTGTGCATATTGCAAACAACAAAGTGGTGCCTCCTAATGACTCTGCATCTCTGCCTACTCCTGTGCTCCAGTGCACTACTGCATCTGCTCCCGCTGCTGTAGGGTGTGCAGAAAACTTTGTGCACCGCGTGAAGGTCGATTCCTCTGTCACACCGGTACGCCAAAAGCTGCGCCGGCTACCGCTGTCTGTCAGAGACGCAGTTTCTGATGAACTGAAGCGCTTACTCGCTGCTGGAGTGATCGAACCTGTCGACGCCTCTGCTTGGGTGTCCCCCATTGTCGTCATACAAAAGAAGACTGGAAAAATAAGGATGTGTGTCGACCTGCGTGAGCCCAATAAGGCGGTCATTATTGACGCCTTTCCACTGCCTCATATGGATGAGCTCCTTTCCAGCCTGAAAGGCTCCACCATCTTCTCATCCATTGACCTGGCTAACGCCTACTACCAGGTGCCTCTTGCTGAGGAGTCACGCGACCTAACGGCATTCATCACCCATGATGGACTGTATCGGTTCTGCCGTGTGCCATATGGACTGGCATCAGCGCCAGCTGCCTTTCAGAAGATGATGAGCATCATTCTCGCTGACCTGCCGGGTGTGGAGTACTACATTGATGATGTCATCATACATGGCAGTGACAGGCACACACATGACGAGGCTCTTAAAGTTACCCTGCAACGTCTGAAATCTGCTGGCTTGCAGCTTAATAACGACAAATGCCGTTTCCGTGAGCCCAGTCTACCATTCCTGGGTCACACTGTCTCTGCTGATGGTCTGCTTCCAGACACTGTACGCATACAGGCCATCGCTGAGGCTCCAGCACCCACTGACGCTACTACACTGCGTTCCTTCCTCGGCTTGCTCTCCTGGTACTCTAAGTTCCTGCCCAACCATGCCACTGTGGTGGAACCTATGCGAGCATGCCTGAGACAGACGGACAGTGCATTTCAGTGGACTGACGAAGCACAAGCCAGTTATGAAAGGGTCAAGCAACTGCTGGTAAAGAGCCAAGCCCTAGCATTGTTTGATCCTGCACTGCACACTATCATATCTACAGATGCATCTGACTACGGGTTGGGTGCTGTGATGTCACAAGTGGGCCCTGACAACGTTGAGAGAACTGTTGCGTTTGCATCTCGAACTCTCTCTGCTGCTGAGCGCAAATATGCTGTTGTGGAAAAGGAAGCCCTGGCCTGCGTCTGGGCTGTGGAGCGGTGGCGCACTTACTTGTGGGGACGCCGTTTCACTCTGAAGACGGACCACCAAGCGCTCACGACACTGATGACTACAAAGGGTGTCGGTCGCGCTGGTCTACGTGTTGCAAGATGGTCTGCCCGTCTCATGTCCTACAACTACGATGTCACCTACCGTCCAGGCTCTGACAACGCACCTGCCGACTGCATGTCTCGCTTACCTCTGCCTGCTGCATCTGCTCCGGCTGACGACGACACGGAGTACGTTGCTCTTCTCACCTCTACTAGTGAGTCTCTCTCTGCTGCTGACCTGGACTCTGCCTGTGCCTCATGTCCCGAGCTCACAATGCTCCGCGTCATCATCTCAAGTGGTTGGCCTCCTTCCTCTAAAGGTCTCGACCCTGTCTTGCTACCATACTACCCACTACGCCATGAACTGTCTGTGAAGGACAGCTTCATATTTCGAGGCTCCAGAGTGCTTGTCCCTGACGCTCTCCGCCCTGCACTGATCTCCATTGCTCACGAGTCCCACCAAGGAGTGGTGCGGACCAAACAGAGACTTCGTGAACTGTACTGGTGGCCTAAAATGGATGATCAGGTGCTCAGTGCTATCCGTGCCTGCCACTTGTGCCAGTCAAATGACAAGACAGCAAAGCCACGTCCAGGTCCACTGCAACCTGTACCACTTCCTGATGGGCCATGGCAAAAGGTTGCCATGGATATAGTCGGCCCATTCGAAACAGCTGCTCCAGACTGCAGATACGCTGTTACAATGACTGACTACTTTAGTAAATGGCCTGAGGTAGCCTTCACCCGAGACATCACTACTAACACTGTGCTTGCCTTTATGTCATCTGTGTTCAGCCGGCATGGGAACCCGCTGAACATTGTCACTGACAACGGTGTGCAGTTTACGTCTGCATCATTCACATCTTTCCTGAAAGACAGACAAATCTCACACAGCCGATCTTCTCTCTACTACCCTGCTGCTAATGGGGCCATAGAAAGGTTCAATCGGGTGCTGAAACAAACCATCCAGCTGGCCATTCAGCAACATCAGCCTTGGAAACCAGCTGTGGTAGACTTTCTCCAGGTCTACCGTGCCACTCCTCATGCCACTACTGGTTCATCTCCTTTTGAACTGCTCCACGGTCGGCCCATGCGAACCAAGCTGACTCTGTTACCTCCTGCTCCTGAGTGTACTCCGGCGACGATGAACATTCGCCACAGAGTCAGTGAACGACAGCGCAAGATGAAGGCCTACACTGATGCCAAACGTGGTGCACGTCCTCCTGCTTTTCAAAAAGGGGACAAAGTGCGGGTTAAGAATCCTCTGCATGTGATGAAAGGTCACAGAAGGTACAGTGATCCTCTCACCATAAGCAAGAAGGTGGGGGACAGCACATACATTCTGAGTGATGGAAAGACTTGGAATGCCTCTCATCTCACTGCTTTCCCAGACACTGCCGCAACCACAGACGGAGACACTGTAGAGCCTGTGGTTGATCATTCACCCAGGCCTAGACGTAATATCCAGAGGTCTGGATGGCTAAAGGACTATGTCTCTTGAATAGCCTAATAATGGGTCACTGACAGTTGTTGAATTGTATTCCTGTTGTATGGGGATTGTTGCACTTATACTGTTTGCACTACTTTGGTCTATTGTTATTGTATTAGACTGTCATTACCTAGATTAATAATATTTAAGTTTCCTTATGTGATATTGATTGGGTAATGTGATATTGTTTTGTTTATACATGCTGAATCTACCATTTCATTTTTTTGCTTGCCTTGTTGTTAGTACAAGTAACTCTTTTCCAGAAAGGGGGAAATGTTGTGTCCTGCCCTTTAAGACGGAATCACGTGTTAGACGAGGAGGAAGTTGAAGTGTATGCTGGGTAGTTGGCTGCCATACTCATGCTGTAAAGAATAAACCTGCGTTTGATGGACCACGTTCTCTATCTACTATTATTACTTACAAGTCCAGTCCGGACATCACAGTGTGAAAGAGGGGTTGTTCCCAGTTAGGTTCCATTTTGAAATACAGTCACTTTTAGGCTCCATTTTGTAAATGGACAAATGGACTGCACTTATATAGTGCCTTTATCCAAAGCGCTTTACAACGGCCTCTCATTCACCCATTCACACACACATTCACACACCAATGGCGGCAAGCTACCATGCAAGGCGCCGGCCCGCTCACTGGGAGCAATTTGGGGTTCAGTGTCTTGCCCAAGGACACTTTGACATGTGGCCAGCCGGGGCTTGAACCGCCGATCTGCCAACCTTGCGATCATTAGACAGCGGGTCTACCTCCTGCGCCACAGCCACCCCTTAAGAATAGTAATGACCATCTGACCATCTGGCCTTTTAGGAACAAAGAGTCATAAACTTATAGCCAGGAGAATATACAGATCTATACATTCTATACAGTTTATATGGTTTATGTGTGTGTGTGCCAAAATATACTACAATTCTCAAATACAGTTTATGAAGAGTTCCTCAAGCCTTAAACGTTTTAAGAGTTAAACTTGAGACTCTCACGTGATGAAAAAGACACCTACACACCTATTCTTAAAGACCTCACTGCCATGTATGCTTGATCAGTTATGACTTGTGGATCCTTTATCATGACCATTCATCACTTTATAGACAGAGACACACCTTATCCTTTGCCAATTGTGAGGACATATACATCTATCGTGAATGTCCTTTTGATGAGTTGTTCTACTGGGTTAAGTGAACAGGAAGGTATCGCTTGTGGTTCCTTTGTGGTTTTTGTACTGTTACAAGCTGTGACAAATGTGAGGTAGGATAAAAAAGGTTAAAGTAGGTTAAGAAGTTCATATGATCAACTGTTATTGTTGAGCTGTCTGAGGTTGCCGACACCTGTCTCATGGGCCTGAAAATATGTAATATTCATCTTGATATGATAATTTCAGCTGAAGAGAAACGTCCCTCTCTTTCCCTCTCTTGTCCCTTCTCTCTCTTTCCCTCTCTTTCTATTCTAGCAGCATTTCACAGTCCATAGCCAACGCATTTTAGACAATGCATCCTTTCTAAACAAGCTGTCCAACCAGTGGGTATATCAGTGTTACCATCTTCCATTCGAAGCTAACAACGGCATAAACAAGCGCGAGTCATGAAGGTGTTGTTTTAACACACACTTACCTTGATTGATGATTACATAGAACCAACCCAAATGAGGCTAATCTAAAAATGTAATCTAAACTAAAGCATTGGATCTGCTCCAAAGGTACAGCGAGGAGGGGAATACAATTTCTACAACTCAGTGTTACACCATATCCCCATAACGTTGTATTTATGTTATGCTCTTCAACTGTTAACAAGGTGCTATTCTTAGCGATACTGTGATCTAGTGTCTATCAACAAAGACAAACACAAGATAAACAGAGGTTAGAGAAGCTGCGGGACTTCCAAATCAAAAATCTGTTTTGCCGTACAAAGCCTTGCTCGTATCGCAGCATAGAAAACATGTCCATAGTAATATATACTGTAATATAGTATGTAACACATTTGCTAAGGGGGGAACGCGAAGCATATGGCATTTCAAATACCTCCCAAAGATTTAGAGGATGGCCTGTTTTTCAAAGTCAAAGTACATCTTGTCAAGATTGGCCATGGTGGTGGACCCAGAAGTGTGTTGTGTGGAAAACCTTGAAACATTGCATCTAATGTTACAATGTTCAGACCTTGGCCAAGGCACATGTAGACCAGTGGAGGCTGGTGGAGGTAGAAACTGGACGCCATGTAATGCATACCATACCTATACCTAATACCATACCACCCATGTTTGATACCATACCACACTTTTATTTTATTTATTTCAGTTTCAGCAACTTTTACAATCATGTCCACAATTCTGTCTACTGTTTTTTTCTATTATTTTAGCTGTACATATGTTACGGTACATGTGGGAAAACTAGGGTTAGGGTTAGGTGCTAGGGTGACTTGGTACATGCTGGCATGTCTAACCCTAACCCTAACCTTAACCCTAACCCTAACCCTAACCCTACCCCTAACCCTAACCCTAGCACCCTAGCACCTAACCCTAACCCTAGTTTTCCCACATGTACCGTAACACATATATGGTTTATAAATAATTTAAAGAACAACAATTTAAAGAAAAACACACAAAGCAAAAACAAACGCTCAACAAAAAAAGTGACAATAAAAGAAAAAGGGTCCGGAGGGTTGGGGTGGGGAGGTGTGTGTGTGAGGGTGATGATGTAGGCGTGTGTGTGTGCAGAGTGATATGTGGTGAGTTGGGGATACAGAGATATATGAATCAGGATGTGTGGTGTATTAATATAGACATGACAGGGCTCCACCTGTTAATAAACAAGAGAGTTTCACAGAGTATGTTATTTGTTCCATCTGGTAGATTTCTCAGACTTTCTCAGTCCACATATTGTATGTAGGGGGGTCGGGCTTTAACCACTTAATTGTAATGCATTTAATTGCTGCCATTAGTAATATTTGTAATGAATGAATGAATGAATGAATAAATGAATCGTTTAATGACCACACGACCTAGGTCGGTGGAATTTGTTGTCGGTACAGGTGGAAAAGCTCAATACAGCAGTGTCAAACACACACACATTGCACATGACTATCACAATGGACATGTACACACATAACCACAGATATTTTTCTGCTCTTCCATCAATGCCTTCCGCTACCACTCCCAGTAGTGCCATCTTTGGATCTTTTGTGAAATTCTGTTTGACTGATACCTTCACCAGTCTCCACTGATGGAGACCAATGACCCAACGCATCTGGAGTAGAACGAAAGAAGAATGAAGCAATGCACGAGCACCATCAATAACAGCTGATAGAAGCACATGTGTCAACCTGTCCAGAGTTAAAAAACACCCGTTCCTGACCAACCAAGTGCACACAACCCAAGCTGTAGTCTGTAGTGCATTCAGAGGTTCCATGGCAGATGGATTCAATCAACTTGCAGACACACACACAGATTTGCACAATAGAACGTCGAAAAAATAAATTCTCTGACTAACTTTGTTTGAGTCTGTTTGTTTGAGCCATGTGTGTGTGTGGAAACATGTGCATTCTTGAAATATTTGAGTTCGATGGGAGAAAGTGAGAGACATTGTTTATTGATTTTGAAGTGTATAGCTAAAAGGATTGACCAAAATGTTGAATGTTGCGTTATGTAAGGTGGAGCAGTTGGTTGTATAGATGGTACTTGCTTTCCTGATGGTTTGCAAGTTCTTTAATTGAAATGACGACGTTAATTGACGACTGAGCTTCGTGCCACTGTACACGGTGAAAACTAGATTTGTTCAAACAGATTTGGGAGATTTTGTCGATGTCATGTTATTTCATTTAGTGTCACAGGTTAGTATTGGTCTTGGCAGTGGAATAGTTGACATTAGATGTGTTTGTTTTGCTTTACTGTGACTTACGTGAGTAAGTTCTCTTCTCTTCGGGCTGTCTTTATATAACACATCCTATGTTTTCTCCTTCCCGACAGACTGCAGCTTCCAGTTATGCCGTGGCTGCTTTTGCAAGGTCAAGTGCCAACTTGTTTCAACAAAGATTTTCCAGTTACTTGTTGAACCGAATATACCCAATTTACCATTGAAGAAATGTGTTGAACAAACATTAGCAGTGTTGCTACCAGTTTCTAACAGTTTCAAGGACGCCTACAACTATGTCTACATCTACCAATACAATAAAAGATAGAGCAATTTATTTTATTTTTCCATACTTTGAATCATCTGTCATTAGTGTATAGTTAATTTCAATCAGCAGAGATCACTATAGATTATGTCCTGAGTGACAATTTGAGTGTAGCCCATTCCGAGTAACTATAAGCTATAGTGCATTACATACAAACAGATTATGTTTGACTGGGTGCTGGACAGTTATGTCCTCGACTGTATCTCCTGTCTGTTCTGTCTCCTTAATCTCTGTGAGCGTGTTGAAGTGGAGGGAGAGGTGAGACGTGATGGGAGAGTGTCAGACAAGTGCTGGGTCTCTAAAGGATCCTGTCATCTGCAGGTCTAGTGTAAATACGGTAGAACGGCCAAACTGCCTGGCATTCCTGATCCTCATTATGTTCACACCTCATCTCACTGGGTAAGCAGCGAGCACAATCATAGTATAGAGAGGCACAAGCTAGCCTAGCGCACCCAACCTTGAAGTAAAAGTCCTCAATGGAGAGTTCAATCAATAACAAAGTAGCTTCACACACAAGACAAAACATCGAAAAGGAAGCTATTGGAGTCTCTCTCTCTCTCTCTCTCTCTCTCTCTCTCTCTCTCTCTCTCTCAGTCTCTCTCTCTCTCTCTCTCAGTCTCTCTCTCTCTCTCAGTCTCTCTCTCTCTCTCTTTCTCTATCAGTCTCTCTCTCTCTCTCTCTCAGTCTCTCTCTCTCTCTCTCTCTCTCTCTCTCTCTCTCTCTCTCTCTCTCTCTCTCTCTCTCTCTCTCTTGCACGCAAAAAGCAAACCTACCTAGTTTTTTTGGTAACTGTGAGTGCAGCCGCCACCCCACTTCTACCACCTCTGCTCATCTCTGCTACCTGTGTACGTTGGCCTCCATCTGCCCTCGGGGAGCAAGTGTAGGCATTGGCCCTGTTTGCTGTTCAGCTGCCTTCCTGCCCACTTCTCTGAGTTGTTTATAGGAGAGAGAGGGTTCATCCTAACTGCTTGACTACCCGTGATTGTCTACAGAACGTCAGCCAAACACAACAGGGACAGGAGAGTCTTTCTCGTAAGAGTTATACACCTTGGACGTGATAATATCTTTGATAAACAGTAACACAGAGAAACAGTGGCTAAAGCCGGAGATTCACAGAAGCAGAATCCTCCCTATTTTCCAGCTGCTTTGGGAAGAATCTTTGGCTTGAATTTTCCCAACATGAATACTTGTTACTTGAACATACATCCCAGTCTGTTATGGTGTCCTTGAAAAAGTTCGGAATTACTATAATTGTTAACTTTCAGCGGCAATTGTGATGTTTTTGACACTTGTTTCTTTCAACACATGTACTTAAGTCTTCCCAGGTGTCCACCGTGTAATATATTACTTTCCTATACACCATAGGGAGTTCAGTGTGAGTTCTTAGATGTCAAAATTCACAGTATGTGAGCCAGGAACTGTTAGGAACCTAGGAACTGTTCTCCCTCTATACCAAATCTCTTGGCTTGGTAATTTTCTTCACATGGTTCCTACTACCACCGCTACGCAGACGACACTCAACTCTTCCTCTCCTTCCCCCCCCTCTGACTCACAGTTGGCGACACGCATCTCTGCGTGCCTTGCAGACATTTCTGCTTGGATGTCAGCCCACCACTTCAAGCTCAACCTTAACGTGACTGAGCTACTCTTCCTCCCTGGGAAAGCCTGCGGCCTCTCCAAGATTTCTCCGTCATAGTAGATGGAGAACTATTTAGCCAAGAACCTCAAGAACCTCTGATCCTTGACAACCACTTCCAATCCTTGACAACCACAGATCCTGTGCGGTGAACATCACAGCGACAGCATGCTCCTGCAGATTCTTCCTCTACAACATCAGAAGGATCCGTCCCTTCCTCTCACCAGAGAAGCAGCGCAACTCTTGGTCCAGACACTGGCCATCTCCCACCTTGACTACTGCAACACACTCCTGGCCGGGGTTCCTGCCTCCACCTCCACCACCAGCCCTCTGCAGCTCATCCAGAATGCTGTCGCCTGTCTGGTGTTCAACCTCCACAAATTCTCCCATGTCACCCCTCTCCTTCTTCACTGGTTCCAGGTAGCAGCTCGCATCAGATTTAAGACAAGCATAGATTACTTTTTCTTGAGATGACTGATGGATAGATGATTCACTTACTTAGATAAATGTATTTGTTGCAAGACAAGGTATCTTCCTAGTGCAAGAACAGGGTAGTATTTGAGACATGAGGGACAGGAAGAGACAGAGACAGTCAGTTACACATCGTGACATTAGAATTATAAGGTTCTATCTCCATTTTTGTCAACATTTAGTTTTTTACATAATCTGATCCATTAGGTGTTTATTAATGCCTGTGTGGTGTTATTTTAAAAATTTAGAAATTTTTGAGTTAGTAATTCATAAAATACAAAGGTTCCATCTCACAAAACATAACGGAATGTAAAAACGTTGACGCTCAATATCTCTGAACTACCCTAAACGGAGATAGAACCTTATCATTCTAAGCTCACGACATACAGAGTTTTGGCAATAACAATATGTTGATGACTACAAACCTTTATTTGTTATTATGATATACAGTATATCTCATCTCTGTTATTAACGTGATGAGTAGGTAATGACGATGTAATCAGCAGTAGTTAGGGTTAGGTCATTGAGAAGCTATAGGGTGTGGACAGGAAGTCCATGAATACATCCAACCACTCCCTCTCTCACTTACCCACTTCAACTCTAATTCCAAATGCTATATTTCCTTCCCAAAGAGAACAAAAGGGTTAATACGTTAATAAGAGGTTAATAAGTTAGCAAATAAACCCCCACAAAACCACCACTATTGTTCATTCTCTAGACCACATCCACCACTGGTCCACCTTAAACATACAGTATAAGTGGTATCTATTGGAAACCGAAGAGGAGGAAAACATTGCTTTGATTCTTTCTTTCATGCAGAGTAATCCCCCCCACCAGCAGAAAGTGTCTCTGTCTGTCATTGAACTGTAGCCAAGTTCTCCCCGCTGCACCTGGAACCTTCTCCCGTTCTCCGGCATTCCCCACTGGAGAGGAGATCTCTCCACAGAACCATCGCATTGACTGTTCGACACATACATAAAACTCTGCACATTTTTTCATACGCTCGGATCCCAGGACAGGAGGAATGTAATACTTAAATGACAGGGTTATTACATCCCAAGGTCGAATGTGTCACAGATCACAGAGCCATTGATGTGAATGGCAGGAGTTAGGCTAATTGTTATGACAACAAAAGTTAGGGGTTGGGCATATATCAAATGGACCATTTTTTCTGTAGATAAGCACTGAAAAAACATGATTAAAGTCTCCTCTCTCCTTTTAGCCTTCAGTAGCTTGGGTGGGGCCTGTGTGGGTGTGTTGGGTCTTTGTGGTGGACTAGGATGGTCAAAAGGAGGCAGAAAGGTAAACGGAGGAAGAGGGTGAGCGTCTGTGTGTGTGTGTGTGTGTGTGTGTGTGTGTGTGTGTGTGTGCATGCGGTGTGTGTGTGTGTGGTGTGTGTGTGCGAGCGCTGTGTGTGCGGCGTGTGTGTGTGGTGTGTGTGTGTGTGTGAGCGCCGTGCGTGTGGCGTGTGTGTGTGTGCGTGTGTGTGGTGTTTGTGTATGTGTGTGTGTGCGAGCGCCGTGTGTGCGTGCGAGTGCCGTGCGTGCGGCGTGTGTGTGTGTGTGTGTGTGTGTGTGTGACACACGTCCATGCACGTCCCTTACGTGCGTGTGTTTGTATGTATACATAACAACGCTCACAATACCTCTTATACCAAGCTCTTAGAGTATGGGTCATTTCAGCCTGAGATTGTATAGAAGCTGTATGTAAATGAGCTCTTAATGCCCATAGATGAACAAACGTGTTATACAAGAGAACCATTGAAGACCAGCAGCCCTCTGCAGCAGGACAAGGGGGAAGTCACATTATGTCACTGAGTCTTTTGGCTCTGCTAATGTACATCCATAATGCATCTTTATCCTTGGTGCAGAGGTCAGTGCGGGCGAGTCACACACACACACACGCACACACACACACACACACACACAGAGTGTGAGAGAAAGACTGGCACGTGCGTGAGAGAGAGAGAGAGAGACTGAGAGAGAGAGAGAGACTGTGAGAGATAGAGATAGAGACACACAGAGAGAGAGAGAGAGAGAGAGAGACTGAGAGAGAGACTGAGAGAGAGAGAGAGAGAGAGCGACAGAGAGAGAGAGACTGTGAGAGAGAGAGAGAGAGAGAGAGAGACTGTGAGAGATAGAGACTGAGAGAGAGAGAGAGAGAGAGAGAGACTGAGAGAGAGAGAGAGAGAGATGGCCAAGAGAATCAGCAGCAGTCCAGTGTTCTATCCAAGCCAGTCTCTGATTAGGATGTTAACAGTAACCCGAGTCTATCTGTGTGTGTGTGTGTGTGTCTGTGTGTGTGTGTGTCTGAGTCTGTGTGTCTGTATGTTTCTGTGTTTGCGTGTGTGTGTGTGTCTGTGTCTGTGTCTGTGTGTGTGTGTGTGTGTGTGTGTGTGTGTGTGTCTGAGTCTGTGTGTCTGTATGTTTCTGTGTTTGCGTGTGTGTGTGTGTCTGTGTCTGTGTGTCTGTATGTTTCTGTGTTTGCGTGTGTGTGTGTGTGCGTGTGCTTGTGTTTGTATGTGTGTGTGTGCGCGTGTCCCTGTGTATGTATGTGTGTGTATGTGTGGATTTAAGTCTAGAAGGGGTGGGGCTGGGTAAGTGTGGAGGAGGAGGGAGCAAAAAGAGTGATGAAGCCATACAATTCAACCCCACCCCCTGCCTGCCTCTCCGTCCTTCTCAACCCTCCTCCTCCTCCTCCCCACCTCCACCCCCTTCTGTCATCCCTCGCTTCCATCCCTCTGTACCTAAGCAGTCTACGGCACGTCTCTCTGACAGGGCAGGCTCGTCCAAAGTGGGAGACGATACACAGCACTCACTAAACAGACGAGGATAATATACCGTTCAACTCTAAACTAACAGAGGAGGATACATTGAACTTCTCTGGAGTGGAGGGGAGCCTTACTTCAGTGCTCTTTCTGTCTGCTTCTCTCTCTCTCTCTCTCTCTCTCTGCGTCTCTGCGTATGACAGGTACTGTAGCTACTGTAGCTGTCACAACAACTGCTACTTTCTTCGTTGAGACGTTTAAGTTTCCATCTCTGGAGCAGGATTCTCACCGGCAGTTTGACTTGTGTAAGTAAGACCGAGGGGGGGGGGGGTTTCTCTCTCTCTCTCTAGCTGTGACACTCTATCAGTCGCTGTCTCTCTCTCTCTCTTTGAGGACTGATCTGGAGTTAACTCAAGAGGCGCTATGGGAGAATACACCTTGAGTGACGCACATTGATATAATCTAAAAAAAACAGAAAGTGCTTATTTACTTTGTTCATTTTAACTGGAAGCTATTGGTGTCTATCTGAGAGACCTATAGACGTGATCTGTTTCTAAGAGTCTGTCATTAATCAGCTTTCATCCTCTTTCTCACGACTCTGCAGTGTTGACAGATTTCTGAAGGGTGAAATACTCTCACAAGCTGTCCTGGAGTTGACTGAGTTGTTGCTAGAGATCTTTTTATTATTTCAGACAGAGAGAGAAATGGACAGATTGAGCTTCCTCATCGGGATCTTGGACTTGGAGAAAACATTCTCTTATGAAATGTTACCATATTTCAGTCCTGCGTAATCATAACTCTCAGCTATAGAACGGAACTCACTGCCTGCAGGACTTCCAAAACAATTTATGTTGTATTCCAATGTGTGTATATATACAAAAACGTTTCTTTTTTTCCCTGTCATTTCAGTCCAGTGTTGGTTTCAAGGAGCGGGGGACTGAATGTTTATTGCCTTAAGTGGTGCTGGATTTCCAACCCTCGTTCTCCGACAGTCTGGCAGGTCTCCTTGGGCATACATACCTGGCAGCCCGCTTGTTTGTGAAGGACTGAGTCGTCGTATGAAAGGCTATTGTGTCCTTCCCTTTTACAAGAGAAGAAGCCGCCCTGTCTCACTAACTCTGCCCCACCTGGGCTTAGCGAACCGGACCCATGGGCACCTGGAAGTAAGACTATGGGGATTCTGAGAGTCTCTCTGCACCGGCGGAGCGTCTGGTCGTGTCACGGTCTCCAGCAGATGAACAGACAGAACAGCAGTAGCAGCAGCAGCAGTAGCCTGGTTCTCAGGGCTCAGGACCCCAGCTACGCTTTCTGATCACTGGGTCGGTTGGACCTGTCTGACTGCTTGATGCACAGTGGATGACCCACCCACTGGATAGAGAGAGCTGACCCTACGCCGGACACTGTTCACCCTCTCTGGGTGGTTCTTTTTAGATTCAGAGAGAGTGAAGGGAGAATTGTTAACCCACCCTCTCCTCTTGAACTCTCTCTCTGCCTGAACTGAGTGGAGGACAGTGAGGAAGAGAAGGAGGGCTGACTGACAATCCTGTTTTGTGGAGTGGAGGTTTGGAGTGCGGACTTGTTCTGTTCTAGTTTGGAGTGGAGGAGTGTGGAACGGGAGAGAAGTGTTTGTTGGATATTGCGGTTCCATGCGGTTCCCCGTCCCGCGCGGAGGTCAACAGGAGAGACACACAGAGGAGTCTGGATAAGCCGGGCGCACGGTAAGGACATGGTGTATCCTCTTTGGTCTGTGTAAGCTCAGGGGCTTAAGAGACAGGACGGTAATCACTGTTAAAGGGCTGGCTTAGATTAAACATGGACCAACAGAGACTAGAGTACGTAAGGGGGCTCCTTACAGGAGCTGTGGTCATGTCTGTTGCTTCGGCCCCCTGGAGAGAATGTTTGTGTGTGTGTGTCATGTTTTTGGGGGGGTTGTTAAGTTGTTAGTTTAATTGTTTACGGATTGTTTCTTAAGTTTTGACTTTGTGAAGGCACATCACATCACAGTAAAAAAGCAACTGGTACCTATAGAACCTATAGTTTCTTTGGGGTAGAGATACAAGGGAAAATCAATCAAGAAAATGACAAAGTCGAATTCACAAACGATAGTCTAGCTTCTACATATGGTAGAAATCAACATGCCATGACTGAGGTGCTGGTTGAATTAAGCTCTTCCTAGAGAGTCTACAGAGAGAGTCTAGGTCATGGCAGGCAAAAACCTGCTATCTCTGATCGTATTAACTGCTATAACCTTGGTAACAATCCGGATTAGAGCACAAGACAGCTGCTTTGGAACTTTCAAGAAAACGGTCATTTAATTCCACTGCAGTCTCGCAGCAGGGGTGACCAAGGGTCTAACTTCTCAATTCTGTGTGAGGACCCTATACAGCACAGCTTAAGTACCGATCACTTCTGATTAGCGCGCTTTGGATAAATGCACACTGTTAAAGACAAGTTGAGGTTTAGTTGAAGCAATTACACTCTTTTTTAATTGCTGCTTTAGATTTTCGAACAGCATGCTCTGGTTTAGTGCACTATATGACAGAACCCAAGACATGGCATTTATCAGACCGTAACATGATTGGATGAGCTTCCTTCTAAATGTATTGGCCCACATGACTGTCGTGACTGTGATGTAATAGTACAGTACAGAAATTCCAGGATTTTGTCGTTTTTTACAAGCTGGTTAACACCTCAATGTGTTTATTAAGTAGGCTACTGACCCAATAACAAATCAATGGGGGAGCCCCCAAAGTCTTCAACACGTGTGACAACAGTACGCTGTGAGGGGGCAGTGGGGAAACATACTGTGTGTAGGAAGCAACCAACATATCTGAAACCCAGCCAAGCAAAACCAGTAAGGAACAGTCAAGCCCATACACATGACAGAAAAAGACTCTGATATTATAGACTGTGTAGTGAAATCACTCGTCAAACTTCTATAACTTTCCTTTAGCAGCATTGTTTGTTCTTGCGTATGACCAGTTGGATGTTCAGTGTGGTTTTAATGGTTTGTTTGTTGGATAGGCGACAACATAGAGATCTGTTCGACTTGTGTCTCTCTCAAATGTATCTTCCAGCTGTGAGAATTTACAGAGAAAATAAAACGTTTTCCCATCTTTTCCACTTCTGTGGTTTGAAAGAGGAAGCTCCTTCGATAAGTGATCACTCTTGCTGAAAAATGACTTGGGGTCCTCCTAACCATATGCTGTGTTGTTTATATGTTCTATAATTGTATGTGCTATTATGTTTTATGATGCGGAAGAAGAATATGGTTTATAAACCACAACCAAACAACATTGGCTGAGCTGAATTAACACGAGTGTGATTGATTGGGTAGCGTACCAGAGAGACGATGCTAGCCTCTTTTGCTGAGATAAACAAACAGAAACGATATCGATGTCACACTATTTTATTCAAGGTCACACAACCTGAGGCGAAATGGATCTACAAAATAGTCTCACACACCAACGGGCCTCTCCCATTTGAAATGAAAACATGGTATTGTATCTGCTGCTTTAAAGATGCCATGGGTTATGTTACCATTCACTCAGGACATGATGGAGAACATAGGGCTACAGCTACAGTAGTATAATACTAACTATGGGAGCTTTATCATGATAGATTGAACAGTTTTGTCATTGGAGACTGGACATGCCATCAGAACTGCTCTAAAAACGAATGATCGTGAGCGTAGAATGATAAGGTTCTATCTCAGTTTAGGGCAGTTCAGAGATATTGAGCGTCAAAGTTTT
>NC_137677.1:3433404-3465904 GCF_963989245.1 Nansenia antarctica
ATTACCAGTCTGTTATCATCACCACCCCCACTGCATGCACTGCCTCACTTAGACACAGAGACCTGATATGATTCAATGTCATACACACACGTACACTCTTAGAAGAGAGGTCGTACACAGTCAGACAAACAAGTTCTACTGTACCTAGAACCAAAAAGGGTTCTTTGGCTGTCCCTGTGGGGAAAAAACATGTTGTGGTTTTATGTATAGTAGAACCCTGGCTTTCCATCTAAGGTTCTAAGTGGAACCCAAAAGGGTTCTACATGGAACTTAACATGTAAAAACGTTCCTCTTGTAAAAAGGATTCAGTGAGTAATCCCCACTACTCTACACTAACTAGGTAGTATATATATAGTATGCAATATTTCGGCTTTACTAGCAAGTGTGTCGATGATTTTCAATGACGTTGAAATTTATTTAGATTTTTTTTTCAGAATAAAAGTCTGAACATTTGGTCAAGTTGCCAACTTGTTCCCGCTTTTCACCAGCTGTCATAAATGATACTACTCATGACGTCAATACGGCATATTTGAGATATTGAGAATCATAGATCAGCATATTTGAGGCCCATTGTGTAGCAGTGATGAAAATCACTATGAACGTTTTTCTTGCTTTGAGAGCCAGGGAATTTCTCTATGACCACACTCCATGCCCTGGCATCTACTGTTCTGGATCTTACTGCCAATGGATATCAGTAATGTCAAGCTGGCAGGCAGTACACTATGTATCCACGAGCAACTCTCTGCACTTAAGTAAGCTATGGAAGTCCTGAGTCCCACTGGAGAGATGCCGGGGACAGGATACATGGGACTGTTAAACATTTGACTCAAACAACAACAAGAAAAAGATCATTCCTTAACAGGATGCTTCTATTTACAAGGCAGTAAACCATTAATGGCATTTCAAAAGCCTTCGGTGGGTAACGTACGGTATATGGTTGTGTGTCTGAGTTAAATATAAACAACCTCAGAGTATTGCCAGGAAGCATGTGACCTCGTAACCCTGAGGTGTTCTTCTTCTCTCCGGCCACGTTCGTCCGTTGCCTGCCGTTGGACCGGCGGAGGCCTGAGCACGCAGCTCCTCTCACCCCCCTAGTCTGGCAAAGCACTTTGACAGAGCTGGTCTGGATTTGTCCTCAGCCTGTCTGTCAGTTTACCGTTTCCTGATCTGGAGAAGTGGTTTGCTCTCCGCCATCCTCCCATGTTACTGTCCCTCTCCTGTCCTGTAGAAGCATAAACAAACACACGTATCAAACATAGGAGGAATCAGAATCTATAGATGAATAGATGAGGGTGGGAATGTCTCTCTCTCTCTATCTCTATCGCTCTATCTCTCTATCTCTATCGCTCTCTCTCTCCCACACACATTCTCACACATTTGTGTAACGACAGCTGGTGAAACCGGGAACGTCAAATCAAATCAATCAAATGTTCTGACTTTTATTCTGAAAAATGTAAATAAATGTCAATATTTTTGAAAATCAATGACAGACTCGCTAGTCAACTAACACAGCTTGTTTTGTGAGCCTGCTAACAATGTAAAGTAGTGTTATAGTTAACTAGGTAGTAGTGTGGAATACTCACCGAATCCATTGCGTTGCTATATTTTGGCTTGACTAGCGAGTGTGTCATTGATTTCTTCTTCTTCTTCTTCTTCTTTTTCTTCTTCTTCTTCTTCTTCTTCAATTATACTAAGCTGTTTATTAAATAGTGTACACCACTGAACCGTAGTAGCGTTTTCTTTAGCTACATTCTTTGGTCCGAGCCTGTAGGATAACAACTCAAGACAGACAAATCCTAGTTGCATTTGAGAGACAACAGAAGAGAGATTTTCAGCAGGAAACCCGTGGACATCCATGGTCCCAACCTGCCTGTCGAAGTTGGTGGAGGTGGTGTAATGGTGTAGGGGAATGTTTTCTTGAAACACTTTGGGTCCGTTAATACCAATCAATCATCGCTTGAATGCCACAGCCTATTTGAGTATTGTTGCTGACTGTGTGCATCCTTTCATGGCCACAATGTACCCATCTTCTAATTACTACTTCCAGCATGATAACACACCATGTCACAAAGCAAATTGGTTTCATCAACATGACAGAGAGTTCAGTGTTCTTCAGTGGCCTTCCCAGTCACCGGATCTGAGTCCAATAGAACACCTTTGGGATGTGGTAGAACGGGAGGTTCACAGCTTGAGAGTGCAGCTGAAATCTGCAGGAAATGCTCAACGGAAAAGAAACATTTGAGGCAAAATCTCTCCCAACTGCATATTTCAGTTTATACCACATTATGCAGCCAATCCCTGGAGCAAAATGACAAACTCTAGACACTAGTGGGAAAACCAGAAACATCTCTAAGATCTTCTGAGACAATTGCCATCCTTTATTTTCTTAGTATGTGAATTTAATAAAGTTGACAGATTTATCTATTTGTCGTGACACTCCAATGGTTCACGATGAGATCTTACAGCTCTCCTCCTGTAAGCTGATGCGAGGCAGGCTTTGGGGGGGTGAAGACAGATACTAACGATTGCAAATCCACATGGTTGCCTACTGGAAAGCAGACATACCTGAGACGTCCCTGACTGTCCTGTGCAGCGCAGGGAGAGACTACAGACACGGCACTGGCCCAGATAAATCTTCAGCTGGAAATGAGAGATCACCGAAGGCTAGCCGTCCTGCTATTACACTTTTCATCTGCGTGGTTGAAACCGTGCCAAAGAAGGATTCCCGATGCTAACATACTGTACAATAGGCCTCGGAGGGAAGAGTTTATACAGAGACCCTATGGCAGACTGCTATTCCCTGTTCGCTGTTGATATATTGAAACTATCAAAATAATAAATAAAAGTGTTCAGGGACCTCATGCATGAGTTGCCAACATTGAAATACTTCTATTCTGTACAAGTATTAGGGTACATACCACACTTAGCACATCAAACGATCCACACCTGTAAAAGAGGACTGTGTGGAATGACTTCAGCAGAGGTACAAAGTATTTGTTGATGGCTAAAACAGTTGTGATAACATTTGAGAAGAAGCGCTGTTGAAATAGAGGCCAGTGTGCCAGGAGAGGGTTTTCCAAAAGCTGTAAATGCAGTGACACATAGAGTATTGGGTTGTTGATTGAATGAACTGTAGCATTTTTTGTCCTGTGCTGTGATGAGTTCCAAAGCCAGGGTTCTTCAACTGTCTCTCCTACTGTACGAACTGTACGAACATCTAAATAGGTTTGTTTGTTTATTTATTTGGATCCATCATTAGATAGATATGCAGTAGCTATTCTTCCTGGGGTCCTCATACCATACTTTCAAACAATTTCTCATCTTAAACACTTAAATACAGACAATACACTTCCATAACATTCATACATAGATACATACATACATTAGCCCTATTATTTACATTTACATTTTTAGTTGAAGACAACGTAATAACGAAATAAATAAATAATAATACAGAAAGAAAAGTGGAGAGACAAAAACATAACTCTCCTTACCCTTGGGATCACAAGATAGCTCAATTCACCATTGAGAAAAACGTAATTGTTTTCATGGTATCCCGTATGTAAACATATGTTGTTTGTTTGTTTGTTTGTTGTTGTCTTCCAGAGTGTCAATGCTCCTCCTCATTCTAAGATGAAGTTATGGAAGTGTGCCACCATCGCCTTGACTCTCTGTGGTGCAGCACTGTCCCTCTTCCTCACTAGAACCATGGTCCCCACCGCGCTACGTCACCCCCCCACACGGGACTCCTCGTCTTCGTCACAGACGTCCTCCTCCTCATCCACCCTGATCACAAGCAGACAGCGCAGAGCCCGGTCGACAGAAGGAATCAGCTCTATACTGACAGAAAGTAAGTTAGAAACATTGTAACCAATTAGCAACCTTACTTGATTAGGTAGGGGTTTTGATTGGCTCTTGTTGCCGAAGCTCTGATTCTATTGTATACTGTATATCAAATATTGACTGGACTTGTGTAATACTCAAAGTTCTTTACCTTGTAGGGGAGGAACTCACCTGTCACCTCACCTCACTCACAACCAATGACAACTGTCAAAATAAAAACTACAAACTTGTGGTACTTTACAGGCCTGAGTATAAAATGGTTGGGTCCAGTGTTCACAGTTCAATTCTCCTGTGATGTCAATGTGGGGCAGTGTTTGTTGGGAGGTCTGAAGGCCATCATTAGTGTACCTTTACAGACAGCATGTTGGAGTAGCAGCCAAATGCAGCTTACTGGCGGCTGTGGCGGCTGTGGCGCAGGAGGTAGAGCTGCCATCTACTGATCACAAGGTTGGCAGATCGGCGGTTCGAGCCCCGGCTGGCCACAAGTCGAAGTGTCCTTGGGCAAGACACTGAACCCCAAAATTGCTCCCAGTGAGCGGGCCGGTGCCTTGCATGGTAGCTTGCCGCCATTGGTGTGTGAATGTGTGTCTGAATGAGTGAATGAGAGGCCGCTGTAAAGCGCTTTGGATAAAGGTGCTATATAAGTCAGTCCATTTACCATTTACTGTAATAAGTTATAGCCATGGTAATCAAAACAGTGTGACGCTTAGAGAATAGATAGCTAACTGCATTAATGTCCATGTCAGGAGCGTCATCTTAATTATCCATGGATGGAATGATAGGCAAGAACGATAGGTAGAAACTGGATGCCAATGAAAAAAGACTAGCATAAAGTAATGATAAAGTGTATACAAAAAGGAAATTGCATCATTTTTAAAAAAAACAATTAAAAAAAATATTTAGAAATGTAAAATGTTATTTACAGTGTTGAGAGAGTCAGGTAACATGAGTGTCAGAGAGAGAGAGAGAGAGAAGCTGTGTCCTAATTCTCTAACCTTTTCCTGAAGTGTGCACTCCCTATATGGAATGGACTGTTGGGTAGAAACTTCCTCAAGTCCATACTTGCATCAATCTTATGCTTCTAAATCCATGTGAAGAAGTGCACACTTGGTAGAGAATTGGGACGTAGCACAGGGACTCTCTCTTTGACACTACCACCCCCCAAGTTTATTTATCATATACACAGAATACAGCTGTACATGGAGCAATGAAATGCTTAGGGAAAGCTAGCTCCTCAACAGTGCAACAAATAATAATAATAATAATAATAATAATAATAATAATAATACAAACAATTAACATAGGTAGTAAGCATCTCAAACATAACAGCAATAGTGGGGTGGGAAGATAAATATAGTTGTAGCAATAGTAGTATGTAATAGTATGCATGTATTTATGTGAGTGTGTGTGTGTGTGTGTGTGTGTGTGTGAGAGAGAGAGAGACAGAGAGAGAGAGACAGAGAGACAGAGAGAGAGAGAGACAGAGAGAGAGAGAGAGACAGAGAGAGAGAGACAGAGAGAGAGAGAGAGCGACACAGAGAGAGAGAGAGAGAGAGAGAGAGAGAGAGAGACAGAGAGAGAGAGAGAGCGACACAGAGAGAGAGAGAGAGAGAGAGAGAGACAGAGAGAGAGAGAGAGCGACGACACAGAGAGACAGAGGAGAGACAGAGGAGAGACAGAGTATGTGCAGTATTGATGTAGGGTCCTTGTTGCCTCCCATCCTCTGACTGCTGCCTATTTCCAAATGATCTCAAAGTAAATACCATTTGTATCTCATTTGCATATCTGTTTTTCTCTGCGCTGGTCTCTCCTGCTGCCTCAGCCAGCAGATGTAACTCACACCGTTATTCAGATCATCCAGTAGAGATTTCCCAGGCCAGGTCATGTGTAACTCCAGCTACCCTAATCAGCTAATCTGTCATGCTATCGTCAGGTGACGCAGTGATCTTCACACACAACAAGGAGACCTCCCATAGGGCCACACTTAAAAAATAAAATAAAGACTTTTAAAAACTAAATTCAATTCAATTCAATTCAACTTAATTCGCCATGTGCAGTGCACTAGGAACATGACTTGGTATTCTATGATGCTAAACAAGCTACAGTACATACAACAACAAGACGACAATACAACAAAACTCAAGACAAAATATACAGTACCAATACGAGTGAATGTTATGAATAAATATACTGTACAACTAAGTGCAAGAACATGTACAGTGCAAGGTGCAATGATCAGGAGTTATTGAGAAGGGCCGTGGCTTTGGGGAAGAAACTGTTCAAGTGTTGTGATGTTTTTGTCCTGGTGGCCCTGTACCGCTGTCCAGAAGGGAGTGGAAAAAGACACAGTACAGAAAGCAAAGAGAACAAAATAATACAAAAACGAAAACAGAACAAAAATATAAAAGATCAAATTGTATTCAAAAAAGCAGAATGGTGTGAGAGCTCCGGCAGCTATGGGGAAGAGTGTTATTCTGTATGTGAATAATATACCAGGCAGTGAAGAACACAATGTTTAGTCCTGGACACTGTTACATGAACCTGAGGGTGTGGGATCTAACATGCCCCTGGTGTTGCCAAAGACCCTGAGTCATTTAACACTAGAACAGCCGTGCCTTTTTTACCTACTAAAAGAGCCGCCTCGGGGGTCAAATGATCCCCTCTTTACATGGCTAAGCTGCTATTTACACACAACGACCACTAGTTGGCCACTTGTAAATTAGCCTGCTTGACTTCCTATACCGAAAAATGGCAAAATAGCTTTATACTAGCTTATCCTGATGTGATTTTGAAAATGTTAGGATACTGGGTGGTAGAACGCACATATGTATGTAGGAAAGGTCATGAAAGGAGGGTCCTGAAATTTGATCGAGTGCAAAGATATATAAAACATCTTTACTCAGAGAGGTCAAATGACCCGTCATGGCTGATTAAGTGTTTAAGGATGGTGATTACTTGTCTGGTGGTTTCTCCTCTGCTTTAACTGTATACAACTCTGTCCCATTACCGGACAAAGTTTATTTTTATCATCTTAAGCTTACCGGTATATACAGTATGCACATGAAACATCTGCTGTCATATCCAAATGTCAATAGTCGAAAAAATCACGGCAAATCAACAAGCAGGAACCAACACCAAACCCTTGCAAGTTAGTGTATGTGACAGTTTGAATGTGCTCACAGTTACAGTAGAACTTAAGCTATAAGTGATAATGTTGAGTTTTATGACTCACACGTCCCTGTACATAACATAATTAATGGTGTGATTTCTCCACAGGCGTAACTCTATTTCTCCACAGGAGTAACTCTATTCTCATGGAATTTTTATTGGTCGTCACGCTCATATACATTTACAAGTTCTATTAAAGTTCTACTTCATATAATGGCATCAACATTTTTTTGGTATTTGGTAATCCCACTAACAAAAGTTCTGGGTCAGGCGCCCAAATGTCTAAGACATGTTTCGGTACTACTTACAGTACTACCTTACTGTACATCTCACAAAGGTTTCACTACATCATCATGTGCTGTGACAGCTTTTAGATCCATTCATACAGTATGTCCAAACTCCAAAGGTGAACGGTAGAGGTTATCTTGGAGTCACTTTGATGTTTTGATTTAAACACTTACTGTAGCATACTGTATATGAATGTTTTACAAATGATTGATGAGCAAATGTCATACCATAAAGAGTCAAGTGTTCCCCAGGCCAAGTATTACACATGTTTGTCCAGATGTTTGTGTCTTCCTTAACCCTAAAACCTCCTCTCAAGGGTTTTAAAAAGCAGCTTAAGACTGTGTTGTATAGACAGGCTTTTGGATAGCCCCTAGGGCCTGTCTCTCTGTGTCCTGCTGATGCTGTTACACCTGTTGTCTGACCTTGTATTATGTTTTATTTGTGTTTCCTCCTTGTTATGTAAAGCACTTTGTGACCCTTGGTCTGGGAAAGATGCTGTATAAATGTTACGGTACATGTGGGAATACGGTACATGTGGGAAAACTAGGGTTAGGGTTAGGTGCTACGTCGACTTGGTACATGCTGGCATGTCTAACCCTAACCCTAACCCTAACCGTAGCAATCTAGCACCTAACCCTAACCCTAGTTATCCCACATGTACTGTAACATAAATACATTTTACTTACTTACTTACTTACTTGGGGCGGCTGTGGCGCAGGAGGTAGATTCGGTGTCTAATGATCGCAAGGTTGGCAGATCGGCGGTTCGAGCCCCGACTGGCCACATGTCGAAGTGTCCTTGGGCAAGACACTGAACCTCAAATTGCTCCCAATGAGCGGGCCGGCGCCTTGCATGGTAGCTTGCCGCCATTGGTGTGTTAATGTGTGTGTGAATGGGTGAATGAGAGGCCATTGTAAAGCACTTTGGAATAAGGCGCTATATAAGTCAGTCATTTTACCATTTACTTACCTCCTCTCCTCCGGTTCCGTTGCAGTGATGCACATGTTCCAGAGCTTCACGGAGGACGAGCTGAAGCAGGTGATCGGCACCCTGGTGGAGAGGAAGGCCCGGCGGGAGGCCCGGCAGAGCAGGAGGACTAAACGGGCCAAGAAGGCCGTGAAGCCGTGTTCCCTGAGGAAGGCCGAGGTGACGGTCAGCCAGCTGGGCCTGGGCTACGAGAGCGACGAGACGCTCCTGTTCAGGTACTGCAGCGGCTCCTGCAAGGCCAGCCGACGCAACTACGACGTCATCCTGAAGAAATGGCAGAGTAAAGGCATCGCCCGGAGAGAGAGGAGTCCCTGTTGCCGCCCCATGGCGTACGACGACGACATATCCTTCCTGGATAACAATAACAAATACAAGACGCTAAACGAGTGGTCGGCTCTGGAGTGTCGCTGCGTATAATGGCGGTCACTGGCTGCGTATAATGGTGGTCACTGGCAGCAGCCGTTTTTATGAGGTCGTAGATCGTGTGTGGGTTGAGGAAACACTTGCTTAAAGCCACAAGAAATGCAACAACTACTGCTAAGAAAAAGAGCGAAAACAGGAGTAAACCACAAAGGATTTCCTCAGAAGGACACTTACGTATGGATATTGGAAACTACTCTTTTTTTTTTGGACAACAGCAAAATACCGTTCTGTTTTTGCTTTCTTTGCCTTTCATAGGATACTTCTTCTCTGTCTGCTGTTAGAATGATACATTGTGTGACCTTTGACCCTGCTTGTCATAATCATAGGTCATCACAGGTACAGCAATGCTTTCGTTGTTTTCATTATCAAACAATCGCTCCAGTGGCTAATGTACTGTACAGTATATGAGAGATCAGCTATCTAAACAGAGCATGCTCCCCAGGCCAGATGGGTCCTGTAGCACACTTCATTTCAGAAATGTCAGTGGCAGTGTGTCGTGGTATAAAACGTACTTGGAGTATAACAGTGATGAACGCAAATAATGACATTTAACTGAAACCACCAAGATGAAGCAATGTGCTTCTCCAAAACGTGTACCTCTACTTCCTACAAGTATAAGGCGTAAGATGTCTTTCGATGAACAACACCAAAGGGCTGTGAGAAGGTAGGCCTAGGCTTGGTTTGTTTTTATAGCAAGCTTAACACATTCTATCATGTGTATAGGCATTACCTTCATGACTAAATAATACAATCTCCGCCCTTCACCAGTAACCATGCAAATCTACCTCAGTTAGTGTTTAATGTTGAATGATATGGACAACAGCACCAATACAAAAAGGACACTCACATTTGATGCTGCTTTCTCTGAGGTTATCACCAAAAACATTCTACAAAGATATATTCATAGCATACTGTACATCAACGATCTGTATTAGCAATATAAACGCCATAGGGACAAAGATTTGAAACCATACTTGCATAGTTGCATGCTAAACAGAGATTGCATTTGTGATTTCAGCTCAGTAACAGAAGCTACAGAAGTTACTCCAACTCCAACACAACGAAGGCTAACTGTATACGTCTGTTCCATAAGAGAACAGAAGAGAATTAAACAAAAACACAATATTTTGACAAAGTCCCTGTCTATTTACAGCAAGATGGCTACTATCCCTCCTCACATCGAACTGAGATGAATGTAACGCAGAATAGTTTGATCGTCTAGTACTGGAGTGATCTATTAAATAAGTGGCTGAGAGACTGTAGCATCGTAAATGTGACTGCCAGAGGGATTGTGCTTCAGTCTCTCACCCTGATTTAGTCGCCACAAATCCATACCGTTTGTGCAAATCCCCCTAATAGACTACTCTAATCCACTTAACTCCTTTATAACTCATTTGGGCCAAATGCACTGAGTGCAAAAGAGAGAAAATTCGAGCGACCATGCAGCACTAATAGCTATTTATAGTCACTAGATTATTGGAGAACACTGGAGATTTTAACTTAGTCAGATTAATTTGGATTTATTAACTGCACATGTAGTGTAAACATAACAGGTTAAATTTCATCTGTCATTTTTTTTTTTTTTAAATCATAGGCTCTTTGGTTAGTTAATTGGGGCCAAATAAACACATAGCAACATCTGATTGTAGGATTTGCCATTTCAGAGAGAGGCCAAAGAACTTCAAACAAGAGGTTTGAACACAAATCTCTCGATTCTGAAAGATGCAAAAAGAACAAGTTAAGAGATCTGACTGCTGCACATGTTCCTCCTAAAAAAACAAATGATATATTTTACCTGCAGACATGAACACCTTGCGTAGTCAGAAACCAACAGGGTTAGGCTTAAATCCAATCAAATAATTAGAGCAATGAGTTGAAGAGGCAGGCTGGCCTTAAGCCAAGGAAACAGCTCTCTCCACGACCGTAATAGCCTGAAGTCTAAATGTGCTTAAAAACCAAAGGATTGCCCTAACAATGAGGACAGAATGGCTGTCCAGGTAGGGCTTAGGACTAAGAGCTTGCAGCTTGAGGAAACTTGATGCTATAAATAGTGAGAACAGTTTGATTTGTGCACTAGAAAATGGATTGGCTTTGACCCTCCCCTTGCATGAAGAAAATACAATATCTCTGGCATGGTTCAAATGATAATCCACATTATTGAGGACATCTCAATCAAGGAATTATGTATGTTTGAATAACGAAAAACTGTAAATGCAATTTATTTTTTTGCCTGTTCTGATGGATTTTGAGAAAGAAGTTTAGGAGAAAACCAATTGCCATCTTAAAGTTGATGATATACAGTATATGTATTTATCATTCATTTTTTGAAAACCCCATATTTTCCATCATGAGTTACAACATGAATACTCCCCAGCATTATATCTATTGAATGACATCCTGATGTGACCACGAAACCACATGGATCTAATAGGGTTGGTGTAAGAGCCCATGCTTAACCAATCAAAATGCTTTTTAAAAATCTGTGTGGGGTAGCAAACATGTGTGCACTTCAGGGACATGGATAGAGAATTGGGACGCAGGGGTGTTCTCTGTTTACCTCCCCTATAACCCTCCTCTCCAAAGGAGGGCAAATGTCTGAGAAACTACAACCAGTAACATACCCTTCTCTTCTGGCGTTGTTGGACTACATTGACCAACTGCAGTATAAGTTGATGCAATGCATCTGTATTATATAAAATGTATATTTATTGTAGAGTTAAGTTATGCTTTATTTATTTAGATGACATCATTTGAAAAAGAGGAACATGTTTTATTTATTGAACTATTGGTGCCAAAGTGGACTTTACATGTATGATATTATTCTACATATTCTGACTGTTGAATAAACTTAACCTGCTTCAAAAGAGAACTGGGGGTGTTTTTGTCTCACTGACACTGGGAACTTGGCAATACAGGGAGATGAGACGGGCTCGGCCTGTCTTACTGGTATAGAACGACATACTCACTGGCGGACTCAGGAGGGGCAGGGGGGGCGACCGTCTGTCTTAAGTGCCCTTTTGAGTGGCAAAAATGCCCTTTTGAGTGGCGAAAATGAGAGGACGTGCCCTATTGGTGCCCCAATGGTCTAAACTTGACCATGTGCCCCCACAGTTGAAAAACGTTGCACTAAAGTGCACTTTTGAGTGGCAAAATTAGAGGATGTGCCCTATTGGCTGCCCTTCCAATGGTCTACACTTGACCATGTGCACTGATGGGGTCCCATGTTGTTTTTTTCTTTTCGCCCCTGCCCTTCAAACAGCCTGAGTCCACCACTGCTCAAATGGTTAATTTATGCCTGATAATCCCTTGAGTCTGTTCTTGAGTAAATAAATGGTTCCGAACCATTCACCAGAGCACAAACATTCATCAAGGAGTTGATTTTCCCCGAGGGTTACTTCCTTAAGAAGTACCATCCCCTGAATCATTCATTAGCTCTGTTTAGCATCCCAAAACAGGTTCACTTCAGTGTGAGTTTGGAGTCAGGCAGGCTAGGCTCTGTGTGTTTGTAGTAGGTAGAAGCCATAGACCGTATCCCAGACTATGAGGTAGGATACTTAAATCACAAGGCTTCATCCCAGTCCAGAAGGTCAACCTTCATCCCAGTCCAGAGTCGTGCATGGGACAGTGTAACACACTCATCTGGCACGGGGTGACGTGTAGATTTGCATCAATCGAATTAGGCGTTCTGCCCCTTTGCAATATGTTAATTCAACTGGAAACTAAAATAAACAGATCCATTGGCATGAAATGTATACCCTTCATTAACAATGTTATTGTCTAAAAATAAAGCAACAACCACAATTGGATCCTGAGGATTAAGCTAGACGACTACCCTATTTCACTCTGGAAATACAAACAGCAGAATATAATTGTCAGTACTTCACCCCCAAGACGCAGGGCTTAATTATTTGTTGTGGTTCCTTAATGTTTCTTGTTTAAAGTTTAATTGGGAATGGTTAAGTTATACCATTCGTCCGTGTTGTCAAACACACAGAATTTTAATGAATGGAACTTGTAGATGGAAAGGGAACGATGTCATCGACTTAGTTGGTGCGTTTCTGAAATGAAATGATCATAATGAAATTGTTCACACAAGTTTTGCACATACTGTGCTAAACAGTTAAGGATAATGTTTTGACACACTAATCTATAGTCCATGGCATGTTTCCATGTCTATCTACCTTACCTTTTTTTTATTGGTTTATCTTTAGACACCTCTATCTGTCTATCTGTCAATTGATATATCTGTCTATCTGTCTATCTGTCAATTGATATATCTGTCTATCTGTCTATCTGTCAATTTCTATATCTGTCTATCTGTCTATCTGTCTATCTGTCTGTCTGTCTGTCTGTCTGTCTGTCTGTCTGTCTGTCTGTCTGTCTGTGTGTCTGTCTGTCTGTCTGTCTGTCTGTCTGTCTGTCTGTGTGTGTGTGTCTGTCTATCTGTCTGTCTGTCTGTCTGTGTGTCTGTCTGTCTGTCTGTCTGTCTGTCTGTCTGTCTGTCTGTCTATCTGGGCATGTAATGTCATGTACCCTCCAGGCTGTCTCTCTGATGTCTTTAGTTATGTTGCGTGTTGTCTGGCTCATCTGTTCAACCCCTCATCCCTCATTCCTGCTTTTCACTGGAACAGCTAAAGAGGACTGATAAAGAGTCTTTTTTCCTGGAATTTTTACTTGGACTGTATCCAAGTTAGACTTGACTTCTGACTGTAATGACACTGATATGTCTTTATCATCCAAATCTGTATTTCCAGTAGAACTTGAATTGAGTTGTTGAGTTGAATTGCTTCTAAGTAATGAAGGTTGGTGGTGACAAGTACACAGTACGTACGCCTATGCCTGCAACTGTTATCTGCGACTGCTTACTGCTACAGCTTCACTAAGATCTTCCCTTGTTTCCTGCCATGACTGTACCGAGAGGTCAACAGTTCAGTTTTTCCTTTTTTCTTTGACATTTGTCCTTTCAAGTAGTGGTAGATGCTATCAACACTAGCAACACTGCAAACCAACTTATCATCTTCAAACAATGTTTTGCACTTACATTGACACCAGCAAATCAAATCATGACATTAGAATTATAAGGTTCTATCTCCATTTTTGTCAAAATTTAGTTTTTTACATAATCTGATCCATTAGGTGTTTATTAATGCCTGTGTGGTGTTATTTTTAAAATGTTGACATTTTTGAGTTAGTAATTCATAAAATACAAAGGTTCCATCTCACAAAACATAATGGAATGTAAAAACTTTGACGCTCAATATCTCTGAACTACCCTAAACGGAGATAGAACCTTATCATTCTAAGCTCACGAAATCTAACCACAATGGCAAAAAATGGTCTCTGCTCTTTTTTCAATACACACTGTTGCCTTCTACAGCTTTACTTGCTCTTCTGTGTAGAATATCCTTAGGTGACAACCAAGTTAGCATGCAGCATAGCCTACTACCACATTATTGGGTAGCTAACCAGTTTCCTGTGGCTGTATTGTTGTTGGATGATGACAGAATTGCTGCATGCTTGTTTGATGGTAAATGGTAAATGGACTGCACTTACAGTATATAGCGCTTTTTTGCTGCTCCAAAGCGCTTTACAACGGCCTCTCATTCACCCATTCATTCACACACCAATGGCGGCAAGCTGCCATGCAAGGCGCCGGCCCGCTCACTGGGAGCAATTAGGGGTTCAGTGTCTTGCTCAAGGACACTTCGACATGTGGCCAGCCGGGGCTCGACTCGAACCGCCGATCTGCCAACCTTGTGATCATTAGGCGGCGACTCTACCTCCTGCGACACAGCCGCCCCCGTGTGTGACGTGTGTGTGTGTGTGTGTGATGTGTGTGGGCCTCACCGTAGCACACCCCACTGCTTCCGCCACTGAAGCAGTTCATAACAGCAACTGAACGATAACGTTCTGTTTCCACTGTTCTACCCGGGTGGTGTGCACCGTGGCCACGTGTGAACTGCGAAGTGTGAAGTGCCAACAGCAGTTTTAGCACTTACGGCCTATTTTCCGGTAATAGTCGGTTATTATAATCACACCGTGTTATGAGTCAAATAAACAACATCATTTTGAAACATGTTGTTTGCAGCAGGTCCATTTCCACTTCTTTTTACAGTCAAGAATGTATCCCTCAACTTGACTGTTGACTATACAATTTACTGGAACTGTGAGATGAGATTGGGTTGTAATGTTATCATCAAGGGTCATAATGACTTTGACTTGGTTCAAATGGTTCATATAAAATGTTGATCACTAGCAGCTCTGTTATTGGCCTCACATTGACATCAGGTCATACGTGACCTAGATATCTCAGTATTAAACCACAGCCAACGTTTAGAGGCTTTTAAAACAGGACATGTGAAAACCTGCTCGGATTGCTGACATTTTTCTTCCCAGAATTCTAGAATAAATATGTTTTGGAGTTCTGTACAAACAAAACCGTTCCAAATTCTAAGCAGCGACATTCCAAACACCTTTTAGTATCCTGATAAACAATCCATGGGTTCCCAAGAAGTTTAGTTGAATACAAGAGCAATTAACAATACAGAGCTTAACACTAGAACAGCTGTACATTCTTTACCTACTAAAAGAGCCGCCTTGGGGGTCAAATGACCATAGTCTTTACAATGGAAAGCTGCTATTTACACACAACGACCACTAGTTGGCCGCTTGTAAATTGGCCTGCTTCCTACACAGAAAAACAGCAAAATAGCTTTATATTAGCTTTTCCTGATGTGATTTTGAAAATGTAAGGATACTGGGTGGTAGAACGCACATACAGTATCTAGGAAAAGTCATGAAAGGAGGGTCCTGAAATTTGATTGTGTGCAAACATATAACATTTTTCTTTACTCAAATGACCCCTCATGGCTGTTTTAGTGTTAAAGACTGAATGACTATCATTGATCCTTTTTACAAAGATGTACTATGTTACTAGGATGTTGATTCATGTCAACTATGTCTTAGAAATTAACGTTCCATACAACCATTATATCATCACTCAGATGTAGTAATACTATAGTCATTGTGTTACAGTCAATAGACCATGGAAATAATGCAGACACACCTTAATACAGACATTATGTGCGGTTAGAATGATAAGGTTCTATCTACGTTTAGGGCAGTTCAGAGATATTGAGCGTCAACGTTTTTACATTCCATTATGTTTTGTGAGATGGAGCCTTTGTATTTTATTAATTACTAACTAAAAAATGTCAACATTTTTTAAATAACACCACACAGGCATTAATAAACACCTAATGGATCAGGTTATGTAAAAAACTAAATTTTGACAAAAATGGAGAGAGAACCTTATAATTCTAACGTCACGTCTAAGGAAACCCAATAGACTTCTCTAGTACTGAGACCTGAAGCCTTGCCCTCATACTTAACCTTCTGCTAACAAGCCGTTCGTGCTTACACGACACAGGCAGTCACCTCTCTATGGATGGATCAAAGCAGGTTTGATGGCGAGTCACTCTGACTTGCTTTCTTCCTCCAGGAGCATAATCCATCATTGTCCCCCAGCCATGTTTATTTTCCCTGTGTGAGTCAATCTGTGGATGAGGTATGAATATCATTTGGTCTCCGAGGTGTACGTGTCCTAGCATCAGAAGCCATCATAGATACACACACACACACACACACACACACACATACACAGACGAAGCACACCTGGGGCAATCATTTACAGGGAAGACACAGTACCTTTCTATGTAAATAATACAGATACTAATCTGTTGATGAACAGTCTATGAGTCTGGATGACTCATATATTCAATATGACAGTACCTTAACTCAAGCCCATTTGAATAGTCTCCTCTCCTCTCCTCTCCTCTCCTCTTCTCTTCTCTCCCCTCCCCTCCCCTCACCTTCTCCTCTCCCCTCCTCTCTCCTCTCCTCTCCTCTTCTCTTCTCTCCCCTCCCCTCCCCTCCCCTCACCTTCTCCTCTCCCCTCCTCTCTCCTCTCCTCTTCTCTTCTCTCCCCTCCCCTCCCCTCACCTTCTCCTCTCCCCTTCTCTCTTCTCTCCCCTCCCCTCACCTTCTCCTCTCCCCTCCTCTCCCTTCACCTTCTCCTCTCTTCTCTCCTCTCCTCTCCTCTCCTCTCCTCTCTTCTCTCTTCTCCTCTTCTCTCCCCTCCCCTCACCTTATCCTCTCCTCTCCTCTCTTCTCTCTTCTCCTCTCCTCTCCCCTCCCCTCACCTTATCCTCTCCTCTCCTCTCCTCTTCTCTCCTGTCCCTTCCCCTCACCCTCTCCTCTCCTCTCCTCTCCTCTCCTCCCTTCTCCTCTCCTCTCCTCTCCTCTCCTCTCCTCTCCTCTCCTCTCCTCTCCTCTCCTCTCCTCTCCTCTTCTCTCCTGTCCCTTCCCCTCACCCTCACCCTCTCCTCTCCTCTCCTCTCCTCTCCTCTCCCCTCCTCTCTTCTCTCTTCTCCTCTCCTCTTCTCTTCTCTCCCCTCCCCACCCATGAGATGTCTACAATACATCTACAGTACATGGATGGCTAAAAAGTTATCATAAACAAAATCACTTCTATTCCAGAGAAGCCTTAGTATCAGTCTAGCAGGTTTGGGGCTGTTTCCCGACAGTGAATAGTTCCGTTGTCATAGACATTTAGGTGGAAAATAAACCACTTGAATCAAACTGTGATGATCTGATGTACAATTATATATCTGTGGGAACTCAAATAAGGGTGCTTTGGCTGTGTCCCATGTTTACTCTAGCGTGAAGAGTTGTGTCAGAGCTTGGGCGAACTGATCAGGACTCTATGTACACATACAGTACTGTACATGTTTAGACAGAGAGAGACTCAGGAACGCTCAGACTGAACCGCCGGGGTTACGAAATAAGATCATGTTAGTGACTGTAGGTCTGCTGGTTGATATCTGTAGACAAAGAGCAAGCAACTGTTGTGGATTTAATTGATTCTTAATAGATTGAGTAAAACTTATAAAGCTCAAAGAGCTTAGATCAATTGTCTCCAAAGAGGCCTTTTATTAAGCAGAGTCACATGAGCGCAGAGAGAAAGGAGCAGACCAATAAGCCAGAAGCAATAGCCCAAAAGCAAGAAGCAGCCAACGATGGGTGGGACTCATATTTATAGAACTGTCCTTGGTCATGAGGTCACTATTCTTGGGAACCAATCATATTATACAAATCTGTGATTACACAAGTTATGGGCCCTGTCCATAGTCAGAATTATTCACTGCGCCACAGATCTTGGCCCATCCCTTCCAGGAAGGAAGTAGGCCTTCCTTGAGTGCTAGATTCACCACTACTGTAGAGAGCCTTACATTTCTCTGTATAAAATGATATAAAACCACATCACAACATTTCAATGTTTCAGAACATTCTAAGATCCAGGGGTCAGATTGGACAGGAGACATTACAGTGGGTATTGAGTAGCCTACATTTCCATTGAGGTATAAGCATCTTATGGTAAGATGTAACCAATTGGGACAATTTTGATGATGAACTGGTCATTTAACTCTTGATTGCTGTTCACAAACAGACTGTGTCGTTTGAGCCCCATTATATATGGAATGTTCTAGAATCTAGCTTATAAGTCTTCTGGAATGTTCCCAGTTCCACAATGCTCACAACAATTGTTCATAGAAATTAATTTTGACAACAGAACATAAGACTGTACAGTAAGCTTAAGCATGTGTGTACTGTACAATAAAACAAATGGACAGGAGGGTTCTGTTTGTTGACAAGCTACAGGACAAGGGAGACATACTGTAGCCTCAGTGAACCTAAGGTACAGGCACTATGACCAACCTGGGAAGGCTATAGAAATAACTGGGAACTAGGAATGTGAACTGTCTTTAACAGTTTACATCACAAATGCTTCAACAGTTTCTCATAATGGGCGACCAAGGAACTGTAACTGGTGGGTCTGAACCTCCAGATCCCGACTCTGAGCCTTGTGAAAGTAAGATGTTCTCATTAAGTCTTAGAGGAGAGGTCATTACATGAGACCCGACAGCTGTGTTTGCTCATACCCATATAACGGATCTTTTAATTTCAGATTAATCTGGTGTGCTATTGGGACATTTATAGACACATGTCGTCACCACTTACTTTGTGAGTCGGACAGTTAATGAAGCATTAAAACGTCGTTGCTGAGCGGATGGTAATTGAATCATCCTCATCGTTTGTTAGAGGGTTGGAAAGACTATGAAGGTTGTGAAGAGGCGGCTTTGTCTCAGGAGGTAGAGCCGCCGTCTAATGATCACAAGGTTGGCAGATCGGCGGTTCGACCCCCGGCTGGCCACATGTCGAAGTGTCCTTGGGCAAGACACTGAACCCCACATTGCTCCCAGTGAGCGGGCCGGTGCCTTGCATGGTAGCTTCCCGCCATTGGTGTGTGAATGAGAGGCCGTTGTAAAGCGCTTTGGAGCAGCAAAAAAGCTCTACCATTTAGAATAAAACAAAAATCATTCAAATGATTTTACTCAAACACATACTACCTATAAATAGTAAAACCAGAGAAACTGATCATTTTTGCAGTGGTCTGTCTCTTAATTCTTTCCAGAGCTGTATACAGTACTGTACTGTACTTCAGAGCAAAATGTAAATGTAATATATTCTGACGTCCTTAACGAGGGAGAGAGGTGGGTATTGTGTAAGGACTAAAAGCATAATAACTGGGTAGGTCTGGGTTGATAAATAAACCTAACCGTTGGGGTATGTGGACAGTGACTCATACATCCTCCACTGCTGCCGTTGCTATTCCACTCACGTGTTATGGTTCGCGTCCGTGTAACCACAGCGGTGGTTGGTTATGTATTTATTGTATTTTTTTGTCATAATTACCTCTGTATAAAACACTCAGGGAGAAATTATGAAAATGAAAACGGTGATTTTGTTCCAAACCTCCCACGAATCAACAGACGACTGCTCCTTCGTTTAAACATTTACTGTAGAACGGATGAAGTTGATGATGTTGGGGAAAATGAAGAACCACATTTTTGGAAATCGGAAATTGCACAAAACAAAAGAACGACAACAGAGATTGCGGAACAACTTAAAAACCAACTGTCCAGTCAGGTTGGGAACCCAGCCGCCACAGTGAAGGGCTATCATCATCAGGGACCACAGCTCAGTGTCCAGGGGCAGCAGGTTCACTTCAGACCGGTGTTACGTTGAGGACATTTCTTAGTAGTAAACAACACATTTCCCTCAAGTCATGTGATCGCTGGCGTGGATATTGGGACAGTCACAGACCCATTGTCTCTCTCTCTCTAGTCGATGGCCTGCAGTCAGATCTCTGTATCGGTCTGGACTACGCTTGGAATAAAGACTTTCATATGCTTCTCTGTGTGTGTGTGTGTGAGAGAGAGAGGGAGAGAGACAGAGAGAGAGAGAGACTGAGAGAGAGAGAGAGAGTGAGAGAGAGAGAGAGAGAGAGAGTGTGTGTGTGTGTGTGTGTGTGTGTGTGTGTGTGTGTGTGTGTGTGTGTATGCGTGCGTGCGTGTGTGTGTGTGCCAACTAGGGGCCACATCAATAATCCAGAGTCTTTGCTTGTACAGCCACAGGCTCATTAGGAGGCCCAACTTCAGTTTGGGTTATGTGCTTTCCTGTCAGTACGAGTTGGACTAATGAAGGGCCAAATGTTGATACCATTATGATGGGAGACGGTTCTAGAACCCAGAGAAATGATCAATAATAAATGATAAATAAATGATATTCATAGTCATACAAAGGCTAGATATGACCGTATGAGACAAGCCACTGAGTTTCTACCTCATAAGTAACTCTCAAAGCTGTATAACGCTGAGTTTACTGAGGGGAAGAGAAGAGAATAAAGTAGCTATATAGTCTCTATACCTCCCAAAATGTTATAAGTATATATATAATGTTATAGGTATATTTACGAGTGTAAAAAAAATAAGATTGAGCGTATTTAGATTACCCACCCCTGCACAGTGTTGGGCTTCCCGGGGACAGATGTGTTGTGTAAACACAGCTACGGACACTTGAAGCCGCCTGAGCTACGGCGCTAATGGCACACTTCACACAAGTGAGGTCGGGACTCGCATTACTCACAACAGACTCCCTGTGGTAACACAGTAGTCTGACTAGGTGGGTGACCTGTCACATTTAGACACGGGAGATGTAATACTGTAGAAACTTCATGAGAGGAAAACTCGTTGGCTATTTGGATTTCACAAGGGCGACGGCAGCCTCAGTCATAGTTCACTCGAATCACACTTAATTACATCGACATCAACCGCTACATCTGTTCCTACTACTGCTGCCTTTTACTTAGCATTTCACGGTGGAGAGGTAGATTTCAAATGGAGTATACACAATTATAACCGTCATACTACCCCTCACATTCTCTCCCCTGCGCTCCACGCTCTCGCTCTCCTCTGAGAACACTCCCGTGTTTACCGCTCAGTTCTGTCAGGAGATGGAGAGGGATGTAGACACACATGGAAGACATCTATACAGGATTTAGATTTCATGCCTCACGCTCAGGCCAAACGCTCGGCCAAACCACTGTTAGACAGAGAGAGAGAGAGAGAGAGAGAGAGACAGAGAGAGAGACAGAGAGAGAGAGAGAGAGAAAGAGAGAGAGAGAGAGAGAGAGAGAGAGAGAGAGAGAGAGAGAGAGAGAGAGAGGGAGAGAGAGAGACAGAGAGAGAGAGAGAGTCGTACGAGAGCTGGGCTGACTTCTGAGAAATCACATCAGTTGAGAGGAGGAGGGGGGGTTGGGTTTCGTGCCACGATGAGAAGTGTTGGATGGCCAATTAAGGGCTGAGTTTAATGAAAACGCTACTTGGAATAGAACTCCCGCCATTATGACTACGTGGTAGATTAGAAAACGGTCTGTCTGTCTGTAGTCATAGTAAATTGAAACTCAACTGTTCTCAACCGAAGGTGCTTTCGTGTATAAGCGAAAGTCAGATTGGATGAAGAAAATGTAATCGAAAATGCTTTCCCTAACCCTAACAACCAGCTTTCATCAAGCCTATTAGTCAACATATTAACACTTTGTTCAGTGTTTATTACTGTGTAATAACATCATAATTAAAAGGGATGAATTCTAAATGATGATGCTTGTGGCTCTACTTTGGGGTCATCATAGACCGTTAGTCCTTCAAAGCAGGATCTCCTAGTCTCCCATAACTGTTTATGATAGGTGGCAATAACAGGCATGATCTCAGCCCCGAAATACCCTCCTGTCTACTAAATCCCTCCAACAATAGATCCAGTGGGTCAAGTCTGATTGAGGTAATAGAGATCATTCTGTGTTTTTATGATGTTCCTAACTCAAGACAGCTTCTCCTACACCTGGTCTCTATTGGTCGTACGGGGCAGAGCTGGTCGAGGGTAAACGGAAAGACATGTTGTTGTTGGGAGAAACCGTCGAAACTTCAAGAGAGAACGTTTGCTATGACAAGGGGAAATTTGTAAACGATCACGAAGTTCAACGCTTGTCTGTGCTTCTCGGGGGCCATGCTCCAAATTGTTCATGTCGAGATCTTCTTCTTCAAATCCATCTGTTGATTTCCTAATACATCCCATGCAATGTCGCTTCACGGCTTGAATAGCTGACTTCTGAAGCAGCCAAACATCAGCGAAAAAACACATTAAGTGGAACACAAATTTAGCACGGTCTTATGATTCAATGTGATACAAATACAAAACAGCAAACTAGTAGTAGTACAGACAATGGCGGACTCAGGCTGTTTGAAGGGCAGGGGCGAAAAGAAAAAAAGGGCACCTACTGCACAACATGGGACCCCATCAGTGCACATGGTCAAGTTTAGACCATTGGAGGGGCACCAATAGGGCACGTCCTCTAATTTTCGCCACTCAAAAGGGCATTTTTGCCATTCAAAAGGGCACTTAAGAGAGACGTTTTTCAACCGTGGGGGCACCAGGAGGGGCGGTCGCCCCCCCTGCCCCCCCCCCCCCCCCCTGAGTCCGCCAGTGAGTACAGACATACGCAATGTATTTTTCACTTTGTTTCAGAAAAGAAAGTCTCCAATCTAAATGTTCTGTACAGGACGCCAGGAACCTGTAAAACAGTGGAAGTCTTTTTTGGGTGGAGGTGGAGGCCTCCGTATCGGCTCTAAAGATCTGGTAATTCTCACCCAGCTGGTGTAAACAGGGAGAGCAGCGGAGGTACTGGAGGTCTCAGCTCCTTATCCGGACAGGAATCTGGAACTCCTCAACGGTGCAGCCTGCAGGTTCAGTGGAGGTTGAACCTTTCTGCTCTCCCTCAAATTCCTCCCTGATCCCCGACTTCCTGAAAATAACACCTCTGGCCTTGCCACACATACAAACACACATGCTTCTGGCTCTGTCGCACACGCGCAACGTACGCATGCACACACACACGCACGCACGCACGCACGCACGCACGCACGCACACACACACACATACGCATGCACGCTCACATGCACACACACACATACACACACACACACACACGCACGCATGCATGCACGCTCACATGCACACACACACACACACACACACACACACACACACACACACACACACACACACGTGCACACCTACGGGCGCAGCCACACACACTTTTGGGTTGATATGAGTCAAAATTCCCAAGCGCCAGACAGACAACAAATGGCTTGCGTGAGTTAATTGACTCTAAGCCGTGTATTTCTTGTTAAAACAAACCAAGCTGTGCCGTGTAAAATATCTAGAGAGTGGAGAGCAGGGTGAAAAATGAAAGCAGGTGGGGAGACAGAGACATGAGATGAAGTTGTATTCACCACTCACATTTACTATGTTCAGTTCAGTATTTGAGTCAGTGTATAACACCATTTACGTTCCCATTATGAATTTTTTTTTAATTAAATTTGTTTTTCAGATTTTATCCCTTTTTCACCCAATTTGGTAGCCAATTGAACCCAACCTAGCATCCAATTATCCCCTGCCTATTGCGAAGGATCCGCCGCACGACCCCGTGGCCGGCAGTCCCAGAAGAGGCCGCCAGGCAGACTAGCTGACTGGCTCCTCGAGCCCAGCACCTGTTATTCCGGCACCCCGGGGGCGCTGTTGCGCGACGGATCCTTGTCCGGAACTACTCCTATACCGCCCTCGGGAGCGGCCGCTCAATATGCCGCTCCCTGTGTGTGCCCCAGCCATATCCGGATCTGGCGAGCTGGGATACGATCCCAGTCCCCGGTGGGCAGCTTGCACTAGTGGCCAGTGCTTAGACCGCTACACCACCGCAGGGCACATTATGATTGTTTTTGTACTTTTAAAGGGTGATTTGCCTCACCTTAATGTGAGTTGTTGTGTTTAGTACAATGTAAAAAGACATTTTGAATGAGTGAGATGATCAGAAATGAGTGGACGAGAAACCTTTGGCAAGGAGCATTGATACAATTACCACATGGCTAACAGGACAAAGATATTACCATAATAGCTTTCTCGCTGAGAAACAAATGCCACTGATACTATGTGAAGTATTTAAGAATTTACATAAGTGAAGAAAAGGAGGACAAATAAGTTGCTGGCTCACACAAACTTTGAAGATGCAGGGATAGAAACACACATGTTTTAATATTCATATTAAAACATAACTTTTCAGACATTTCATGATTATGTTGTAGCACATTCTACAGCAATCTACCGCAATTTGGTCTAAATCACTTGACTACACACTATTGGGCTAAGAAACGGTATTGTTATAGTGATAGACAGCTATATGACTGGCACTTTTGAAGGGTTTCTCAAATAAAAGACTAATGGGACTCCAGTTCAAAGACACATATCATTGTCATAATTAGATTCACATTAAAAAATCGAAACCATATTTTTTTTAACCGTATCTTCTTGCCAATTCAATTCGCGCTAAAACTCAACCACTGTGTTTTGTAAACATTTTAAGTGTTACCAGATCACAATGAAATGTCAATATGGAATTAATAGGCCTATGTTAATGTAAAAAGAGAAAGCTGTTTTCCACTTTCATCTAGGTTTCCCACAAGAATGGGTCGGCAGTGGCTCAGGAGGTAGAGCTGGCGTCTAATGATGCCGCACTGTCTGCAGTTCGGCGGTTTGAACCCAGGCTGGCAACGTGTCGAGGTGTCCTTGAGCAAGGCATTGAAACCCTAATTGCTCCAGGGTCGCCGTCTATGGCTCTGACCCCTTGCCTAGAGCGTAAAATAACAAATTCCAACATTTGACTGACAAGTTGACTACCTGGCGATAAAACTATTATTTTTATTATTATTTATTAGAATGGAACGTTAGGGTGTGATGCTGAGGAGGCCTAGCTCTAACTCTGTACCCAATGTAAAACACCGTTCTTGTGTTGTGACGTACAACTGCTGTACCCCAATAGCACATCACAGTGTGTAAGGGGCGGCTGTGGCGCAGGAGGTAGAGTCGTAGGTTGGCAGATCGGCGGTTCGAGCCCCGGCTGGCCACATGTCGAAGTGTCTTTGGGCAAGACACTGAACCCCAAAATTGCTCAGAGTGAGCTGGCCAGCGCCTTGCATGGCAGCTTGCCGCCATTGGTGTGTGAATGTGTGTGTGAATGAGAGGCCGTTGTAAAGCGCTTTGGAGCAGCTTTGGAGCAGCAAAAAAGGCGCTATATAAGTGCAGTCCATTTAACATTGTAAGGATGTCTGTGTGTCTGGGGCGTGAGGAGCGGAGTGAGTCCAGTGACTAAGCGTGCGTGAGGAGTAGCCTTGCGTGAGACCTAAAGACATGAGTCACTTCCTATCTATCCACAATAGACTGAAGACCCATCTCTTCAGGCTCCATCTGAACTGTCCCTCCTGAGACATCTACTACCCCCCTGTATAAACAATCCAGTGTCAAAACAAACAAAAACGAACATCCTTCTTCGAGCACGACGACTGCCAATGGATCCAGGCCTGAGCATAGATTACTTTTTCCTGCCGTGACTGGTGGATAGATGATTCACTTACTTAGTCAAATGTATTTGTTGGAAGTCGCTTTGGATAAAGGCGTCTTACAGCTAAATGCCAAAAATGTAAAACATTTAAAAATGACGCGTGACCTTTGACATGTTTGCGCATGTCCACCATCCCCCGGGGAGGGAACACAGGTGGAACACAGGAACACGGTCACACAGGTGTGCTGCTGCAGAGGAGGGCCAGGTGAACCAGTGAACCACGGTGCTGAGAGAGTAAATGGTAAATGGACTGCACTTATATAACCTTTTTTGTTAACATAAATAAAGTATCATTGAATTGAATTGAATTGAATAACCTTTTTTGCTGCCCCAAAGCTCTTTACAACGGCCTCTCATTCACCCATTCACACACCATGGCAAGCTGCCATGCAAGGCGCCGGCCGGCCCGCCCACTGGGAGCAATTTTGGGGTTCAGTGTCTTGCCCAAGGACACTTCGACATGTGGCCAGCCGAGGCTCGAACCGCCGATCTGCCAACCTTGTGATCATTAGACGGCGACTCTACCTCCTGAGACACAGCCGCCCCAAGAGTGTAACATCAGTACAACACTGTGAATTCTACTTTACCAGGGACTTGTTGTGTTTCTGATGAACCCTGAGTCCTCATCCTGTCGTCATCCTACCCGCCATGCCAAACCCGTGTCTGTGTCAGGCCTCCCACACTAAAACAGTTTACAGTGGAACTGTGTCTGCAGGTGCAAGCAATTACAACCATTGTTACAACCACGCTGCGCTCAATCACGGGCCCAATATATCAGCAATGTGTGTGTGTGTCTGCGTATGTGTGTAGGGGTGAGAGAGAGAAAGAGAGAGAGGGAGGACAGAGAAGAGAGAGAGAGAGAGAGATAATCTGTACTAAGTCTATCATTTTAATGTAGGCTACCATTAACACATATCCGTTGTTGTTATAGCCTAGACAGACGCTATTTATTTATTCAGGAACTGCAAAGTTAGTAATCATCTAATTCAAAACAATAGCAAATAGATTTTCTTTTTTTATCAAACTCAAAAAAATAAATGTTGGTCATGTTACCAGGTCTGTTCATGGGTTTACTGCAGAATACAGCACTCAAGAGCGCCCTCCTGTGGTGAGAAGACTGGACACTGCACTGTTGACTGGCTAATGAAACTTGACTCTACAATAACATCATTCAAAACAGTTTACACATAATAATTAACACATAAACACAAACAACACAACAACAGCTCTCAGCTTTCTGTTAAAAGTTTTAATGTAATTCTGAAATACAGTTGATATGACAATTTTACATAACCTCATAACACAAGTGATTTTTATATTACAGTTTTTTTTGTTTTGTTTTTTTATCGTTTAACTATGTTTTAGTTTTTTTTCTTGTCGTTTTATACTAAAGCTCAAAGCAAAAAAAAAAAAAAGTAACAATGATTGTTTTACCTGGACAGTTAGGCTCAACAATGAACATGACAGGATTAAGGGACTGCTGCAAGGGACAGTGGCAGGCAACTCTGGTCTTGGAGAGTCACAGAGCTGACAGGCGTGATTTGTTCCACCCAAGACTGACACATCTCGTGAGTTTAGAATGATAAGGTTCTATCTCCGTTTAGAATGATAAGGTTCTATCTCCGTTTAGAATGATAATGTTCTATCTCCGTTTAGAATGATAAGGTTCTATCTCCGTTTAGGGATATTCAGAGATATTGAGCGACAAAGTTTTTACATTCCATTATGTTTGGTGAGATGGAACCTTTGTATTTTATGAATTACTAACTCAAAAATGTCAACATTTTAAAAATAACACCACACAGGCATTAATAAACACCTAATGGATCAGATTATGTAAAAAAAATAAAAATAATAATGGAGATAGAACCTTATAATTCTAACGTCACAATCTGCCTCTATTGCAGAAATTCACCTCAAACTAAGTCCAATCATCATTCTTGAATTTGCAATAAAGTACGAATTGAATTGAGACCATCCATCAGTAGAATCAGGTGTTTCTCTAGTGCTGGGTTGGAACAAAACCCTGGAACACCCTGCTTGCTCTCCAGAATCAGAGTTACCCACCACTGGAATGGCAGAGGTAAATAGTTCCCCACCGTGGCGGTGGTGGTTTTGTTTGGACTGACTGGAAAAAGAGAGAGACCGCTAGTTTACTGACATTGCAATAGCTGTGATAAACACTTCCATGCCACGCAACTAGAACTAGGTCTCCTGGACAGACAGACATATTGTGGGGTGGTGGAAAGTGGAAAGTGGGTCTACTCTAGACACGCTCCGGGTTTCTTGCCTTTGAGGCAGCCCAGACCTCCACTATGACTCACGGCGGTGGCTCCCCAAGTCTCAATGTTTACACCTCAACCTCTTTAGCAATCATAGCTAAGCATGTAGCACACCCGGGTCCCTCGTACTGTTATAGGCTAGGCCACATTCTAGTTCAGACTCTTATTACATCTGTAGGGCAGTGGAAGGGAAGGACACACTGGCATGAACCCTTTGACACCCTCAAAACCTTGTGTACAAAGCTGTGGACAGGCTGAAATGGGTCAGCAGTAGCAGCAGCAACATTTAACTGTAAACTACCAACTATATTCATAGACCTTTAGTTACATGAACACATTACAAACTGGTGACAGACACAGTGGACACCCTGGCAGCCGTCCATACAAGATCTCAAACTGGGGGGTCTTTCTGTTGGGGAATTATCATAGGACACCCCATGAGGAGTCTGTTTCAACATATGGACATTTGATCTTCATTTTAACAATATGTGGGGTGAATGGGGGTGGAAATGTCATGGTTTGGGGCTGCTTTGTTGCAGCAGGGCCTGGGCCAGCTCACCATCATAGAATCCACTATGAATTCTTTCTTGTATCCGAGGGTGCTTGAGAAAAAATGTGAGACCATCTGTCCAAACATTTAAGCTGAACCAGATGTGGACCGTGCAACACGACAATGACATGTTCATGTAAATGTAAACATTCCAGTAAATCCACCAAGGAATGGCTCAAAAGAAAGAAATAGAGTTCTAGAATGGCCAAGTCAAAGCCTGGAACTTAATCCTATTGAGATTCTGTGGGATGATTTGAAACAGGCTGTGCTGCAAGACACCCCTCAAACATCACACAGCTGAAAGAGTTCTGCATGGAGGACTGGGAAACACTTTGTCCCAGTCAATGTCAGAGACTGGTAGACAGTTATAGGGAACATCTAACTGAGGTTATTTCAGCCACAGGGATAGCAATATCAGCTATTAGGGCATAGGGTGTCCTAACTTTTTCCTCAGTAGGAATTGGCATCTTTGTAAAATGTTTGTTAAACAAGTGATAACAAAGGTAGATTTTCTGCGATTTTGATTTCATTTACTTCACCTTTATCTATAGATATTGTTTGAAAGAAGATCAAATATTGATATGTTCATATTTCTTAAAAAAAGAACTAAATATTTCATGGGGTGTCTCAATCTTTTCACATTGACTGTATATGAAATTCAACAGGGCAAAAATGGGGTCTGCAACTTTTTACACATACTCTCTGAATGTGTTGCCTGAGTGTGTAGTGTCTAGTTAGGACAATACTATGTCTGTCTATTGCTATATGATATGACTGTATCTATGACCTCGATCCACACCGTTTGAGCCTGCTGAGCAAAATGACTTGGCATGAATAGGGCATTCTGGGAATAGCGTCCTTATCTGTCGTTGAGGTGGTCAGTTGATGCCCGTTGGAAAGAAGGGGTGTCAAGTTAGCCATGGTCTTCTCTCCTTAGTCTTAAGCCCAATTTATACTTCTGCGTAAAATCTACGCCGTAGCTAGTCGCGCACCTCTCCAAAAATGTAACTACGCGGCACACCTACGCAGACCGTAAGAACTGTGATTGGTCCACTTGGTGACGCAGACCGACCAACGCAGAACTATAAATTGGGAGAGCCCTTGCGTAGGCTACGGCATAGCCGCGCGTAAATTCGACGCAGAAGTATAAATTGGGCTTTAGTCTTTCTCTCATCTGAAGTGGGTGGTCTGGTCTGCCCCAGCTGAACAAGGATAGACTACTGTGTCACGGTTTGAAATGGTCTAATGTAATGTGTGATGCTGGATGGCGTGTTGTTGAGAGGCCAACAGAATACAGAAGACATGTTATAAAAACATATATTCCAGTCACAGATACAGTATGAGACAGATGCTCTTGTACTATAGCAGCGAGGGCTTGTCCATGTCAACTCAGTGTCAAATAAGTTCAATGCTCATTACTTATGATCAAAGACAGGCTGTTTGGGTCTCATCTGAAGCAACGAATCAATGACTTGACTCATAGTATAGTGATAGGGAACAGCAACACAAATAGCACCGAGTTATGGAGCAAAAGACAGCAAAATCAACAAAAGATAACATTTTGGAGGGACCTAGCTACAGTAAAAGAGACGTTCAAGAAAATGCATCAACAACAACAAAAAACATGAGCGAACAAAGTGTGTGTTACAGTCACTCCCCAACAGAAAAACCACCAGCAACCTCTAATGTAAACATTCAACACCTTATCCGTGACCAAACTTGATCAATGGACACACAGCCCCCTGTTGGTTTTGCATTTAACAACATTTTTTAGATTCATATTGATGGGATCTAGAGTCACAGAGTAGGGAAAGTGCTGTATAACGACGATGGCCCCTTTTAACAAAGACAAGATGGCATACATTCATATCAGAGTCCTGTGTCCAGAGGAATTAGCTAAGTCCTATGCAGAGTCACATAAATACACAGAGTTTGGTCAATCGGTCTTCATCTTGGCACCAAACATCCCATGACAATAACATCCGTCTAATGTTACAATGCTATTGTCTTTGAACTGTTCCATGCCAACATGGCGCCCATGAAAATCCTACATGTCAAACAGAGTTAGCCAAACACTGTACATCTATGGCTCTGGTCCTATGTAATGTCGCTACATAAGCAAGATAGTGAAGAACGTAGAAGAAGAACATAGAATGTAGAACACAAACATACTGTATACAGAACACACTGAACAGTGAGGAGATTCTACAGACTGCAGTGATTAGTACAAAATCAGGAGGGTCGTCCTATTTATACACTTAAAGGCTGCTTGTTCAATAATATACATATTAACGGGATTTATACATTTTTTAACCAACAATATTTCTACTTGCCTTTTTTTTCCAAATGTTTTTCTTAGTACGCTTTTTTGTGTTAAAAATACATATTTTCACATCAAAGGCTTTGTAGTACATGAAAAAAGGAGCACACTATAATACAACAGTTTTAGAGATATAACTCGTTCCACTGCTATGAGGAAGAAAAGGCTGAAAACAAGAGGAGCTACACTTCACTGAAGGAAATACCACTTTCACCAAACTTCTTTTTAAGAATCTGTTTGTTTTCGTATGTCCACCGACATTCTAGAGCATTCTATTTACAGTCATAAAGAGTCGTAAATAGAAGGCTCGGCAGCACCCACCAACCTATTGGTGAAAAACAACGTGCGGTACGGCATTGTGCCGCACTATATCGTACTGTTACCTTCCTGTGTGTGCGTAGTGCCCCCTGTTTCTTAGTCTATAGCTCTTTGAATAACACGGCAGCATTAGTAAGTAGTTGTTCTGAGAGAATGTGCATTTCAGAGGTTTTGGATGTCAAAACTAGCTGGGATGGGATGCAATGAATGACATATGAAGGAAACAATGTTTAGGGGAAACACCCTTTCAGTTAGAAAGACTAGAAATGAGTCCACACTCTTAACTGTACTCTGGGCTATACAGATGTCAAACAGGTCAGCAATGGTCTAATCTGATCTGATGTTATGGGTCAGGTGATGTACGGTAAATGATGAGTTGTGTTTGGTTGGTAACTTAACAAGAACAAACCAGCTAAATAATTGTTATCTCAAACGTAACAATACTAATATATTTGGGGAGACCAATGTCAAACATGTTGAGTCAATCTTGATGAAAGGACAAATCAAATCGCTATTTTCAGGGGAAACTTGAAGGAAACGTTCTAATTCAACAAGCGTACTTAACTGTACTTAAGCTATTTGGAAAACGGGTACTAATTTGTACTCACAAATTGAGCTCAAATAGCTATTAAAAGAAACAAACTATGTACCACTGATAATAACAGTAACAAAAATAAGCACAGGTGAATTCCATTATTAAATGGAACCCTTTATTAAATCTGTTGCTATGGCGACCAAGAACATGGAAGCAGGGACTTTACAATGTGTGAACTAAAGACTAGGAACTGCACATGGACAAAGGAGGTATCTATCGACAGACTGATCCAAGCTTGAGTGAGTGTGTGCGTGCGTGTGTGTGTGTGTGTGTGTGTGCGTGTGTGCAAGCATAATCTTAGAAAAATAAAACTTGAAATAAGAGTTCACAACTCTTAAACAGCAACAACTCATTGAAATAAAAATAAAAACGTTATAAATGATTATTTGCTTGCTAGGCAACTAGATCTTTACCTATCAGGAGTGGAATACGAGTTCCCACCTGGATTCTTAAGTGCCAAAGGTCTGTATTCTGTATTCTTGCAAGGTGGACAAAGACATCCCATGTTTAACTGCAAATCTCTTAGAATGTATCTTACATCAGAAAGAAGAAAAACAAACGTTCTCTCAAATTCATCTCACACCCTCTCACTCATCAATATGATGAGTGTCCAAGTCACAAACCAAAAACCAAAAAAGTGTTTCTGTTTTACAGGTTGAAAAAGGGAAAAGAAAATAACAAAACAACTATAAGTAGAACATCCATCCTGGATAAGTATGACTGTAACTGCAGAGAGAGTGAACTGAACTGCACGTATCTGAGTTAGTTACGCCTGCATAGGATCCTTTTCTGAAGCTCCCATTGCTGGTTGACCCC
>NC_137677.1:3470904-3475904 GCF_963989245.1 Nansenia antarctica
TGAGGGGGGTTCACTGGGAGGGTCGCCGGCTGGCGGCTCTCTGCTGCTCTCTGCTGGCTGATCACTGCACTTTGGCGGACTCTGGAAACAAGGATGGAATGGAATGACACATTCTATTCCACGTTCATTCTATACACATTCTATTCCATGTTCATTGTATACACATTCTATTCCATGTTCATTGTGTACACATTCTATTCCATGTTCATTCTATACACATTCTATTCCATGTTCATTGTATACACATTCTATTCCATGTTCATTGTATACACATTCTATTCCACGTTCATTCTATACAGATTCTATTCCATGTTCATTGTATACACATTCTATTCCATGTTCATTCTATACACATTCTATTCCATGTTCATTGTATACACATTCTATTCCATGTTCATTGTATATGTTACGGTACATGTGGGAATACGGTACATGTGGGAAAACTAGGGTTAGGGTTAGGTGCTAGAGTGCTAGGGTTAAGATTAGGGCTAGGGTTAGGGGTAGGGGTAGGGTTAGGGTTAGGGTTAGGGTTAGGGTTAGGGTTAGGGGTAGGGTTAGGGGTAGGGTTAGACATGCCAGCATGTACCAAGTCAGCCTAGCACCTAACCCTAACCCTAGTTTTCCCACATGTACCGTATTCCCACATGTACCGTAACATATACACATTCTATTCCATGTTCATTGTATACACATTCTATTACACACACTTTAACTATACAGTGTAGCTTGTATTGCTCGCTGGGCTAAACAGATTCATAGAGAAGGCATAGAGATAACACTAAGACATGAACAACATAACCAACTTAGTCGATGACAGACACGATAGTTTACGTAGAAGAGCTTGACTCACCAGGACACGATCGCACATGTTTTGTCCAAACACAAACTTGGCGCCAGTGTCAGCATTGTTCACAGGTTTCTGTAAGCTGGGTGGAAATGAACAGGGGACAGGTTCTTACTCAGACACATGAAGCGAATTGACATTCAACCTTATTGTTATCAATGAGTTTCAACTTCACTGAGTAAATTGAAATCCAGGGTTCCCACACCTTCTGAAACATCAAATTCAAGCACTTTTCAAGGACTTTCAAGACTCAATTCCCTCAAATTCAAGGACCCAATACGGCATAGTTTGAGACAGATCTAGATGAGAATTTATATAATAAGTTTTTAACTATCCGCTCACAGACAACAATTAAAAAGAGAGGCTTTTGAATGTGTGAACACTAGATGGTCTCTTGCCTTCTCTACCACAGCACAGCAAAACAATATATTGTGAAATATGTGTAAAGTTACTGTGTTAAGTTAAGCAATGTGACTTATCTACTATAATTAGTAATAATTACATTAAAAAATTTTTTTGAGAAAGAGAGGGGGGAATTCAAGCACTTTCAATGCCCCATGTCTATTTTCAAAAACTTTTAAGGCCTTGATTTTTTTTCCTCAAATTCACAAACTTTCAAGGATTTCAAGGACCCGTGGGAACCCAGGAAATTAAAACTGCTGACTGATGATGACTGTCTATTGGACAGATGTCTTTTGGAAGCGTACCGTACCTGGGCGTGCTGATGTACTGTAAGAAGTAGTTGGTTTCCCCCTTTTTCGATTCTGCTGACGGACATCCTCTCTTTTTCGATTCTGAGACTTGACTGCTTTCATCCACCTGTCAAACAAATAATAACAAAGGATGGAACACATAAGAGTCCTATCATATGCAGGAGCTGTGCTGTGTTGTGGTGACTTCCTATCATAACTAAAGGCTGTGAAGTGAAGTCTGAGGTGAAGCAGAGAGAGCGTTTGACATCTATCCCCCCCCATGTCCCCACGGCCACCCGGCTCCTAAATGCTGCTGGTGTCCCCCCCCCCCACCCCCTGACCTGCCCCCCATCTATCTACCCTCCCTCCACCCCCACTCAGAGAGCTATGGACTGTCTTGACCTGAACACTTGATCTTTTGGCACTTCTTATATTTATTTATTACTTTTTGCACTATGATGTTGGTTTGCACTGTCTTGTCCTGTCTTGCACCTGTCCTGTTGTAAACTGCGCTCCACTGTCCCAAACCAAATTCCTAACATGTTTACATGTTGTCATGGCAATAAAGTCTTCTGATTCTGATTCTGATCACATGGAGGTGCTGGTGCATTAATATCGTTTTTTGTTTGGTACTTTTGAGTTTTCTGTTAAGATGCGTAAATGAAATTTTGTTTATAAAAGTTTCAATGTTTTGATTATGTACTCATGGGGAAAAACCATACATGTAAAAAGGGTAGGCGCAATCAGCCATGGCTTCAGCCTACACCTTTTTGGTCCTGGTGTTACGCATTGTGACTGTGTACATTTTTAATATCTGTCTGTATTATGAATTGTATACCGGTAAGTTGAAAAAAGGGACCAAAATAAACATTCTCATTCTCATTCTCATTCTCTCAGACGGTAGTGGACGTTCCTCCAGGGAGACTCCAGTCACCTTAGCTCTGTCTTGGACGTTCTGCCCAAACACAAACTCCACTGGCGGGTCTTCTCCCTCCATTTTCTCTCCTGCTTTCCTGCTCTCATCTCTCTCTCTTTTATTCTCCTGAAAGATAAAAGAAAGAAGAGTAAGAGAGAGAGAGAACATTAGTCGAAATGTCACAACCGCCACTGTTAAAGCCGATTAACGTACGTGACAATGTGAAGTGTGGAGTGGAGACGGGATGGAGAGGAGAGGAGAGGAGAGGGATGGAGAGGAGAGGAGGGATGGAGAGGAGAGGAGAGGAGAGGGATGGAGAGGAGAGGAGAGGAGGGATGGAGAGGAGGGGAGAGGAGGGATGGAGAGGAGAGGGATGGAGAGGAGAGGGATGGAGAGGAGAGGAGGGATGGAGAGGAGAGGGAGGGATGGAGAGGAGAGGGATGGAGAGGAGAGGGATGGAGAGGAGAGGAGGGGAGGGGAAGGATGGAGAGGAGGGATGGAGAGGAGAGGAGAGGGATGGAGAGGAGAGGAGAGGAGAGGAGAGGAGAGGAGAGGGAGGGATGGAGAGGAGGGATGGAGAGGAGGGATGGAGAAGAGAGGAAAGGAGAGGGATGGAGAGGAGAGGAAAGGAGGGATGGAGAGGAGAGGAGAGGAGGGATGGAGAGGAGAGGAGAGGGAGGGATGGAGAGGAGAGGAGAGGGATGGAGAGGAGAGGAGGGATGGAGAGGAGAGGAGAGGGATGGAGAGGAGAGGGATGGAGAGGAGAGGAGGGGAGGGGAAGGATGGAGAGGTTAGATTACCGGTGACTTGGCTGTGTGTTCTATGGATCCTTCACAGTTGTCGGTGTCGTTCTGAGACGCTGGCGTGCCTTCTGATGACCTGTTCACTCCGTTAGTACCACTGTTCAAACCTACAGCGGAGAAAGATACTTTCAGGGACATTCACCTCATGAGGTCTGCTCTCACATCAGCGCTAGACAAGATGGAGGACAATAGACATGACAGAACAGAGAGACAGTAGACAATGTTTCTACCTAGAAGTCTTACAGGGTATATATCGGTACAGGAATCTTGAGGTTAATTTCGATACCATTCTAAGACTTTTTTAAAGACCTTGTCAATATTTTTCCAGACCTCACCGCCACTTGGAGCTGTAACCGTTTACATCAGTGACACCTTTAACTTAACAGGTTTAGTTTGCAATAGACTAGACCACTATCATACAACAGAATTTCCGGTTCATCTTTGTTTTTTAATAAAAACTAATAAATTCACAAACTTTTACTAAAAGTTTTTAGGACTCTTTGGACAGAGTCTAATTCAGAAAAATACCGACAAAATTCAAGACCTCATAAAATCGGGATAAGACTTTTTAATACTTATTATGGGTCTTGATTTTCCCAAAATTGATTCATCAACTTTTAATACTTCTCAAGACACCGCGGACACCCTGTCTTAGTTGGACTGGGTTGTGTGTATGTGTGTGTGTGTGTGTGTGTGTGTGTGTGTGTGTGGTTGTGTGTACTACTCACTAGACTTGGCTGACGGAGCCTGTAGCACGGCGGGGCGCAGTACACTGCGCTGCTGCTCCTTGGGCTTCTGACTTGGGACACCTGCAACACAACGTAGATGGTAAATGGACTGCACTTATATAGCGCCTTTTTTTGCTGCTCCAAAGTGCTTTACAACGGCCTCTCATTCACCCATTTCACACACACATTCACACACCAATGGCGGCAAGCTGCCATGCAAGGCGCCGGCCCGCTCACTGGGAGCAATTAGGGGTTCAGTGTCTTGCCCAAGGACACTTCGACATGTGGCCAGCCGGGGCTCGAACCGCAGATCTGCCAACCTTGCGATCATTAGACGGCGGCTCTACCTCCTGAGACACAGCCGCCCCACAACGTGATAAAGTACTACTCAATACGATTCCCCCTATCCTAGACTCATCTTATTTGTATGATGATGTTTTGGGTATTGTGTTTGCATCTGAGCTTGTGCAACAGAAGTCGAAATGAACAATAAAGTTTCACACTAAATGAACAATAAAGTTTTACACTAAAGGAACAATAAAGTTTCACACTAAATGAACAATAAAGTTTCACTCTAAATGAACAATAAAGTTTCACACTAAATGAACAATACAGTTTCACTCTAAATGAACAATAAAGTTTCACAGTAAATGAACAATAAAGTTTCACACTAAATGAACAATAAAGTTTCACTCTAAATGAACAATAAAGTTTCACACTAAATGAACAATACAGTTTCACTCTAAATGAACAATAAAGTTTCACACTAAATGAACAATAAAGTTTCACACTAAATGAACAATAAAGTTTCACTCTAAATGAACACTACAGGTTTGAAGTGTGCAGGCGTGACCCTTGACCCCCCACCTGTACTGGGAGCCTGTCCATGAATCAGAGTAGGAGGCTTCAGACGAAACCCTCTGTCCGTCTTCTCCTCTGTGGAGGGAGGGAGGGAGGGAGGGAGGGAGGGAGAGGGAGGGAGGGAGGGAGGGAGGGAGGGGGAGGGAGGGAGAGGGG
>NC_137677.1:3478404-3538404 GCF_963989245.1 Nansenia antarctica
AAACGCGGGAGTAACCTACTAGCTATCACAGCTAAGGGAGGGAACTGTGAAGCCGTCGGAGGGAGAAGTGATGTAGGACCGACGCCAGGAGGGCCAACAGATGGATCTAAAGGATGATATCAACCTCCTAACCGAGTTACTGCTGCCTCCCTGCATGCCTGCTATAATTTGCCCTTTGCCTATTTATAGGGAGAGAGCCACGTGGATTGGCTCTGATTCCAGGGATGTGTAGCTATGACTTACTTTCTATAATTTCCCCACCTACCATGTGTGGGGCTGCCTACGCTCTTGGCATTTCTAGGGATCCAGGGCAACATGATGCAACTAGCTACAGCGGCTGACTGGACTGGATAAACAGTGGGGTAGTGGTGGTCTAGTGGATAGTGAGTTGGACTTGTGATCAGAAGGTTGTGAGTTCAAATCCCGCCTGAAACCACACCACTACTAGTGTGCTATTGAGTAAGGGGGAATGTCCCTGTAATTCGTAATTGTAAATCGCTTTGGATTAAAAGCGTCTGCTAAATGGCAAAATAAATGGCAAACATAATGTGTATACTGTATAAAAACAGAGAGAGCATCAATTTAAAGAACGATATGAAGCGAATACAGAAATGATATATGGTTAGGTTGAAGGCAATCAGGTTATAGACATAGCAGGTTAGTTGTATTTATGTTATGGGACAAACATAGCAATACAACAAAGGCTTTAAAGAACGTACGTTGTTGAACTACCAGATTGTAATGGAAGTCTTTCAGCATAGAGCTTCTACGTGGTCACAGGGCATTGTAATAGCTTGGCGTTAACCACCGTGCCCTCGAGGGGTGAAGCAACACATGCATGAACGCTGGCCAAGATGGGGAGGGAGAGAGCCTATGAGTGCTTTGACTAGAGAAAGTGTATGTTTGAATAGCAGACTTAGGCTAACAACAACCAAAACAACTAGCCTCCACAGTGTCTGACCCAAAAAACTAGGCTAATCAAATCAAAAGGCCAAGAGATTGAGATCAATCTCAAAAGATGCTTCTTGACATTAACACTTTAGAAAAACAAGGAAGTGGATCACACAGACTTCACTTCCTTGATTTGATCTAAAACAGTCCCAATGACATGTTGAGTTTTAGTCACACTCTGGTCTTTTCAAATGTAGGCTAGCCTTTCTGATTAGTATGGCTATTTCAAGTTCGGCTGACAGAAAACATAAGTGTGTCTATTGTTAATGGCACAGCCAAGGCTATGTCTATTCATTAAGCTGGAGCCTAAGGCTATGTCTAGGCTATGTATGTCTATTCATTAAGCTGGAGCCTATTCTTAGCCTTGGCTTATTGTTCGAGCTTAGCCTATTGTTGTTATGTCTTCATAACCAGTGAGCTCTTTAAAGGCTTTACATGTAGCCTACATATCAGTGTTGTGATACGTGAATGACTGCACACTCACACCTGTGCCGGATGAGACGATGACACCATGGAGAGACAGAAGAAGGATGCATGCCTAGATTGCTGCCTAACCACATGCAATAATACTAACCTACACCTTTGGTTGAAACCTTTACAAAGATGCGACATTGTCTCATTGAAGGGAGTTTAATGACCCACTTGACTCAACTCAGAATAGAGCTAGTATTGAGCACCGTCTCTACTGTTCACTCACCCTTGTCATCTTCCATGCTGTCAACTCTGACCCCTAACTCTCTGGTTCTCTAACCCTCAACAGGTGACAAAATGTCACTCTCACTCCTGCTTGAAACAAACAAGACATCATCATGAACATTTCAGTAAATACTAAATAGGCAAACAAAAATAGTTCACTGTGATTGGCCGCCCTGTTAGATCGAAGTAGGACACTGGTGTGGGACGAAGGATGTGTGGTAGGGCTTCTAATCCCAAAACCCCTGTCTCAGTTTCAAACAGCATCAACGCCCCTGTGACCTCATCCCTCGTAAAGTACAGCTGATGAAAAGGAAACGGAATCTGAGCCACAGAAGAGAGGGGGTACGGAATGGGGTTCCAGTGTCTTTAAGGGGGTGCAGCTGTCAGATATAGCCCAAGAAAGGTTGGAGGCTACTTGAAGTCATCTAGATGGCAGATCTTCACAGTGCCTGGAGAAATGTTCACTATACTACTGCTGCTTCTGAGCGGAGCAGAGAACGCAACCATAGACTAGCCTATAACTCCATAGTCTAGACACCTTTAGAGTGACATTCGGGAGCACTAGAGTGGCTACAGCCGACAACAGGCATTAATCCCATTAGTCTTCGACTAGTCACATAGTTAGCCCGGCGTCTAAGCCTCTTACGACTGGGATAGCAGGAAAACCCTTTGATTTTACTTCCCGATTGATTGAATATTACACCACATTTGAATGAATGCTGATGCTGTCTGAAGGAGGAAATGTCATAGCAAATCATTGTTGTTGTTACTCTGCCATGAATACCAGTAGAACCGGTGGACAAGCATGTCACTGACTTCATGTCACATACACCAGTCTCTATGTTGCCCATATCGATCTCTGCTATCTTACAGAGGAGCTATATTCATATTGCTTGTCCCAAAGAAGCCCCATTTGTGACCGGGGCACTGTTCAATCTGGGAACAAACTTGTCAACAAAAGGGCAAGGAAGAGACAGACACCTGTAGACTGTCTGAGGTCCCTAGCTGTCACTTTTCACTAGCGTTCAAACCTCCAGGAGACATGCCACCTAAACACCTAATGACAGTATGTCAATAAAGGCCGGTAGTGTCTGTCTGTGTTGTGACTGGTGACTGTACGAGTGTATGCTGTCTGTGATCTAGCTAGTGAAGGTATGGAAGGTGCGAGACAGTCACAGGCTATTCGAGAGAGAGAAACAAATCCACCCACCCCAAGTGTCCATACATAGCATGTGTGACCCAGATCTCTTCTATTGTTCATTCGTGCGTTATTGAATTGCTTTGGTTATAAAACGAGCATGGCATTTAGATACATGAGATGCAATACAAGAGAATGTAGCAACAGACATAATATTTGACATCTCGTGAGCTTAGAATGATAAGGTTCTATCTCCGTTTAGGGCAGTTCAGACTCAGAGATATTGAGCGTCAAAGTTTTTACATTCCATTATGTTCTGTGAGATGGAACCTTTGTATTTTATGAATTACTCAACTCAAAAATGTCAACATTTAAAAAAATAACACCACACAGGCATTAATAAACACCTAATGGATCAGATGATGTAAAACAAATCCCAAAAAGTCCAAAAATGGAGATAGAACCTTATAATTCTAACAGTCACAAGGTGACATTCTGCCCCTCCCATCTCTCCCCGGGTTGTGTTGCCACACGGTCTGTCTGTCACTCCTCCTGTCTGTCTGTCTGTCACTCCTCCTGTCTGTCTGTCTGTCACTCCTCCTGTCTGTCTCCTGTCTGTCTGTCACTCCTGTCTGTCTGTCTGTCTGTCACTCCTGTCTGTCTGTCTGTCTGTCTGTCACTCCTGTCTGTCTGTCTCCTGTCTGTCTGTCTGCCTGTCACTCCTGTCTGTCTCCTGTCTGTCTGTCACTCCTGTCTGTCTGTCTGTCACTCCTGTCTGTCTGTCTCCTGTCTGTCTGTCTGCCTGTCACTCCTGTCTGTCTCCTGTCTGTCTGCCTGTCACTCCTGTCTGTCTCCTGTCTGTCTGTCTGTCACTCCTCCTGTCTGTCTGTCTGTCTGTCACTCCTCCTGTCTGTCTCTCTGTCTGTCTGTCTGTCACTCCTGTCTGTCTGTCTGTCTGTCTGTCACTCCTCCTGTCTGTCTCTCTGTCTGTCTGTCTGCCTGTCTGTCACTCCTCCTGTCTGTCTGCCTGTCTGTCACTCCTCCTGTCTGTCTGTCACTCCTCCTGTCTCTCTGTCTGTCTCCTGTCTGTCTGTCTGTCACTCCTCCTGTCTGTCTGCCTGTCACTCCTGTCTGTCTCCTGTCTGTCTGCCTGTCACTCCTGTCTGTCTCCTGTCTGTCTGTCTGTCACTCCTCCTGTCTGTCTGTCTGTCTGTCACTCCTCCTGTCTGTCTCCTGTCTGTCTGTCTGTCACTCCTGTCTGTCTGTCTGTCTGTCTGTCACTCCTCCTGTCTGTCTCTCTGTCTGTCTGTCTGCCTGTCTGTCACTCCTCCTGTCTGTCTGCCTGTCTGTCACTCCTCCTGTCTGTCTGTCTGTCTGTCACTCCTCCTGTCTCTCTGTCTGTCTCCTGTCTGTCTGTCTGTCACTCCTCCTGTCTGTCTGTCACTCCTCCTGTCTCTCTGTCTGTCTCCTGTCTGTCTGTCTGTCACTCCTCCTGTCTGTCTGTCTGTCACTCCTGTCTGTCTGCCTGTCTGTCTGTCTGTCTGTCTGTCTGTCACTCCTCCTCCCCCCTGTTAACACATATACCAGAGGCCGGGAGCTCTAACGTCTTCTAATGTTCACTAAAACGACTCGCTTTAAGTCGAACTATTGTCGTAACTACCGGCTCTTTGCATGCCAGCTGAGTCCTGTCACTGTCCTGACCATATTATATAGCGTAGGTTTATATATTCCCTCTCTGTCGTGGTTCATTCATTACATTTGTTTATCTTTCTCCACTCAACGGTGCCTTACCTTCGTTTGCCAGGTCCGCCATTTTACTTGGAGCTCCCAGAATGCACCGCGCGGTCGACATGCGTGGTATGGGTAGAGGAGGGAAATTCGCTAGATGCCACCACTAGAGGGAGCCCTTCACAAGTATAGTAATTTGACATTGATAAATTATTCCCGTTGAATTAGGGCCCTTTATTTATTTACCCCAAACACTGTCACAAACAGACGAAACGTGTTAAAAACAGAATTTGTTGTCTTTATTGATTTTTGATTTTGAACAATTATGTTTTTACATGATTGAACCAAAATAGTCAGTGATTACAAAGTCAGTCAACAATGACAATAGCAAAAAAAAGAAGTCAATAGCAAAACGGCAATTGAAAGATTGCTGACATGTTAAGCCTATGCTACAGTTAGTTTAAAAGGATTATACCCTACTGAGTTCCTCCCCATAGTGGTTCATAGTTTTTTTCCCAATTTAATAAACAAAATAATTCCCTGTTAACCTACGTGATAATTATCAGAGATAGAAAGTGCTAGTCAAACAAAGGCCATAATGTCCACCTTGGCTCTGTTCACATGTTGAGAACAATAGATAAATGCTCTGACCTTATTTAGTCTCTCTGTCGTATTGGCAACAACCTCAGATTGTTTGGACCAGCCTCACAGGCCGAGGTAGTGAGAGTGAGAGGCCGTAAACCTACTCTGTGTTATTAATAGTCTGGTACTGTAAGGTACGGTTGTACAGGCAGTAATGTTGAATCAGGAACACCACATCAAAGAATATGGACAACAATCCAAGTCCAGCCTTAGTCGGGTCCCCAAAGATCAGCTTCCATTCATCTAAACACATTAACACAAACACCCATGTTATTTACAATATAATAATAATAATAATGTTAAATACAATACTGTAGAGTACAAGATCAACTCATACAACGTTCAGGCTCGTACAGTATAAAGTATGCTATTTTGTCTTACATCATTTCCTTTTCACACCTTTTCACAATGGCTTACTTGGTTTGATCTCCTGTATTTTGTTTGTTGTTATATCTGATTTTGCTGTTTTTATCTCATTTTGTTTTGTTGATTTTAATGTTTTGATATGTAGTTTTGAACTGTCTTGTAAGGTGTCCTTGAGAGCCTTGAAAGGCGCCCATAAATAAAATGTATTATTATTATTAATATTATTATTATTATTATTATTATTATTATTATTATTCATAGTTCAAGTTTATTTCGAACAGCAGACCAAGTACGTTGGGATACAAATGATTTTAAAAAATAAAATAAAACAATAAATAAAAATCCACATGGTTAAGCTCTCCGAAAGGGAATAGGAGGAAGCAAAGCTTATTTGTCCTGTCCCCATTCACACACTACAGTTACAGTAGCGTAAGATTATCATCTTAGCCGTGGAGATTCAGCGGTGAGGCTTACCGTTGTTGTAAGACTGTAGAAACATCTGGATGAGACTGAAGCTGCCGCCTGTGAAGTCCAGCAGCACGTTCCCGATACTCCATCCCTCTGTGCTCTGCCTCTGGTAGTTCATGCGGGCCTGACGACACAAAGACGTAGACATTTTACATTTACATGTTGGCATTTACAGTAGCAGACGCCTTATTCCAAAGCGATTTACAATCAATACATTTGAATCATCAATCCACCAGTTGTAGCAGGAAGAGTAATCCAGCTCAGGCCCGGGGCCATTGATAGAAGGAAAAACCTTCTTCTATCACCTTCTTCTAAACCTAGGTGTTTTATTTTTATTTGTTATATATTGACACTGGAGAAACAGAGAAACAGTACAAGGGGGTCAATAGAAGTTTTTAGGGGACACAGTAAAGGGGAAAAGCGGGTGTCTTCAGGAGACGCAGTGCTGGGGGGCAGTAGATGTCTCAAGATAATAAATTACAATATACATTAGACGCTGAGAATCCAACCCTTTACAGCAATTCTACTGAATCTAATGCCTGACTATAATGTGTGCTGTTGAGGTTTGAGAAGAAATTTTTTACTCCAGGCGGCTAAAATGCAAAGATGTTCATGCTCATTTTCTTTTGCTAAGCACAAGCATTCTTAAATCAAGTCATAGACTTCAAGTCCTGTAGTTTAATGCATCAATGATAATGTATTTGCCATAGCGTGACATTAGAATTATAAGGTTCTATCTCCATTTTTGTCAAAATTGAGTTTTTTACATAATCTGATCCATTAGGTGTTTATTAATGCCTGTGTGGTGTTATTTTTAATTGGTAATTAATAAAATACAAAGTTTAGTTGGTAATTAATAAAATACAAAGGTTCCATCTCATAAAACATAATGGAATGTAAGAACTTTCACGCTCAATATCTCTGAACTACCCTAGACAACATAGAACCATATAATTCTAAGCTCACAATAGATGAAAACGGTCCTGTGAATTCCGTACCTGAGGAATGTACTTAACCAGGGTGACACCTAGCTTAATGTAGGAGAAGTAGTACAGATAGTCCAGCCAGGTGATCTTGTGGGCGACTGCCACAAACAGGGTGACCAGGGCAAAAGTCCAGCCAATCACCAGAAGGCGAATCGCCGTCATGGACACTTTCTGCCCTCCTCTCTGCAACACAAGCACACAGGAAATCACTCATCACTTTAATGTTGAAAACAAAGGGAAACAAACGATTACCAAAGGAACACGCCAATGTCTGTTTTTGCCAAATTTGTTTTACATTTTCCCCCAGTTTAATGTAACATGTGTCTCCTGTCGTGACACATAGGGGACATCAAGAGAAGGAAGTCATTGTGTTGCTCACCTCGTACATGATGCACTGACAGATATAGACTAGCGTCAACACCACGGCGTGTAGGCTGAAAAACACATCGTTGGCGTCCACCGGGTTCACACCGTTAGGATACTTCTTTATGAACTCTTCCTGGAAATGAAACATCAATTTCATTGAAAAGGTGCAATAGAAATGGGCAATAACTCTATTCTAAGTGCCTATTTATACATTTTTACAGTATTATTACAGTATTATAACGCCACTGACCTCATGTCTTTTAGCTTGCTTTTATAGTTGTTTTTATTTTCCTTAAGATTGTTGTCTTTATTTGCACTTGACACCACGGACCTCATTGTCTCTTAGCTTGTTTTATAGCATTTTCGCTTTTTAATTGTCTAGTGTGTAATATTATATGTGTATATGTTTGTGAATATGTTTTCTGTTTTTGCACCTTCAGAAGAACCACTACAATTTCATTGTATAGGCAACTGTACAACGACAATAAAGTCTATTCTATTCTACTCTAATTACAACAACAACATTGTAACAGTGCAACACTAGCAACGTCCCGAACGCTGTACAAACTGGTATACAGGAAGATGCGTTTGTAATACTATAGAAGGTTGAGAATAATGTATCCTACTCTTTCACCAGAGACAAAAGATAATAATAATTAAGACTTCATAAATGGTTGTGAAAGCAAACAGAACTTATCTACCTTCATGTAGGGCACCCAGAAGAGGCCTACGTTGAAGACACTGTAGGCAATGAAGCCTGTCAAGTTGAGTGCCAGGAAGTCAAAATTTAACCCCACCACACTGTCAAAAAAGACACACTTTATTATAAATCATACACAGATGTCATTTTTACTTCTACCTCATGAGCTTGCAGATAAGAAATTGTTGAAACTGTCAAGTTTTAATTACATACCTTTTTCTTTTCCAGTTCGAAATGGCCTGGGGGTAGAAAGACACAGACCATGCTACGAAGTAGATCCATCCAATAACTTGATTGATGATCATCAGGATGTTGCTCCTGACGACCAAGAAACGGATCCTGGTGGTGAAGCTGGAGGACATAGCAGGAGAGAGCTTTAGTACTGTTCAGTATTGCTGATTGCAGATCTACCGGTGCAAAAACGAAAAGTAAATGATCATAGAGTTAAACATTTATCAATTCAAGTTATATCTTTGTAAGCTTAATTAATTACAAAGCTGATTTAGAAGACACCTATGCATGGTAGGCCTATGAGCTATGATGGTGTAATAATAATAATAATAATAATAATAACGTTGATTTCTATAGCGCCTTTCAAAAACCCAAGGACGCTTTACAATTCTAAAGGGGAATGGTCAGACAGACAAAACAGAAAACAAACAAAGCAAAACAGAAACAGTGACTAGGGGCCAAAGGCCTTGGAGAACAGATGGGTTTTAAGGGTTGATTTGAAGGAGTCCAGGGTGGGGGCGTTGCGGATCACTATGGGGAGGGAGTTCCAGAGGGTAGGTGCGGCCACACTGAAGGCTCTGTCCCCAAAGGTCCGTAGGTTGGTGCGGGGGGTGTAGGAATCAAAATATTTAATAGTAGACAGAGACAGACAAGGAGAAGAGCTCACCTTTCTATGTCAGTATTGTTGCTGTATAAATACGCTGTCACCTGCCCCACATGTTCTGCACGGACCATAAAACTAGTTGATGAGGCTCCTGCTGGCAGCTCAAGCTTCGTAAAAGAAACACAGTTGTGGTTATGTGTGTGAAGACAGTACACATAGTATATGTGTGAAGAATTGTGACTTATGGTTTAAGGACATACACTGACTACACATCGTGACGTTAGAATTATATGGTTCTATCAAAATTTTGTTTTTTTACATAATCTGATCCATTAGGTGTTGATTAATGCCTGTGTGGTGTTATTTTTAAAATGTTGACATTTTTGAGTCAGTAATTCATAAAATACAAAGGTTCCATCTCACAAAACATAATGGAATGTAAAAACGTTGACGTTCAATATCTCTGAACTACCCTAAACGGAGATAGAACCTTATAATTCTAAGCTCACGACATGTAGTCAACATCTACTAACAGCTCACATCATTGTATCATCCTAAACAACCCTAAACTTCTGAGCTGGGAAGATGTCATCAAATACAAAAAACATCTGCCTGGTCTACAGAATCCTGCATAACCCCGCTCCTCCTCCTCTTAACTCATTCATAACTCAACATAACAACAGCAGTCAGATCACCAGAAGCACCACATGAGGTGACTTTCTAGTCCCATTTAGGAAAAGCACATTTGGTCAACTATCATTTTCTGTTAAAGCAATACAAAACTGGAATTCACTACCCCCACCCATATCAAAGATATACATACATAGCACATACTCCACCTGTCCAACACAACTTAAAACATGGCTGTCCGATAACTATAACTGCACACATTACTCTCTGTCAGATGTTTTCCTTCTATCACTGAGACTGCCAATGGCCCCTGGCCTGAGCTGGATTACTCTTCCTGCTACAACTGGTGGATTGATGATTCACTTGCTTAGTCAAATGTATTGATTGTAAGTCGCTTTGGAATAAGGTGTCTGCTAAATGCCAAAAATGTAAATGTAAAATGTAAGATGTGATTATATTTGACATAATCATCGATGCTGCCCCTCGGTCTCTGCTACCTGCCTGTGCCTGCATGTATGTCTTGTACTTTCAATGTTGTTGCTGTGACTATTTTCTGTTCCCTTGTCCCCTTTGTATTGTATGAACTGCATTGACGCTGCTGCCATCATCTGTGCTTGCTTGTTTGTGCTTGCTCCAATTGTGTGCGATATGTCATGTCTTTCTCCATTTCACTTATGCTTCCTGTAATTGTAAATGTTGTTTTTTTCTTTTAACTAATATATTTTAGGGTGCATACATACTGACAACTTGCCGACGGGATAGAAAACATACCTCCTCAGGAAGCGTAAGTATCGTCGATACATTTTTGGAAGAATAAGTGATGTGGAAGAGAATGACCGCCGACACGTTCAGAGGAGAACTGCAAAAGCAGAACAACGAGGACGGAATTAGACTACTGAATAATCTCTGAAACAAAACACCAGGAACTGAACAACTGAACTGATCTCGATCAACTGTGTCAGATATTGATACACAACCAAATATGGCCCAGTTATTATCTTATATAGAGGTTAAATTGGGCAACAGATGATAAGAGTCAGTGCATACTGTACCTCGGCGTTATGGTGATGTTGGTCGAGCCCCTCTCCTCCAAGTCGACAGTAGCAAGTGCCGACAGAGAGACACTTCTGTTACCATCTGTTGAGGGAATATGAGATTATTCAACCAAGTGAGTCAGCTTTCATAACAGACAGGCATGTATTTTCCATCAAATTAAATCAGATCATGAGAGAACAAGGGAGAAACTCACCACATATGACATATGAACAGAGTGCTATGACCAGGATTGATAGATGCCAGGTCATTGACATGTTGACTGGAAGTACCTGGCCAGTGCAGAACTGAGGGGAAGGCAAGGCAAGTTTATTTGTACAGCACATTTCATACAACAGGGGCAATTCAAAGTGCTTTACATGCATTATTTAAAAATACAGCAAGAGCAGCATAGTAAGAAAATAAAAATTACAATGAATAAAAGCAAATATAAGAAGTAAATAGATAAAACATTTAAAAAGACAATAGTTAATGGAAAAAAGACATTGATAGAAGTGTCTGTGTTTAAGAGAAGAGAGCATATGCTGTGTCCAAACAAATGTCTGAGTTCAACAACAGTAGCCTACTAACTACACAAAGCAAGCATTGCAATGGAAATATGCTACATTCAATCAATGAACTTCATAGCCTGCTACTTGATTTATGCTAAACAACGTTAATAAACACACAATCTACCTGTATGATCAACTAATAGTACAATACCACAGAGGTCTGTTGTGCTTTGTTTTAACTCGCTTCCGTAAACTGGTGCTCAGTCTGGTCATGTGATCCGGTCAGGTGACTGAAAGCAGGAAGTGCTGTCTGTTGCTAAGCTGCGTTCAACACCGTCAATGTTATTAAACACCCGATAGGCGCAACTAGAAACACCCAATTAAAGAATAATGTGTAATCAAATTATTGTTAGTATTAATTTATATATCTATATCTATACACTACCGCTCCAAAGTTTTAGAACACCTACGTTTTTACAGTTTTTTATTGAAATGTAGCTAATGCAAAAAAGAATTCCCTGCGAATCGCGCATGCGCAGACGTAACTGTTACTCAGAGTTGCCAAGTCTCACGCTGTGGCCGTGAGACACACGCGTTTCGTTTCAACCAGTTCTCACGCTCTCACGGCACACAACAAATGTTTCTCACGCCGAGAAAGAACAATTGTTTTACGGGACTTATTATTATTTTGGAAATTCATTGAAAGAAAGCTACTGGATATGAGTTTCGTGACGGATGAGTTCGTTTCCGACCAGAAGGGATTTCTTGTGCTAGAAAACAACAAACAACAACAAACTGCTTTTTATGTGCATGTTTAGTTGTATGCAAACTACCTCAAATCATCAGCATTTCTGATTTTGAATCATTAGATTCATTGCATTTTGTTGATTTTGAATCATTCATTGCATTTTGCATGCATTTGGCATGCATTGCATTCTGTTTTAAATATGTCAACGAAGCAGAAAGCAGGAAGCAACGAGGCAGCGTGGGGTCAGCCCCCTTGCAAAAAAGTTGCCAGGTCAGAGGAAAGTCAGGAGATAGTGGAGAAGGCAGTGGGGGAAACAGTGGGGAAGGCAGTGAAGGAGGAAACAGTGGAGAAGGCTGTGGGGGAGGCAGTGGGTGAGGCAGTGGAGAAGGCAGTGGGTGAGGCAGTGGAGGAGGAGAAGCAAACTAGAAAAAATCAGAGAAGAACTCATACTGGAGCAGCCACCTATAAGTCTGGGTTCAAAAGTGAGTGGTCAACCAAATGGCCCTTCATCACCGCAGGCACGACCAGCTCCTCCTACTGGTGCGCTGTGTGCGGGCAGGAGAAGTCCTGTGCCCATCAAGGGGTCACGGATGTCAACAGACATGTAGGAAGCAAGGGGCATCAGGCCAAAGAACTGGCACTACAGGCAGCAGTGGCACAGTTGTATGTCGCAGCCTCTGTCCCAGCCTCTGTCCCAGACACTGTTGGTGGCATGACAACACAAGAAGCCAAGGTAGGCTACAAGAAGTAAAGAAATAAATAAATTAAAAAGTGTATGGGCTGGGCTTTACTGGCAGGTTGTTTAACATGATATGAAGCTATATATGAATGAATGATATGAATATATGAATGAATTAATTAATATATATATGTTACGGTACATGTGGGGAAAACTAGGGTTAGGTTTAGGTGCTAGGGTGACTTGGTACATGCTGGCATGTCTAACCCTAACCTTAACCCTAAGCCTACCCCTAATCCTAACCCTAACCCTAACCGTAGCACCCTAGCACCTAACCCTAACCCTAGTTTTTGTACCGTATTCCCACATGTACCGTAACATATATATATATATAATATAGATATGTTATATGAATATGATATGATATGAATATGAATATGAATGAATGATATGAAGCTCTTAAATTAACCCTTTTCTGTTGCAGACAAGGAGAGCTGAGGTAAAGGTGGCCGTGGCGATGGTTGCACACAATGTGCCATTTTCAGTGGCAGATCATATCGGCCCGTTGCTGAAAGATTGTTTTAAAGATTCCCCCACCGCACAGAAGTACAAGTGTGCCCGCACGAAAACAGCGTGCATAATAAACGAGGCAGTGGCGCCGCATTTTAGAAAGGAATTGGTCATGAAGATGAGGGAAAGTCCTTTCACGTTGATCACGAATGGGTCAAACGATACAGGTATTACTTTCGACAGCCTATATTTATATTTCTCCACACTTTCCAGCACCCGTTTTATAGATATTATAATTCACCAAACTGCAGTTTGACGTTTGGCCTTAATCTGATCGACATGTACCTTATCATTGCAGGACGAGAGAAGATGAACCCACTCACTGTGCGGGTATATGATGAGGACACCAGAAAAGTTGTCCATAGGTTTTGGGATATGTGCACCACCAGCGGGCTTGGCTGTGGCACGGCTGAAGTCATCTACCTAAAGATCAATGAGGTCTTGGAAAAACATGGCATACCATGGGGCAACTGTGTGAGTCTGTCCGTTGATGACGGACCTGTCAATACAGGAGTCAGAGATTCCATCGCATCCAGAATTCGTAATGAAAATGGCAACATCTACGTTCATGGGTGCCCCTGTCACATCGTCCACAACACTGCGAAACAAGCTGGCCTGGCGTTCTTAGAGGCGAGTATAACCATGTATGATGAATGAATGAATGAAAAAAACACTTTAAAAAAACACAAGAAGGGAAGGAGCTGGTTTACATAAATAAAGGCTATGTACACTATCCACTATACTATACTGTACATATAGACGACTAGGGTTGTCATATTGTACATAGTGTTATTGCACATTTATTTAAAGTGTCGCAGTTTGCAGGCTTGAAATGTACATATTTGTGCCTCAGCACTACACCTGATTTTTTCAGTCCAGCAGCTGCCATCAATCCGTCCAGACTGTCCAGGGCCCAGAACCTAGGTCTTTGCTGTGTTCAGGGCCTGGACGGCCCTGGGGTAGAAGCTGTTCTTCAGTCTGTTTGTCCTTGCGGCCATGTATGCTTTCAATGACCTATCTGTTAACCTAATGCCCAGTAAAATGGTTTGTTGTGCTGTAATGTGTAATCTATGACCCAAAATGTAATGTGATTGTGAATCGTATTCATGTATTGCAGGTGTCTGGATTTGATCCAGAGGATCTGGCAGTGGATGTGGGATTCTGGTTTAGAGGTTGCACCAATCGGACAGGTATGCACTTTAACCAGTCCCAGTCCCAATATAGTACAAATCGTGAGCTTAGAATGATAAGGTTCTATCTCCGTTTAGGGCAGTTCAGAGATATTGAGCGTCAAAGTTTTTACATTCCATTATGTTTTGTGAGATGGAACCATTGTATTTTATTCATTACTAACTCAAAAAATGTCAACATTTTAAAAATAACACCACACAGGCATTAATAAACACCTAATGGATCAGATTATGTAAAAAACTCAATTTTGACAAAAATGGAGATGGAACCTTATAATTCTAACGTCACGAAATTAAAATGCAGAACATTTTGATTAGATGGAAATTAAGAGGTAACATTCTTTTCTCAACATTCTATTCTCGTCATAGAATTCTGTGAGTTCCATGAAAGTGAGTATATGGAAATGCTCCAGGACATTCCCCTCCGGTGGTTGAGGCTGGAGAAGTGTCTGACTCTGGTTCTGCGGCAGTATGAGCCGCTGGCCAGCTACTTCAAGTCATCAAGTACCGGTAGGTCTAATTTTTCAATGATACGAATGCAAGATTATTACAAGAGACTGAAATGTAAACTTAGTCTAATGGTAAATGGACTGCACTTATATAGCGCTTTTTTTTCCAAAGCTGCTCCAAAGCACTTTACAACGGCCTCTCATTCACCCATTCACACACACACATTCACACACCGCCGGCCCGCTCACTGGGAGCAATTTGGGGTTCAGTGTCTTGCCCAAGGACATTTCGACATGTGGCCAGCCGGGGCTCGAGCCGTCGATCTGCCAACCTTGTGATCATTAGACGGCGACTCTACCTCCTGCGCCACAGCCGGCCACTCTACACAACCTGTGCTTTTTTATTCACAGATGAGAAACAACCGCGGTTCAGGAGGCTGTTGGAAGCGTTCTCTAACCCGATGACGGAGGTGTACCTGCTCTTCTATCAAGCGACGTTGACTGTCTTCTCCACTTTCAACCTCCTCCTCCAGAAAGAGAAGTTCTCCATCTTCCTTTTACACGATGAGGTAAAATGGGAGGGTCAGGAGGATATGCTTCTGCCAATAATGTGATATATATACGTTTGTTCCTTTTTTCATTAAGTGCTATGTCTTAGGTCTAAAGTCATTTTGATCAAATCTTTTCTGAAATACAATTTTGTAGATGACAAATTTCATCCGCAAGTTGTGCTCGAAGTTTGTGAAGCCTGTAGCCCTGCAGGGCCGGGGAACGCATGACATCCTCTACAAGGACCCAGCAAACCAACTGCCAGGTGACTCCAAGTTTCCAAGTTTTACATAAGCAGATACACATCCACTATCCACTCACTGACCTCACCTAGACTGTTTGTGTGAGGGCTGCTTGTTCAGACAAGTCGTGACGTTAGAATTATAAGGTTCTATCTCAATTTTGTTCAAAATTGAGTTTTTTACATAATCTGATACATTAGGTGTTTATTAATGCCTGTGTGGTGTTATTTTTAAAATGTTGACATTTTTGAGTTAGTAATTCATAAAATACAACGGTTCCATCTCACAAAACATAATGGAATGTAAAAACTTTGACGCTCAATATCTCTGAACTACCCTAAACGGAGATAGAACCTGATAATTCTAAGATCACGAAGTTATGAGTTTGATCGTGTCATCACTGATGTGATGGGAGATACTTACAGAAGGGTATTGAAGTTAGCTATTGTGGTTGTTGATGATTGTAAATGAACTCTGTAAACGAACTCTTGTAAACAAACAAAAATACATTTTTATTTTAAACTTACCTGTATTTAGCTACCTGTTCTAAAGTAATTGATAGTTGTATTGTTATTGTGTCTCTGGCAGGAGAAAAGCTGAATATCGGCTTTACTACGCGAGCTACGCTCAACAGGCTCCTTGATGCAGGAGACATCACACCGCACCAAGTGGAGAGGTTCCAACAGGCGGCACTGGCGTTTCTCTTGAGGGCTGTGGAGTACGCCATGGAGAAACTACCCCTGGGAGAACCCCTGCTCAAACACGCCATGTTTGTTGACGTCCAGCGGAGGACAGAGTGTGGTGTGGAAGACGCCTTGTACTTTGTTGACAGGTTAGGGTTGACTAAGTTCTGATCATTTTGAATAGATTGTAAAAAGTTTGATAATCACATCTGAAAAACAAACCCTGCTGTTCCAGCTGCTGTAACCAGTGGTGTAGTCTAGTTTTTTCTAGTGGGTATACTGTGATTTTTCCCTCCCAGCCTCATATCGTTCATTTTGGCATAAAAATAAATCTGCGCTGCCTGTCTAACGTTATATATATCTAAATTACATGTTATAAGGCTGATCTGTGCATGATAGTGCTGCATTTTGGCATATTTCATGTCGCATCTCCCCCCGTTGATGGTATATGACGCTATAGTCAGTCGCAATGGTCCAAAATTCAAGTGCTTCGTAACACAGACGGGGTGAATTTTATGAATGAAAGTGAAAGTTCTGTCACAAAACGCTGTTACGTATCCGCACACATTTTCAAGTGGGTATATGGAAATCCTTGGCCTTTCCTAGTGGGTATACGGCGTAGTCCTGCGTATCATGTAGACTACACCACTGAACTGCTGTAACTATATCAGACCAGTGCACATTGTGTTCTTTTTTAGATTCGCTGAACTTCTCCCGTACCACGGACCTCAAGAGCATGACCAACTGAGTGAGGAGTTTCTGGATTACCAGTTCATGGACATTCCCATGCCACCAGACCCAGCCACGTTCGACGTCGAGTGCTTTTGGGGGTGCATGGCATCAGAGAAGAATAGGGTAATCATTATTCTGCACCCTTTGACACATACACATTGACTTAATCAACTTGCTGCATAAGAACAAGCAAATCCTTGAGTAATTAGGCTTCCTATGTACATTGTGGGGCAGCTGTGGCGCAGGAGGTAGAGTCGCCGTCTAATGATCACAAGGTTGGCAGATCAGCGGTTCGAGCCCCGGCTGGCCACATGTCGAAGTGTCCTTGGGCAAGACACTGAACCCCTAAATTGCTCCCAGTGAGCGGGCCGGAAGCGCCTTGCATGGCAGCTTGCCGCCATTGGTGTGTGAATGTGTGTGTGAATGGGTGAATGAGAGGCCGTTGTAAAGCGCTTTGGAGCAGCAGAAAAGGCGCTATATAAGTGCAGCTCATTTACCATTTTAAATGTTCTTCTAAGGTGAGCGGGGTGAGCAGATTCGGGAGGCTCTCTCAGATTGCCAAGTTGGTTCTGGTACTTCCGCATTCAAACGCCGACGACGAACGAGTGTTCTCCGTGGTGGGGATGAACAGAACTAAAAGCCGGAGCAGTCTGGCTCTCGACGGAACCCTTTCATCCATCATGACGGTGAAGATGGCGGGCCTCGAGCCACACTGTTTCAAGTGGGAGCCCCCTATCTCTGTTATTAAGGCGTCAAAATCTGCCACAAACACCTACAACAAGGAATTGGAACCAAAAAGGGTTGGGGTTGTACTGCATAAGATGTTGTAACTTTATATGTTCTTCCAATTAATTCAGAGGATACATTTCACACTCGTTTTTGATTGAGATTCTCTTGCGGTTTGGAGAGGTGTCAATATTGTGTTTGTTGTGGTGTGGGTGATGTGATACGCTGCTGTAGGCTACTGACAGTGTCTGTTACTGACACGCTTCATTATTTGCTGACTGATGTTTTTCTTTTAAAAAAAGAAGAAATAAAAAAAAGTATGGTTATGGTTTATGGTTGTGTTTCACTTTTTTATAATGTTTTATTTTCTGTACCTTTTTACTTTTTATAACATTACATCCAATACAAACAATAAAAAGGTTTAAAAAAAATAAAAAAAAATAAAGGATTGCGACCCTGATGGGGAGACTACAGAGTTGAATGGTGGAGAGGAAAAAGCACAAGAACATCATCTCAGTCACTCTACAAAATGTGTCTGTAACCAAGTGGCCAAAAAGAGTCCCTTAATGGAACATAAACTCATGTCCATAATTACAGTACAGGACTCTGCAAAGAATGCAAAAAGGTCAGGGGGTTATGATCTGAATAAACGACCACTGGATGGGACCCCCCTCCCACATAAACATCAAAGTGCTGCAGAGCCCAAACCAGTGCCAAACAGTACCCAAACAGAACCCAAACAGTACCCAAACAGTACCCAGACAGAACCCAAACAGTACCCAAACAGTACCCAAACAGTACCCAAACAGAACCCAGACAGTACCCAAACAGAACCCAGACAGTACCCAAACAGAACCCAAACAGTACCCAGACAGAACCCAAACAGAACCCAAACAGTACCGATAAATCAGCCAACGTCTCAGAATTCTTAAGCCGAGGACGCAAAACACCGTCTCCAGGCCCACTCACATCCTCCTCCCACCCTGCTGCCACCACAGGAGTGGATGGAGATGGAGACACCCCATTCACTGTGGTCAACACAACCGGCTTCACCTCCAAGACCGTATCTACTCCGGCCCTAGGTGAACGAGAATAATAACATTTTAATACGTTTATGTGACAAAGTTGTGTAGACTTTCTACGGTTAGGAGTATCGATCAAATAATTCTGTTCGGACACCTGTCGTACAACAGAGTAGGGACCAGTACATTTTGCCTGGAAAACTGGGTCACTCACAGAACAATCATTATGAGGAAGCCATTTACGAACCAACACATCCTCCAAGAGAACATAACCACTTGCAGAGCTCTCCAGCTCATCCTTAGGCTGAATCCCACTGAGCAGCAGCTTCAGATCAGGATCCTCCTGTTGTGCTAAAATCAACTCACTCCGAGACAAAAATTGTCAGGAGTGAACTTATCAGACTCTTTACCATCATTAATTTTAGGGTCCATGCAACTCATAGCACGAGTCATGGCGCAGGCAGTAAAAACCTCAGGAAACTCCTTCACACTAAGGTCGGGTCCTGTTGGCGGTGTAAACCCAGAACTAACAACCAGAGGTGGAGGCACATCACTCCACACTCTTCCTCCAGCCAGGTTATTTCCTAAGATGACGGCCACACCCACCACAGGCAGAGAGGGTCGAACTCCAATGGTTACTTCCCCCTGGACCAGATCAGAGTAAAGCTCAATTTCATGCAAGGGCCAAGGGGACCGACAAAGTCTGCATCCCCATCCCTCTAATCAAAACGCTGGTCCCCACACTTGACTCCTGAGAGAATGTCAAAACCGATTCCAATATAAAAGATTCTGAAGCCCCCGTATCACGAAGTATCTGGACAGGCACTTTCTGTGGGCTACCCACCAGAGAAACGAAACCTGTAGTAATAAACGGGCCAAAATCAGGATCCTCCTCGCTAATCTGTATGGAGACAGAGCCCAGTAGTGCCACCGCCAACTCAGTAGCCGCAGGTGGGCTGGATACTGAGGATGCCATCACCCCTGGTTTAAAGGGAGACCCCTCGGCAACCCCAGACACTCTTGCTGCTGCCCCACAAGCATGCGCTGCAAGAGCCAACGGTCTAACAGAGCCCCCCTTCCCACTGTAGGTTTTCTTTCCTTTTAGGACAGGACACTCCTGTTTCCAGTGACCCTTCTCAAGGCAATAATTGCATGTCGAGTTAGGATCTACTCTACTCTGACTGCCATGTTCCGACCTTGAAAAGGGGACAGAATAACCACCTCTGTTAGGGAATTTAGCACGATTTACCAATAGGTCAGTCACGTTCGGATTATGTCTACGGCTCCCATGACCATCGCTTTGAAAACGATGCTCACCAAACGGACTCTTATGAGACAGTACAAATTCATCCGCCAACACCGCGGCTTGACCTGCTGTTTTCACCTTGTTTTCATTAACGTAAGTGGTAATGCGATCAGGGACAATGGTTTTAAACTGTTCCAAAATAATCAAATTTGACAGATCCTCCAGAGTATTCACCTCTACCGCCACGTTAGTTCTCTTACAACCACATGAGTTTGTTTATCATGTTTCTTCCATTGTCTAAACCGCTGTCTGTAAGCTTCAGGAACAAGTTCATATGCCTTAAGGATAGCGGCCTTAACTGTATCATAATCTTTCCTCTCTCCACCATTAAGAGCAATATAAGCTTCCTGAGCTCGGCCAATAAGCACACTCTGTAGTAATGCGGTGCGGTCCGAAGTAGACCAGTCCCTATCGTCGGCAACACTCTCAAACAGTGAAAAGAATATATCAGGATGTTTTTCATTCAACTTTGGCAACAGTCTAACCATGGCAGACAAATTATCCCTCTTAGAATGACTCAAATCGCCACCTCCAACGTCAAATAACTTTCCCTCAGCAATCAACTTAAGGCGCTCCCGTTCATGAACCAATTTTTCAAACTCCAATTCCCGCTCTCGCATCTGAAATTCACGGTCTCGCGTCTGAATTCCATCTGTAATGATAACAATTCCTTCTGTTGATCAAATGTTAACTCAGTGGACCCAGATGCAACCCCAACGGATATTTTAGGGACAGACATTTTACCCTTTAGTATGCCCCTATTAATTAATGTATTCTGTAAAGCAGGGGTCACCAACTACATTTGTCCAAGGGCCAGAATTTTTCAAAGCACTTGTAGGGAATGTTTACCAAGTGTGCCAAACTGAATGCTCGTTCTCTGCTTTAAACACTCAGTGTGTAATTTTATAACACACTTCTAGGAAAACTGTAAACATTGGTCTCTACATTGCTACACTTTTTGCCATTTGCCTTTCCACATTGACACATTTTTCTTCTCGCACAAAGGTTTTGCTTTTCTTCTACTATGCTTTTGTTGTTTGAGGAGTGTTAGAACATTGAGAAAAAATAATAATTCCCCCATATGTTCAGAATACACATTCATACTTGACACATTTGGATGTGTGTATGTGTGTTTACTAGGCTATGTATGACAAAACATTATTGCAAACTGCTATGCCCTGCACACAGAAAAAGCAAAAGCCACAAGTGTTTTTAATGTATACTATCAGTGCATAGTCGGTGCTTCGTGTGCTTATTCAAATTATGGATTGTGTGTACCGTATTGACGCAAAAACACAGTTTTTTGTTTGAAGAGTTTTGCTAATTTTTTGCAAGAGATGTATAATGTTTCGTTGGTTTGGGGTGAGGTTTTGTGGTGTGTAGAGTTCTGCAAAAATAGCCTATAGTTTCAAAGATACGACCAAAGCAATCAGTCTGTCAGAAAGGTGTTTAAATCAGACATGTTTCCTTTTAAAAACTCTGGATGAAAACATCAGCACTTAATGTTAAGCCCTTGAACTTCATGCGTGTTTCATTTTAATAGCTTCCCCCTCCTGGCAAATTAACTTTTTGGAAAAAACATTAGAACATATTTCTTGATAAGTATTATTGATAACCAGGTGTTATCAGTCAACAGGATTTCTTCATCTCTATAATGTGATTTTCTGCCAGTTGCTCATTAGTGTTCTGGTCTGTCATTCCTCAAGGCTTTCTGCATATTTCATAATCTAGTGAAGACGTCAACCCTTGTCTGCATGGTATGCAAGGAGTGAGAAATGGCCAGTTGAAACAAGAAAGGAAATATGCTTATTGAATAAATATTGTACTTGGCTAAATCTGTGTTTTTATCTCAAATCGGAAGGCCTAAAAATAAGCTCACTTTCCAGGAAAAAGAAACTCACAATAGAACCAGTTTTCTGCCTGTTTGTTGATAATAAAACTGAATGTCTCTGAGAGAACAATTGCTAAATGTTTGAATCACCTACCTCCCTCTTAAAAGTTGGCGGTAACTGGAGGTGATTCAGTTTATTGTGAAAACAAATGGAATGTAACCTAAGACATTACCAACACAAGGCTGGCTGACAACAGTTGAGATAAATGAACATGATCTTGTAAAGCTTCTGGGAATTGATCACTGTTGTTGTCAAGAGGGTACAGATCACTATCATGCATGAACCACTGACACTTTAGCTGTGATTTATAGGGCTCCTGTATGGATGATGTAGTGAAACTGCATGCTATTCCTCATGGCTTTGTTAGCTGTTACTCCATGAGAGAGAAGAGCAGAGAAATGCCTTTTAATGCGTTATATATCCTCATTATAATTATATATCCTCATTATGTCCTTTTGACTGGTACTGTATATCCAAATTATTCTTCTTTTGCAGTTTTGTAGTTCTGAATGTGTCGACAGTCCTTCTCTTCAACTTATTTTTCAAAAACTTGAACCACAACACATCATCTTCCTGAGGAGGTATGTTTTCTATTCCATCGTCAAAACTGAAAGAGCAGAGAAATGCCTTTTGCAAAGCTTTTCAATTAGAAACATTTGACGGTTTATTATTACCATGCCCTAGCCGCAATCATTTTGACACCACTATAATTTATGGGGAGACTGTTCAGTTCTTGGCAGAAAGGTTTTTATTGGTTTTAAACTGCCTGGCATTTGAAGAACAAATGAAACAGATACATGTGTTGATATATTTGATCATATCCACAGCATTATAGGTTACAGTTACATTATTATGTCATTTTGGAATTAATAATGAATGTTTTTATAGGGTCTCTGACTCTGACTGAGGAATCAATTACACATTGTTGATTAGGATGTCACTACCAACTCAGCAAATTTCCTAACTTTCTCTTGATCCTGACAAACTCCCCAGTCCCTGTCGGTGACAAACATACTCATAACATAATTCTCATTAAACTTATTGGTTTTTAGTAAAACCAAATAAACAGCTGTCCTAAGAAAAAGAAAATGATTACTATAACCAGTGCCTGTAATGTGGTTCAGGTTATTAACCAACCTAGCAGGGTGTACGCTAACAAAACAGGGACTGTATCATCCACATGCATGGATCACATTCACACCAACACTGCTGAACTCTAAAGCTGTATCTGTGGCTTTAGGGATCATCATTTAGTAGGCATATCTAGGAAGACTAACGTTCCAATGACTGGACCAACAACTGTACATAAAATGTTGTACAAGGGTTTCTGTTGTGATTAATTTGTGGATGATGTTAGACATACGTAGAGGTCAGTAAACAAACAGACCAAAATTTAAACCTTTTTATTGTTTGTATTGTATGTAATGTTATCAAAAGTATAAAGGTACAGAAAAGAAGACATTATAAAAAAGTGAAACACAACCATAAACCATAACCATAGGCGTACTTTTTTTTTTTTTTTTTCATAGGCGTTTTAAAAAAAAAGAAAACATCAGTCAGCAAATAATGAAGCGTGTCAGTAACAGACACTGTCAGTAGCCTACAGCAGCGTGTCACATCACCCACACCACAACAAACACAATATTGACACCTCTCCAAGCCGCAAGAGAATCTCAATCAAAAAACAAGTGATTTTTTCCAATCTAAGAAAATAAAGGATGTCTCTTATCTAGTGGGTATGAGAGGGAGATACGGTCGATTTCCAATTGGTCAAGATTAATGTTCTAGACCAGGGGTGTCCAAACTACGGCCCGAGGGCCAACTGCAGCCCGTGGTCCATTTTTAATTGGCCTGCAGCAAATTATTAAAATATAATGGAATATGGCCCACACATGAAACGTGCACCTGACTGTATTGTCCTTCTTAATTTTAACACTATACAGGGCTGTGAAGGGGGATCACCATCCTGACTAAGAAGCAATCTGAGGCTGCTGTTTTGAGAATGATCTGCCAACCCTTTTTGTAGCAAAATAAATGAAAACCCATTAATGGAAAGTTGTGATGTAGGCAGTTTTTTTTCTTCTTTAAGCATATTCAATTATCAAGCATAATGTACCTACATTTGATTGATGTTGTAACCTTAATACACTAGAGGTGGGGCGATATACCTCACCTCTAGTGAGTGGCCCAGCCTTTCCTATATTTTTCTGTAAGTGGCCCTCAGTGAAAAAAGTTTGGACACCCCTGTTCTAGACAGTATAGAATGACAAAAGCTTTCATAGAGCGAGGGAAGGCAGTGAGGGGGAGACCCAGTGCGAGAGACCCATTTGGTTCTACTTTCTCCCCCATTATCTCTGATAGGTGTTAGCACTGGCGGACTCAGGGGGGGGGGGGGCAGGGGGGGCAACCGACAGTTGAAAAACGTCTCTCTTAAGTGCTTTTTGAGTGGCAAAAATGCCCTTTTTGAGTGGCGAAAATGAGAAGACGTGCCCTATTGGTGCCTCTTCAATGGTCTAAACTTGACCATGTGCCCCCACAGTTGAAAAACGTTGCACAGTGTTTGTGGCAGACTTTGACGCCTTAATGACAGAGATATTTAAATCAACCATGTAACATATGAATCACTCTTTTAACTGACAGGTCACCTATAAAATTACAACATCTTATGCAGTACAACCCCAACCCTTTTTGGTTCCAATTCCTTGTTGTAGGTGTTTGTGGCAGACTTTGACGCCTTAATGACAGAGATAGGGGGCTCCCACTTGAAACAGTGTGGCTCGAGGCCGGCCATCTTCACCGTCATGATGGATGAAAGGGTTCCGTCGAGAGCCAGACTGCTCCGGGTTTTAGTTCTGTTCATCCCCACCATGGAGAACACTCGTTCGTTGTCAGCGTTTGAATGCGGAAGTACCAGAACCAACTTGGCAATATGAGAGAGCCTCCCGAATCTGCTCATCCTGCTCACCTTAGAAGAAAATGTACATAGGGAAGCCTAATTAATTACTCAAGGATTTTCTTATGCAGCAAGTTGATTAAGGCAATGTCAATTCAATTCAATTCAACTTTATTCGCCATGTGCAGTGCACTAGGAACATGATTTGGTATTCAACCATACTAAACAAGCTACAGTACATACAACAACAAGACGACAGCACGACAATACTCAAGACAAAATATACAGTACCAATATGAGTGAATATTATGAATAAATACTGTACAACTATGTGTATGTCAAAGGGTGCAGAATAATTATTACCTTATTCTTCTCTGATTCCATGCACCCCCAAAAGCACTCGACGTCGAACGTGGCTGGGTCTGGTGGCATGGGAATGTCCATGAACTGGTAATCCAGAAACTCCTCACTCAGTTTGTCGTGCTCGTGAGGTCCGTGGTACGGGAGAAGTTCAGCGAATCTAAAAAAGAACACAATGTGCACTGATCTGAGCGTCATATACTGTACCATCAAAGGGGGGAAATGCGACATGAAATATGCCAAAATGCAGCACTATCATGCACAGATCAGCCTTATAACATGTAATTTATATATATATATATAACGTTAGACAGACAGCGCAGATTTATTTTTATGCCGAAATGAACGATATGAGGCTGGGAGGGAAAAATCACAGTATACCCACTAGAAAAAACTAGACTACACCACTGTAGTCAACCCTAACCTGTCAACAAAGTACAAGGCGTCTTCCACACCACACTCTGTCCTCCGCTGGACGTCAACAAACATGGCGTGTTTGAGCAGGGGTTCTCCCAGGGGTAGTTTCTCCATGGCGTACTCCACAGCCCTCAAGAGAAACGCCAGTGCCGCCTGTTGGAACCTCTCCACTTGGTGCGGTGTGATGTCTCCTGCGTCAAGGAGCCTGTTGAGCGTAGCTCGCGTAGTAAAGCCGATATTCAGCTTTTCTCCTGCCAGAGACACAATAACAATACAACTATCAATTACTTTAGAACAGGTAAATACATACAGGTAAGTTTAAAATAAAAATGTATTTTTGTTTGTTTACAAGAGTTCGTTTACAGAGTTCGTTTACAATCATCAACAACCACAATAGCTACCTTCAATACCCTTCTGTAAGTATCTCCCATCACATCAGTGATGACACGATCAAACTCATAACTTCGTGATCTTAGAATTATCAGGTTCCATCTCTGTTTAGGGTAGTTCAGAGATATTGAGTGTCAACGTTTTTACATTCCATTATGTTTTGTGAGATGGAACCTTTGTATTTTATGAATTACTAACTCAAAAATGTCAACATTTAAAAAATAAAATTTAGATAAAACCTTATAATTCTAACGTCACGACTTGTCTGAACAAACAGCCCTCACACAAACAGTCTAGGTGAGGTCAGTGAGTGGATAGTGGATGTGTATCTGCTTATGTAAAACTTGGAAACTTGGAGTCACCTGGCAGTTGGTTTGACGGGTCCTTGTAGAGGATGTCATGCGTTCCCCGGCCCTGCAGTGCTACAGGCTTCACAAACTTCGAGCACAACTTGTGGATGAAATTTGTCATCTACAAAATTGTATTTCAGAAAAAAGATTTTCAAAATGACTTTAGACCTAAGACATAGCACTTAATGAAAAAAGGAACAAACTTATTATATCACATTATTGGCAGAAGCATATCCTCCTGACCCTCCCATTTTTTACCTCATCGTGTAGAAGGAAGATGGAGAACTTCTCTTTCTGGAGGAGGAGGTTGAAAGTGGAGAAGACAGTCAACGTCGCTTGATAGAAGAGCAGGTACACCTCCGTCATTGGGTTAGAGAACGCTTCCAACAGCCTCCTGAACCGCGGTTGTTTCTCATCTGCGAATAAAAAAAGCACAGGTTGTGTAGAGTGGCCGGCTGTGGCGCAGGAGGTAGAGTCGCCGTCTAATGATCACAAGGTTGGCAGATCGACGGTTCGAGCCCCGGCTGGCCACATGTCGAAGTGTCCTTGGGCAAGACACTGAACCCCAAAATTGCTCCCAGTGAGCGGGGCCGGCGCCTTGCATGGCAGCTTGCCGCCATTGGTGTGTGAATGTGTGTGTGAATGGGTGAATGAGAGGCCGTTGTAAAGTGCTTTGGAGCAGCAAAAAATGCGCTATATAAGTGCAGTCCATTTACCATTAGACTAAGTTTACATTTCAGTCTCTTGTAATAATCTTGCATTCGTATCATTGAAAAATTAGACCTACCGGTACTTGATGACTTGAAGTAGCTGGCCAGCGGCTCATACTGCCGCAGAACCAGAGTCAGACACTTCTCCAGCCTCAGCCACCGGAGGGGAATGTCCTGGAGTATTTCCATGTACTCACTTCCATGGAACTCACAGAATTCTATGACGAGAATGTTACCTCTTAATTTCCAACTAATCAAAATGTCCTGCATTTCATGTCGTGACGTTAGAATTCTAGAAATTCTAGAAATGTTCTGTCAAAATGTTGTTTTTTACATAATCTGATCCATTAGGTGTTTATTAATGCCTGTGTGGTGTTATTTTTAAAATGTTGACATTTTTGAGTTAGTAATTCATAAAATACGAAAGGTTCCATCTCACAGAACATAATGGAATGTAAAAACTTTATACGCTCAATATCTCTGAACTGCCCTAAACGGAGATAGAACCTTATCATTCTAAGCTCACGATTTGTACTATATTGGGACTGGGACTGGTTAAAGTGCATACCTGTCCGATTGGTGCTACCTCTAAACCCGAATCCCACATCCACTGTCAGATCCTCTGGATCAAATCCAGACACCTGCAATACATGAATACGATTCACAATCACATTACATTTTGGGTCATAGATTCATTACAGCACAACAAACCATTTTTACTTGGCATTAGGTTAACAGATAGGTCATTGAAAGAAAGCATACATGGTTATACTCGCCTCTAAGAACGCCAACCCAGCTTGTTTCGCAGTGTTGTGGACGATGTGACAGGGGCACCCATGAACGTAGATGTTGCCATTTTCATTATGAATTCTGGATGCGATGGAATCTCTGACTCCTGTATTGACAGGTCCGTCATCAACGGACAGACTCACACAGTTGCCCCATGGTATGCCGTGTTTTTCCAAGACCTCATTCATCTTTAGGTAGATGGCTTCATCTGTGCCACAGCCAAGCCCGCTGGTGGTGCACATATCCAAAAACCTATGGACAACTTTTCTGGTGTCCTCATCATATACCCGCACAGTGAGCGGGTTCATCTTCTCTCGTCCTGCAATGATAGGGTACATGTCGATCAGATTAAAGCTACACTGAAACTGAAGTTTGGTGAATTATAATATCTATAAAACGGGTGCTGGAAAGTGTGGAGAAATATAAATATAGGCTGTCGAAAGTAATACCTGTATCGTTTGACCCATTTGTGATCAACGTGAAAGGACTTTCCCTCATCTTCATGACCAATTCCTTTCTAAAATGCGGCACCACTGCCTCGTTTATTATGCACGCTGTTTTCGTGCGGGCACACTTGTACTTCTGTGCGGTGGGGGAATCTTTAAAACAATCTTTCAGCAACGGGCCGATATGATCTGCCACTGCAAACGGCACATTGTGTGCAACCATCGCCACCGCCACCTTTACCTCAGCTCTCCTTGTCTGCAACAGAAAATGGTTAATTTAAGAGCTTCATATCATTCATATTCATATTCATATTCATATCATATCATATTCATAGAATATATATTATATATATATATATGTTACGATACATGTGGGAATACGGTACAAAAACTAGGGTTAGGGTTAGGTGCTAGGGTGCTACGGTTAGGGTTAGGGTTAGGATTAGGGGTAGACATGCCAGCATGTACCAAGTCACCCTAGCACCTAACCCTAACCCTAGTTTTCCCCACATGTACCGTATTCCCACATGTACCGTAACATATATATATATATATATTCATATCATTCATTCATATATAGCTTCATATCATGTTAAACAACCAGCCAGTAAAGCCCAGCCCATACACTTTTTTATTTATTTTATTTTTTAACTTCTTGGAGCCTACCTTGGCTTCTTGTATTGTCATGCCACCAACAGAGGCTGGGACAGAGGCTGGGACAGAGGCTGGGACAGAGGCTGGGACAGAGGCTGGGACAGAGGCTGGGACAGAGGCTGCGACAGAGGCTGGGACAGAGGCTGGGACAGAGGCTGGGACAGAGGCTGGGACAGAGGCTGGGACAGAGGCTGGGACAGAGGCTGGGACAGAGGCTGGGACAGAGGCTGGGACAGAGGCTGGGACAGAGGCTGGGACAGAGGCTGCGACATACAACTGTGCCACCGCTGCCTGCAGTGCCAGTTCTTTGGCCTGATGCCCCTTGCTTCCTACATGTCTGTTGACATCCGTGACCCCTTGATGGGCACAGGACTTCTCCTGCCCGCACACAGCGCACCAGTAGGAGGAGCTGGTCGTGCCTGCGGTGATGAAGGGCCATTTGGTTGACCACTCGCTCTTGAAACTCTGAGTTCTTCTCAGATTTTTTCTAGTTTGTTTCTCCTCCCCCACAGCCTTCTCCACTGTTTCCTCCTTCACTGCCTCCCCCACTGTTTCCACCACTGCCTTCTCCACTATCTCCTGACTTTTCTCTGTCTCCTCTGACCTGGCAACTTTTTTGGAAGGGGGCTGACCCCACGCTGCTTCGCTGCTTCCTGCTTTCTGCTTCGTTGACATCTTTAAAACAGACAAAATGCAACGAATGATTCAAAAACAGAAGTGCTGATTTGAGGTCGTTTTTACTACTAAACTAAACATGCACCTAAAAAGCAGAGTTTGTTTTTTCTAGCACAAGAAAATCATCCGTCTGGTCGGAAACATCAATCATAATACTGTTATTATAATTACAATAATTTCTTTGCCATTCAAATTCTCCTAAAGCTGAGAGGATATGTTGGAGGTGATGGTAAACACATTGAGCAACACCACAAAATCACAGAGTTTAAATCAAGTCAGGACTCCTCTCTGACAGAAGCCCTGGTAATGTGATCTCTCATTCACACAAAAGCAAAAGCTTCATGTATTAGTGCATAATAGTACTATATCAATGACAATAAAGACCATTCATTCATTCATTCATTCATTCATAATAGAGCATTAAAGGTGGTGAAATCCACAATACATGCCTAGCTGTAAGCTCTAGTAAGCTCACGCATTAGCCAACTAGCTGCCATGACAGTTCTAACTTAATCACATCTAGCCAACAGCTACGGTAGTACTACCACTTGTGTAACGTTATAACAGTCAAAAGGCCGGTAAAATTGATAGTTGATATTTGATAGTTGATATTTACCGTGTTTGGCGTCCTTCCCTCCACGATAACGAGCTATTAATTAATTAATTAGCTATCCACTCAGCTTTACTGGCGAGAGTGGACGTGCGTTGTTTAAACTTCCGTGGGTACGTTAATGAAGGGTGCTGATTGGCCGAAAAGGAGTTAGGTCAATCAGCGCTCTAAGGACCAGTGGCACATGAGATAATTATGTGCCACTAGAATCTGAATCTGAATTACTAACTTTGAATTTGAATTGCTCAATTTGAATTAAAAAAATTACGTTGAATAAATGAAATGAACATTATTACAATGAAGTGAAGCCAAAATATCTTGATCGCCCCCTGGTGGCTGGCTCCAGTATAGGTGTCAGGAGTCTGTTAACACGGATAAGCCATTAATAACATACATTTTGTAAGAAAGTGAAAATATTAAACAATAATATGCTAATTATTCCGAAATAAAATAAATAAGTGTTTGTAAATGAGTGTTTAAAGCAGAGAACGAGCATTCAGTTTGGCACACAGAACACATAAAACACAGAAACATGTGTCAATGTGGAAAGGCAATTGGCAAAAAGTGTAGCAATGTAGAGACCAATGTTTACAGTTTTCCTAGAAGTGTGTTATAAAATTACACACTGAGTGTTTAAAGCAGAGAACGAGCATTCAGTTGGCACACTTGGTAAACATTGCCTGCAAGTGTTAACGGTTTCAGAGATAGCTAGTGCTTCAAGAATCACTGTTAGTGATTAAGCATTCAGATAAAAAGTTCAGTACGGTTACAGGAATATTATGTAAATCCTTTCAAGTCCAAAGACATGATTGTTGTTTACACAATCTAGCCTGTACCAAGAAACAAACAGCACATCCAAAGGTATCAATAATATTTATGACGGCTTGCCTTTAGCCCTTTCACACACTGTTACAGGCTTGTTGTAAATACTCCTTGGGGATGGACTCACTCCAGCATCTTTTGTGCTCATGAATAGGCCTAAATATCTTGTCTTATTGGATTAATATGTGCTAATATGTGCTAATACATGTGTACACTTGTTATCCCACCATGTGCTGCTACAGAGAGAAGTGATGACAGCCTTAGAACATAGAAGAGACGCTGTGTGGATAGTGATGAATACAGGGATCTCTCTTTTGCTCCAGGTGCTTGAAAATGTCGAAATATTGCCAACAATATATATTTGTCCCTCTGTCAAAAGACATTTTGATTAAATGCGATCGGATACTTTAATTCCCATTAGCTAGTGACAAAGCCTACCAGATAGAAAGATAGATAGATAGATAGATAGATAGACTTTATTTTAGATAGATAGATAGACTTTATTTGTCATTGTTACAGTACAGGTACCAAACAACGAAATTTAGGAGGGGAGGCTCCCCTTAATTAAAAACACAATGAAACACCAGTGTGGTCGCCCCCCGAGCCTCAGCGTCTAAGCGCGCGGCCATCTTGGAACAAGATCAATACAAAAAGAACCTGCTTTTGACATTAATTGCCTGGATAAGAATCAGGCATTTGAGGCTTAGATAAACCAATACAGAATATCATATATCATCATACAGAAATCAAACGCTCTATCTTGAAGACACATTTAGATAAATCATTTTTTTTAAAGGTTATTTATTTCTGAGTGGGGCAGTCCCACTCATGTTTTTCATTTTATTGGATAGAGAGAGTGAAGATAGACAGAAAAGTAAGGAGAAGAAGGGAGAGAGGGCATGTCAGCAGGGCATGGGCCAGATTCAAACTCACGCAGACATAATATGTGTGCACTGTAGACCACGGTGCTAGACCACTGGACCACCGCAGGCCATGACGATACACTTTGAACATGGTCATAGATGGCCGATAGATAACGATGGTCAGGTCAACTTGACAGACACAGTTGACAGACAGATGACTAAAAGATACCTCCATCCTTCAAGCTCAGGTATGCAGGTAACAGGCATGCAGACAGTCAAATGGAGAGAGGGGCCTCCGCCTCTGAGATCTCACCTGAGGGGAGAACAGAGCCCCAGTTTATCACTCATGTCAGACTTGGACTGAGCCAAGAAAAATACTGGTTTATTAGTTATTTCAGTGTGACACCTCTTCTCAGCACTTACTTACCGTCTAATATACCCAGAAGTCTCTCATGTGAAAGGAGGCGTGTTATTATAGTAACAGGGTTGGTGGAGAGTGTCGCGTTATGGTATAAAAGCCACTTGGGGAGAGAGAGAGAGAGAACTTGAAGAAGGCTTCTACAGAGACATTTTGTAAGTTTTTGAGGTTTTCTTTTGCTTTGCATCATTCTCTGCTTAGATTGTGTGTGCTGATAAACAGGCGTATCGGTTTGTTTATGTGCTTGTCTAACTTGTTATTCATAGGCTGAAACGGTGTCAACTCTATGCACAAACATACTGTTCAGTGGAAGTGCTTTTAAAAATGTTTGACAGAAACAAGATGCTGGTGGCCTAAGAGAGGGTTTTGGTTTCATTTGTGCTAATAACTTTTAATCAGAAGAACATGGTCAGAAGAACGTCTCATAAACTCTACATAGTGAAGTTAGTTACACAAAACAACTGCCAACATCTGGACCCAATAGAGAGTATTTGTAATCAACGGGGGACACAGTAATAGTGTACGTGAACACAGATGGTGGTCTTTGCCTTTGCCGGGAAGTCATCGTGTTGTTGACAGTCTCACACTGTATAAAAGGGGGAGAGCTTCACAGATTCTGTATTCTCCTCTCCTTCTTCACAGATTCTGTATTCTCCTCTCCTGTTCCTTTGCAGTGGGTCAAACAGGACAGCAGTGAAACCATGAGGTTCCAGGCACTGTTTTTCCTCTTGCTCTTGGCTTGCATGTATCTCAGTCTGGCTCAAGGTAAGCACCATTTTAGCTGTCATTTAACTTGTAATCTACTTTAATGTAGTAATTTTGACTGCAGATTGTTTATGATCAAATATATGCTTATTGCAATTGGATAGATATTAATGAAAGTGTGTTACATGTCTTGACTTGTTTATTTATTATTACAACCACTTCAGTGTGGACCTACATTTGGTAATTTATATCAAACTATTCAAATAATTCCAGAATGTTGGGGCGGTTGGGGTTCCGTCTAGACATGTGTCACCTCTCATTTCAAAACATGACCAGTAACCACTAATGCACCAGATTTGATTGATGTAACCACATGCTTGAGCTTTAACTAAACAATGTGATTATATTAAGAACATAAAGAACCACATAGTCATGTCACATCTGACATCAACTATTTTTCAACTCATCACCCCCCAAAAAAGAAATAAAGAGAAATAGTGCACTGATTCAAACCGTTTGTTGACTGAAACTGCATGGTATAAGAGTATGTCATAATTCCTTTATGATGAAATTATTCTCTTCCTTTCGCCCTCTCTCTCCAGGCTCCTACGGCAACTGCTGTCTGGGCCACGTGATCGGCATGAAGAAGAACGTTAAGCGGAGGATAGAGAACTACAGGATGCAGGAAACAGATGGAGATTGCAACATCAAGGCCGTCGTGTGAGTAGAACACATATTCTCACCTCGTGTCACCTTTTATTCTAGTCATAGTCCCCGAACCCCCGCATAGTTTATTGTTTTGTATTGTCTGTCTGTACCTTGGGAAGTGGTTTGCTGGGTTTTTTCTGCTACAGCAAGCATGCATGTACAAACCTGTGATGAATCATTTCAATAAACTTTTGTTTTGTAAACTGGCATTGAGGTACTGAGGAGTGTGGCGGGAAATGTTGAAAAGCAACTTAGGCTGCAAGTAATGAACGCATAATACAGAGAAGCATACAGCAGTCCAGTGTTTTCCAAAATGTAAAAAAAAACAAAAATCTCCTTTTCTACTTGCATAATTGCACGAGAAACATGTATCTCTAACTGGAACAGGAAGGAGATAGTCCAGTTTACTCATGCCTATGGGTATAGCTAATGGGTATCCTTCCAATAAATAAACAAATAAATAAAAAATAAACTATAACGGTCTCTCTCACACTGTGTTGCCCACCCCTGCAGGTTCTTACTGAAGAACACCCAGAAGAAAGAGAAGACTATCTGTGCTAACCCCGGGCTTCATTGGGTCCAGCGTCTGATGGTCGAAGTCGACAAGCGACAACCCTTCTAGGTATTTACTTTCAACTCTAATAATACAGCGTATTACTCACTGGCACAGCACCAGAATATCTGAAAGACCTTCTGCTAGCATATCAGCCCAATAGAGCTCTCAGGTCTTCTGACGCTGGTTTTCTCTGTGTACTACATGTACAAAAGAAGAGATTTGGTGAGGCTGCATTCTCATTTTATGCACCCAGATTGTGGAATGCACTGCCAGTTTACATTAGGGATGCAACCTCAGCACATATGTTCAAGTCAAGACTAAAAACCCATCTTTTTAATATTGCCTTTAAATGACTAAATAATTAGATTATGATTATATAATGATTGGAGCACTTTGAGCTGCAACGTTTGCAGGAAAAGCGCTATACAAATAAAAAGTTATTCTTATTCTTATTCTTATTCTTATTCTTATTATTACCAGTATTAAGATTTGATTCTATCCCTCCATATACGTATAGTAATGTAGCCACATGATACGTTATTAACTTTATCTCAAACATGTCCTTCTTGTCTCCATAGCCTCCTGAGAAGAGAGTAACATGGGAATGTAGCAGAGCCTTATTGGAGGATCTTTCTACTAGCCACTAACATAACCACTGTATATCCATAACTACATTATTCACCAAGTCACCTGAAATGTGTTCAATATGAGCGCAGTTCGCTCCTCCACCTGTAACTAACAGAGAATGTGAATTTTGAACATCACCTTACTTATTACTGTACTGGTTCACCTAAGATGATCATACGATATCATATGCTTTTAGGAAGTTTCTTCACACGGTTCAGGTGACAGTATACAAGTAGCAATACACAGTTCTGCAACCTATACTCTGTCATTCACTGCCCAGAGAGGCACAACACGAAGTGAAGTGTCTAGTTTCTGGTGCCTGCTAGAATTGAGCCACTGTTTAGCAGCTTTGCATTGTTTGTGTATGTGTGTGTGTGTGTGTCTGTGTGTGGTGTGTGTGTGTGTGTGTGTGTGTGTGCGTGTGTGTAGTGTGTGTGTGTGTGTGTGTGTGTGTGCGTGTGTTGTGTGTGTAGTGTGTGTGTGTGGTGTGTGTGTCTGTGTGTGTGTGTGTGTGTGCGTGTGTGTGTGTGTGTGTGTGCGCGTGTGTGTAGTGTGTGTGTGTGTGTGTGTGTAGTGTGTGTGCGTGTGCGTGTGTGTGAGAGCTTTTTTTTTATCTGATCACATTTCTATATTTTTTATACCATGAAAAAAAATGCTTAATGTACAGAATCCTGTACTAGCAAATGTCCAATAAAACAAAAATAAATAAATGCATTCCACACTACGTTTACGAGCCTCAAACATGTTCATGGGGGAGGGGGGGAGAAATCCAACTGATATACTCAGTTGACCATGACCGTCTATTGTTATGATTTGGAACGCACCTCACTGCCATCACTTGAACTCCTCACATTTGATTTGAAGAAAGAAACACTCAAATCGTGTCTAAACGACTTAATCCCGTAAGGCTTTTTTACGCTTCTTGCAAAGTATTTGGCAAAGTATTTGCCTTTGAAGCAGCTCCAGTTGTGATGCTCCATACCTGAAATATGTTAGAATAGGCAGAACGTCAATCACAGTTACACAGACATGCTCACTCATGCTCCTGTCTCAAATGTTTACTCTGTGTGTGTGTGTGTGTGTGTGTGTGTGTGTGTGTGTGCGTGTGCACGTGCGTCTGTGTGTGTGTGTGTGTGTGTGTGTGTGTGTGTGTGTGTGTGTCTGTGTGTGTGTGTGTGTGTGTGCGTGTGCACGTGCGTGCGTCTGTGTGTGTGTGTGTGTGCGTATGCATGTGCACGTGTGCGTGCGTGCGCATGCGGCTGTGTGTGTGTGTGCGTGTGCACGTGCGTGCGTCTGTGTGTGTGTGTGTGTCTGTGTGTGTGTGTGTGTGTGCATGCGGCTGTGTGTGTGTGTGTGTGCGTGTGCACGTGCGTGCGTCTGTGTGTGTGTGTGTGTGTGTGTGTGTGTGCATGTGCGCATGTGTTTGTGTGTGTGCATGTGCACGCGTGCGTGCATGCGCATGGGGCTGTGTGTGTGTGTGTGCGTGTGCACGTGCGTGCGTCTGTGTGTGTGTGTGTGTGTGTGTGTGTGTGCATGCGCGTGTGTCTGTGTGTGTGTGTATGTGTGCGCGTGCGCGTGTGTGTGTGTGTGTGTGTGTGTGTGTGTGCGTGTGTGTGTTTGTGATGCCCTGAGCCCTGAAGAGAAGTCTCTTGTATTACTACAGTACCTGGCCCGCACTGCTGCAGGGGTTGGTTCCCAATAGTAAAAGACACTGTAACACTAAACCGTGAAGTACTAATCAAATTATTATTTATTTTACTGTTTTACAATGAAAGCTCACTATCCTGTCACTATAAACTCACTATAAACCATCGGTAATCTTTTGCCTTTTTCCCTTGAACTATACTCCACACCAATGAATGAATGAATGTGAATGGAGAATCCTAATGTTGTCGTGCGACAATATCGCATCGCACGCCGTATGCATTGTCTCATTGAGATGCATTCAAAACAATGAAATCGAATTCGGCGGTGCGACAAAATCGCACGCCGTGTGCATTGGCCATAAGCCTACAGATGTTGATCTATAAATCAGAAACAAACATTGTTCATGTTGTTCGCTGCAGGTATCCTTTAGATTAATAGGTTTTAATCTCTATGTGATCTCCTTTGAAGGATGCTGTTATATTGTATCTAGTGTACCTTGAAAAGAACAAGACATACTGTACACTTGAGTGAAATGGTGAGGGTTTATCAGCGTTCCAGAACTTTGATTTCATAGGACTTACCAAGAAGCCCTCAGAAAACGTCTACAAACTTGTTTTTGGCCCTGATTCTTGGCCCTCTCATGACATATTCATAAGTGCAGTGAGTGACTATGAAGCCTGGTGTTGTAACAATGAAGGGAAACAGTCGCTGCTGTTGACTCAGTCATGATTCACACAACTTTCTATTTAATTGGTGGGAAAATGAAACGAGGTCAACATCCCTTCGATAATTCAACGTGATCACAGCCATAATTGGTGATCTGCTGTATGCAAATATATATATTTTTAGCCCTAGAATTTGCCTCTCCAAACATTCTTTCTCAAATCATCATCTTCTCATCTCAGATCTAGTGAATTATTAAACTGTCAATCCAATCAGAAATATTGGAAACAGAAAAAGTAAGATTGCGCAATGATCCGTGAGAGTTCAACCAACGATAGGGCTTTGATCCTCTGTCTTATCATGTTCCACTCTTGATGTGTCTTTGGCACCAGATTCTGCAGAGACGTTTTATTGGGTAGAGAATAAAGATTATATTCAGCGGTCGCTTGTCAACAATGACATGAATGAGGTAGTATCACCTCAGGGTTACTGAGCCGGTAGCAAAGACACGGCTTGTATTCCAAAATCCACACGAGCAGAATACCACTAATAAAGCAACATATTGGCCATACATTGTATGTTCTTCTTCTTCTTCTTCTTCTTCTTCTTCGGCGTATGGGTTGTTGTTTTCCTCTCCACTCCACCAGGCTCGGGGCCGAGGGGCTACCCTTTTACCACCCCGAGACCTGGTTGAGGGGCTCACCCGGGCTATATTTCTGGACACCCCTCCAGAAGCCACGTCATCGTCTCGTCATTTAATACCGACAGACCATGCATCCCGTTGGGTGGGTGGTACACCGGGCAATCCAGGATAACATGGTCTGCGGTTTGGTCCTCTGCGCCACACTCGCACGACGCATTTGGGGCCAAGCCCCATCTGTGCATTGATGAGCGGAAACGCCCGACGCCGGTCCGGAGACGATTGAGCCTCACCCAGGATAGCCTTGGCAAGTCCATCCCGAGGGGCTCAGGGCCGGCGACTGGGATGTGGTCGCGGAGTTTGGAGGTGTTTGCCTCCCACTCCGCGCGCCACATATAATCCGCCCATCCTGCCGCACTGATGTTAAGATCTCTGCATTGCTGCCTGAGATCCTGTGCGGCAGGCACAAATGGGTGTCTCGACTTGAGACGCCGGGAGGGCTCCGCTGTTATAGTGAGCCTATCATGGAGCAGATGGTTATTAAGCTCCACGGCCCGGCAGGCGAGACGTGCTGTGGCTCCCATGCGGCGGAGGCCTGTGGGCTGGATGCCTGCTAGGATGGGAAGGTTGTCCACGGGGGTAGGACGCAGGCATCCTGTCACAATGCGCAAGGCTTCGTTTATAGGCGAGGCGATGAGGCGGGTGTGGGCACTGCGACACCATACTGGGGCGCAGTATTCACTAGTTGAATAAACGAGGGCTAGGCCTGCCGTGCGCAAGGTCCTTGCCAACCAGTCGCCTCATCAACGCCACATGAGCTGTTAACTTCTTGCGCAGTGACTCGAGGTGCCGGCGAAACGTGAGCGTCCTGTCCAATGTCACGCCGAGATAGATTGGCTCAGCGGAACATGGCAGGGGAGTTCCATCTAGGTGTACTCTAAGCTCACGTTTAGCCTCCATGTTGTTAAGGTGGAAGGCAGCCAACACCGTCTTTGCCTCGGAAGTATGCCACTAGTGTCTGCATGTATACATTGTATGTATATTTGTATCACTCCGGTTCTTCAACAACTCCATTGGCTTCCTGTTAAATACCGTATCGACTTCAAAATTCTACTCCTCACTTTCAAGGCCCTTCACAATCTTGCACCCCCATATCTCTCTGAACTCCTTCACACCTACACTCCCTCTCGCACTCTCAGATCCTCCACTGCCTTTCAACTCATTATACCTTCTGCCCGCCTGACTACTATGGGATCTAGAGCCTTCAGCCGTTCTGCTCCCCGCCTCTGAAACTCTCTGTCTCCTAACACTCTGGAACTCTCTGCCACCTAACACTCTGGAACTCTCTGCCACCTAACACTCTGGAACTCTCTGTCTGTCTCCTAACATTCTGGAACTCTCTGCCACCTAACATTCTGGAACTCTCTGCCACCTAACATTCTGGAACTCTCTGCCACCTAACATTCTGGAACTCTCTGCCACCTAACATTCTGGAACTCTGCCACCTAACATTCTGGAACTCTCTGCCACCTAACATTCTGGAACTCTCTGTCTCCTAACACTCTGGAACTCTCTGCCACCTAACACTCTGGAACTCTCTGCCACCCAACATACGCAATATTGACACTCTCACCACTTTCAAATCCAGTCTTAAAACACACCTTTTCACAATGGCTTACTTGGTTTGATCTCCTGTATTTTGTTTGTTGTTATATCTGATTTTGCTGTTTTTATCTCATTTTGCTTTGTTGATTTTAATGTTTGGATATGTGGTTTTAAACTGTCTTGTAAGGTGTCCTTGAGAGCCTTGAAAGGCCATAAATAAAATGTATTATTAATATTATTATTATTAACAGCCTCTATATAACCAATTCCCCAATGGCTATTCACCTTTAGAAAGGTCAAGCTGGGTGTGCAGTAGTAGTTATTCCTTATCACCTAAATGCTTTTTTAATATTACAATAGAGATTTCACAGGAAGAACAGGTGAGAGAGAGAGAGAGCAAGGGGATGACATGCAGGGTACGTCCACGGCCAGAATCGAACCGGGAACCCTGCAGGTTACGTGGTCGACGCTTTACGTCACCAAGCATGATTGATTGCGTCTTCTTCTTCTTCTGTGATTATAATTACAATAATTTCTTTGCCATTCAAATTCTCCTACAGCTGAGAGGATATGTTAAAGGTGATGGTAAACACATTGAGCAACACCACAAAATCACAGAGTTTAAATCAAGTCAGGACTCCTCTTTGACAGAAGCCCTGGTAATGTGATCTCTCATTCACACAAAAGCCTACACACCTACACACCTACACACCGACACATGCTCACGCCTACACAAAAGCTTGTCTTAACAGGAGGCAGGTACAGTGTAAGTTCATCTCATGATTGCAAAAGATATTGCCTTGTCACCAAGCCAGCCAACAGAGGAGAACAGAGGAGCATGCACAAACTGGCAGAAACTGACACTATAAGGTGCCAGGAAAAAAGGAAACGGGTTAGGGTTAAAGTTTATGAAATAGGGGGGAGATGACAGGGACTGGTGATAGCCATCGGGGACAACGGGTGGCTTATATGCTGAGTGATTGGGAGCAGGGGCGGATTTAGGATCGTAGGAGATCTGGGGCTTAGCCCAGAGGGAGAATCTAATGTGCGCGCGTAGCGCGCCGATTTTTTTTGCCTTCAACCGTCAACTTACCACCACCTTAAAGCGGACAAAAGGCACTTTAATGAAGCAAACTAATTGTGGTGGTTCTGGGCACAGAGGGAGGTCAGCACACGTAGCTCCCCCTGTCAGTCACCATCATTTATATTTGTATAGAATTACATAATTGATGGGCTGAGGCTAGTTATGTTACAGTATGTATATCAGGGCAGACTCTGTGCTCACCACTTATATTGTATTTAGAGTCTTGTCCTGTGTGATATGACGATATATTACATGTATTGTTGGCCTGTGTATAGTACTGTGAAATCAAATCCCCCCTGGGACATTAAACAAACTTAGTTAGTTAGAGTTACATCTTAGGATAGATTTGAGTCATGTTCTGTATACATACATACTACCATAAGGGCATACTTAATGTGGTTACTCCATGTTTACTAGCTGTAACATTAACGTTACATCATTCTTTTTCACTTGTTACTCAGTCAACCAGAGTGCAGATATCAAAGACTATCAGCCTGTTATTCACTTTATTTGAATAAGTATTATAAGTATAATATTACTTTATTTGAATAAGTATTATCCTTTGTTTGATTTCTTACCATGTACCGTAACAGTACCTTGCTATGTTTCATTTTCATTATAACATAACGTTATGTTATGATAGCCAGCTAGCATTAGCAAACCGGAAAAGTAGTGTCAGTGAGTCAGTCACCTTTCTAATAAGATTCACAAACCTGAAACATCATCTATGTCATCACTGCTGGTGAAGTCATTGTTGTCAGCTGCTGATACGGCTGCTGCAACAGTTCTTGGCGCTTGTTTTGTTGAAAACAACTTTGGGATATCCATCCTTACAATTGTGCAAGTCAGGCACTGATTGAGATCACTTCTTCTTCTTCAGGGCAGGGCAGGCTACGCAGTATGCAGGCTAATGTCGCGCAGCTGCTGCCTCTCTGTTGGACTCCGGTACTGCACGTTACTCACGAGAGTTTTTTTTTTTTTTTTTTTTTTAAGTAAAACATTCGGGGCTTTTCAGAAAACATCCGGGGCTTGAGCCCCAGTAGCCACCCCCTAGCGCCGCCCCTGATTGGGAGGCAGTCAGGGACACCAGCTTGTGTTTATATAGTCTTCATTTCACTTTCACACTGTAGGAACTCTCACCCAGAGAGGCCTTTGACTGCTGAACCTGTGTTCATTCTTGTGATTTATTTAGTTTGTTTTTTTACTATGTTTTTAACGCATTATGTTTTTACGTTTTTTTTGTTTTTTTTCTCTGTTGCACTCTGTAGGACTCTTCTTCTTTTTGAACTAAAAGTGCAATACAAATAAAATGCATTATTATTATTATTATTATTTTTATTATTATTATTATTATTATTATTATTATTATTATTATAGTACTATTCCACTGATGGTGATAAATAGAGGAGCAATAATGTTCATGTTTCTTTTTCTCAGAGATGTCCATAGCATGAAATAACCTGTAATTTCTCATTCAATAGTATGTTAAACGTACTAAACTAAGGTTCATTTTATGTCATAAAATCTCTATGTCATAAAATGAGCCACATGATGTACTGTATATACAGCGCTCTCTACTGCGCTCTCCTTCTGTGCTGTGCTGCCCCCTGCTGGTTGAAAGTTGAAGTAGCATTCAAAACACAACAGAGTTAACAATAACGTCAAGGGCAAAACAATAAAGCTTTGGTTTCAGAATAATATGTTTTATTGAAACAATGTACATTTAATCAGCAAAAAAAATTATGCAGTGCAATGGAATAAAAACAATGAAAGCATTTCATACTGCAGAGTTTAAATGATTAAATGTTCTCCTTGAACATCAGTGCACACATCCAATAACTATACATTTAAGGACTTAAATATAGCTTAAATAAAGCATTTATAACATGCTTGTTCATGTTTTTCTTCTTTGAGCAATGTATTCCAGCAGCCTAATGACATTTTTCTTTATATATATATATATACAAAATATAGAAAACCGTAAAACATTGTGCTTATTCCAATCCAAAGCATTTACATTATTTTTTTAATATAATATTCAATTTATATAAATTGTATTATGCTGCTACACTGTATGCACAAGTAACAGAAACCAACAATCTGAAAAGAAAATTGACAACATACTCATAAACTTTACATGAATTGAAGATTAGAATAGTTATATTTACACTGATTCCGAAGGCATAAAAGTGTTGTCCAGTTGTTGGACAATTCGAGCAGTTGTTCTAACAAAAGCACTTTCCCCGCTGTTGACCTATCCTCCCTCCACAGTGAAGACAGCTTGCATGGCCTTGTTTTACAACTCTGTCACCTGACTAACCTGACTAAGTCAGATTACAAGATGCTGATGCTGATGGGGTGATGGAGTGATTAGTCTTTTGCGTCAGTCAGTCCTCTGGCTGTAAGCCTATTGTGAGGGATAGGCTGAGGGACAATAACTGACACAGCAAGTCACAGTCAGTTACCATAGAGAGAAGAGTCAGCCAGGCAATATGTTTAATGTAGCACACAGACCAACACAGGTAGTGAGAGGCCTCTCCGACCCTGACATCTTTGTTTCTTTGTTTCTCTCGGTCTCTATCTCTCTATCTCTCTGTCTGTCTCCCTCCCTGTCTGTCTCTCTCTCTCTCTCTCTCTCCCTCTCTCTCTCTCTGTCTCTCTCTCTGTCTGTCTCTCTCTCTCTCTCTGTCTCTCTCTCTCTCTCTCTGTCTCCCTGTCTCTCTCTCTCTCTCTGTCTCTGTCTCTCTCTCTGTCTGTCTCTCTCTCTCTGTCTGTCTCTCTCTCTCTGTCTCCCTGTCTCTCTCTCTCTTCTCTCTCTCTCCCTCTCTCTCTCTCTCTCTCTGTCTCTCTCTCTGTCTCCCTCCCTGTCTGTCTGTCTCTCTCTCTCTCTCTCTCTCTCTGTCTCTCTCTCTCTCTCTGTCTCTCTCTCTCTCTCTCTCTGTCTCTCTCTCTCTCTCTCTCTCTCTCTCTCTGTCTCTCTCTCTCTCTCTCTCTCTTTCTCTGTCTCTCTCTCTCTGTCTCTCTCTCTCTCTGTCTCTCTCTCTCTCTCTCTCTCTCTCTCTGTCTCTTTCTCTGAGAGAGTCTCAGATTCCTGAATCATATAGGCATCATCCACTGTACATTCACGTGAGCACAATATGGTGTTATTCATCTTTCCCTGAGATGTGAGATCTATCTATTTTATAATGTAAGATAAAAAAAACAACAACAGTAGATTCCTGAAGGTAAAAATATGATTGTTTGTGTTCTAGTAGCGTAACGTTGCTGTCCTTTACATAACGGCTCAAGAATATATCATCCCCCTTATCAGTGAACATTTAAGCACAATTATTTGCCATGGTCCTTTGGTGGTCTGGCATTGTCTGGGCACTGTCTTTGGGCAACGTCCACCCTGTTGTAGACCTATCTGTCTATAGGATAGCACACACAGCAGTCGGATTATGCTTCACCATAGCAGCTAAGGCCCAGTTCTGCTTCGAAGGGTACTCCTCCGGGTAGAGCGACGTGTACCCCACCGCTTGTACGGACCGCCTCTTCAGCACCCGGTGGAGCATGATCCGGTAGGTCCCCGTGACGGGGCTCCGACTGTCCGCACAGGCGTTGTTCTGCAGATGCACCCCCGTGATGCCCAGGTCAGCCAGGGCGGTCTTCGTCTCTCTCTCCTCCACACACAACAGGCTCTGTTGCGAGGCCTCCCCCAGGTGGGCGGGGGTGAGAGGCAGAGAGGCGTACGCCTGCGGGTACTCGATCCCCCTCAGCCACGTGCTGGTCATGATCTGAGAGACGGAGGAGCGGTCGGGAGGCACGGGCCTCAGCATCCCCTGGATGACCAGCTGGCAGTCGAGGGACACGTGGTCGGGGATGTCGTACGCCCCCTGGAGGATGAAACACTTCAGCTTGCTCAGAGTGTCCCCGTGGAACGGCATGGTGGCCGTGGCCATGAAGTAGAGGAGGACCCCCAGGGCCCAGACGTCCACATGGCGCCCGATGTAGCCCTTGTTCTTGAAGAGCTCGGGCGCGGCGTAGGGCGGGGAGCCGCAGAAGGTGGTGAGGACCGCGTCGGGGGCGCTGACGGTGCTGAAGCCGAAGTCGCCCACCTTCAAATCGAATCAAACTTTATTCGTATAGCGCATTTCTTACAAGATGCGACTCAATGCGCTTCAATAACCATTATCTTAGAAAGGCTAGAACACACACGCACACACACACACACACACACACACAGACACACACACACACACACACACACACACACACACACACACACAATACTGACAGAGTATGCCGCATGCAGGCAAAAGTAAAAACCTGTACACTATGTAGCCAGGAAAATTCCCTTGCAGCCCCTCTACTCATAGAGCGACTACTAACCAGTTTGCCTAAACCCTTCCCAGCACCCAGCGGTGGGCCCCACCCCCCCCCCCCCGGGGAGCCCCCGCCGCCCCACACCCACCTTGATGCAGTAGCTGGTGGTGTAGAAGACGTTCTCCGCCTTCAGGTCCCGGTGGACGATGTTGTTCTCGTGCTGGAATAATAATAATAATAATAATAACTTTATTTGTATAGCGCTTTTCCTGTAAACGTTGCAGCTCAAAGTGCTCCAATCATTATATAATCTTAATTTAATTATTTAGTCATTTAAAGGCAATAGTAAAAAGATGGGTTTTTAGTCTTGACTTGAACATATTTGCTGAGGTTGCATCCCTAATGTAAACTGGCAGTGCATTCCACAATCTGGAGCATAAAATGAGAATGCAGCCTCACCAAATCTCTTCTTTTGTACATGGAATGGTGCCAAAACATAGGGAAAGTTGAATAAATGGACTGCACTTATATAGCTATGCCTTATTCCAAAGCGCTTTACTTTACAACGGCCTCTCATTCACCCATTCACCCATTCACACACACATTCACACACCAATGGCGGGAAGGTACCATACAAGGCCCCGGCCCGCTCACTGGGAGCAATTTGAGGTTCAGTGTCTTGCCCAAGGACACTTCGACGTGTGGCCATTCGGGGCTCGACTCGAACCGCCGATCTGCCAACCTTGCGATCGTTAGACGGCGGCTCTACCTCCTGCGCCACAGCCGATAGGAAATGTGTATGAAATGTGTATGTGTGTGTGGATGTGTGTGGATGTGTGTGTATGTGTGTGTGTATGTGTGTGTGTATGTGTGTGTATGTATGTACTCTCTTACTGAAGTAGATCTACAGATCCGAACTCCAAAACCGGTGAGTCACTTTTGCACAAATGTATACGCAACATCCCGTTGACATCAATAAATGAATGATGCCCTTTTCCCAAGTTAAGACCGTACATAACAGTACAATGGTGTTGATTGAATGATGTCTCTTTGATATGTAAATCAGGGCTTTAATCATTAAGCTCACCATGTGTTTCACAGCAGAGATGATCTGGGCAAAGATGAGCTTGGCCTCCACGTCAGACAGATGCCCCCTGATGGTGATGCGTGAGAACAGGTCTCCCCCGCTGCCGTACTCCATCACCAGGTAGAGGCGCTTGTTGGTCTCCATGACCTCGTACAGGTGGACGATGTTGGGGTGAGACAGCTTCTCCATGCAGGAGATCTCGGAGGTAAACATAGACTGAGACTTCCTATCCAGACGGAGTTTGTCCATGATCTTGATGGCAACTCTCTCTGAAGGGGGGGAGAACGAGGGGGGGGAGTGAAGGAGAGAGAGAGAAAGAAAGAGAGAGAGAGAGAGAGAGAGAGAGAGAGAGAGAGAGAGAGAGAGAGAGAGAGAGAGAGAGAGAGGAGCGGGGGTGCAGGGTAATGTAATTAAATTAAATTAAATTTCAAGTCTTATTAAAGTCCAACAGAAATATGTGCCTGCCTGCAGGAACAACGCAGGTAAAGTACTGTTACGGAGACTAGGAAGACCCCCCATCTCTCCTGGCGTCTCAAACTGTCCGCTACAGAAATTAAAGAAATGTGTAAAACATGACATGAATTCACCACAGGGGGTGAGGGGGGATCTGGGGCGATCAGGAGACGCTTAGCTCAGGCGACCACCCCATGTCCTCTGGCATCGGTGTTCACCAGGTATTCATCCTGTCTTAATGCCCCTATGAAGACCCCCCATCTTTCCAGAGACACACACACACACGCACGCACGCACGCGCGCACGCATGCACACACACACAAGCACGCACGCATGCACACACACACGCGCACACACACACACACACACACAGACACACACACACACACACCACACGCGCGCGCAAGCACACACACACACACACACACACACACAAACACAAGGTATTCACCCAGTTTTAATGCCCCTCCTGGAGGGATAGACTGTGTGGCACTGTCAACGAGTCCAGAGGGACGGGGTCAGCTCACAATGAACTGGTCACTAGGTAATATCAGTGAGCTATGTCTATATAAGCCTTCTGCCAGACCCCAGGCCTCTAATCTTGACGTTAGAATTATAAGGTTCAATCTCCATCTTTGTCAAAATTGAGTTTTTTACATAACCTGATCCATTAGGTGTTTATTAATGCCTGTGTGGTGTTATTTTTAAATGTTGACATTTTTGAGTTAGTAATTCATAAAATACAAAGGTTCCATCTCACAAAACATAATGGAATGTAAAAACTTTGACGCTCAATATCTCTGAACTGCCCTAAACGGAGATAGAACCTTATAAATCTAAGCTCACGATATAGTGTAGTGAATGGCCCAAAAACATGAATGAATGAACAATAATCGATCAACAAACCGAATAAATCAATGCTTATGTCAATGTCAACCTTACCTTTGGTCAGTGCGTGGATCCCCAGTCTGACGTGAGAGAAATTCCCTGTCCCCACCTCCCCCCTCAGGTCGTAGAAGGCGATCCGGCGGCCCAGCATGAGGTCGTTGACCACCCTCTGGTTGTGGGCCATGTCGTAGACGACCCTCTCGAAAGGCTTCATCCTCGGATCGGCGGGCGGCTCTGTCGGTATCTGACGGGCGCGGATAGGCGCGGCGGGTTTGGATGTTTTGTATGTTTCCACCTCAGTCACACTCTTGGGCTTCTTGTCCTCTTTGCGTCTCGACCATGCTAGTCTGGATTTGATGCCTAGAGACATGGAGAATATCATATGTAAATGGTAAACGGACTGACTTATATAGCGCCTTTATCCAAAGGCCTCTCATTCACACATTCACACACCAATGGCGGCAAGCTACCATGCAAGGTGCCGGCCCCGCTCACTGGGAGCAATTTGGGGTTCAGTGTCTTGCCCAAGGACACTTCGACATGTTGCTCACTGGGAGCAATTTGGGGTTCACTGTCTTGCCCAAGGACACTTCGACATGTGATGTGGCCAGCCGGGGCTCGAACCGCCGATCTGCCAACCTTGCGATCATTAGACGGCGGCTCTACCTCCTGGGACACAGCCGCCCCAATATAATATGTCATTTAGCTGACGGTTTTATCCAAAGCGACTTACTACATTGCAGTGAGTGCTGCGTACATTTTTCAGTTGTTAGCTCCATGCTCTACAAACTGAGCCACAGAGGGCCATGGAGGGGGAAAGGTTATAAAATAAGAGGGCAGTTTTAGATGAGATTCATGGGTCAATGTGATGTATTCTGTCTGTGGAGATTCACTGTTGAAGGTTACATTTCGTTAGCATGGTATATCATGGACAGGTGTGTCTGTCAGCATGTGGATCCCAGCTCTACCTCTCGTACTCTGACTGGGCTTTCAAACTGTAGAATGACAGTCTGTCCTGCTCACTTCCTGGAGGTCAATGAACAGGTGATTTAGCATTTGGCACCTCGACCAATGGAGAGGACAGTGAGGACGTTCATAATGAGATCAGCCTATTGTACAGTACGTTCATCTGCATGTGTAAGGAGGACTCCTGTAATCCCAGAGTAGCTGACTCACAGAACGTATCTCAACCAGCATAACATTACAATCACTGGCGGACTCAGGCTGTTTGAAGGGCAGGGACGAAAAGAAAAAAACAACATGGGACCCCATCAGTGCACATGGTCAAGTTTAGACCATTGGAAGGGCAGCCAATAGGGCACATCCTCTAATTTTGCCACTTAAAATAGCACTTTAGTGCGACGTTATTCAACTGTGGGGGCACATGGTCAAGTTTAGACCATTGGAGGGGCACCAATAGAGCACGTCCTCTCATTTTTGCCACTCAAAAGGGCATTTAAGAGAGACGTTTTTCAACCGTGGGGGCACCAGGAGGGGCGGTCGCCCCCCCTGCCCCCCCCCCCCTGAGTCCGCCACAATGAAGGTTACATGTGCATGAAAATGAGGGCGCAATACACTTAGAAATAGTTAGGGCCTAATTACACATCTTTTGAGGAGACATCCAGTATCCTATCTATGCTTTTACTGTATGTAACCACTATGTGTTTATGATATTGTTGAACTTCATTGGAGAAACAATGAAAAGAATATACAATGAACATGCCTTTGAGAAATATGTATTGTCATTATTTCATATCTACTGTTACATATCATTGCAGTGTTGACACCAGTAACTGATGATATCGATTGATATGGATTTGGTGTTGTTTCTAGCAATGTACTATTATGTCATACAGTCGTTCAGATGAACCAATCTGACCTCAATCAAGACTGTAAACAATTTAATAAGATAACTAAGCTAACCATGGCGTTGAACACAAAAAGGTCAAGAAAGCTAAATGGAGACAGGCCAGAAAGGTCACAGGTCAAACCTCTCTATAACTGTTTGGAGGATTAACCAATGAGGTAACAGGATCTTGTTATGGCTTATTCCCTGAATATGTAGGCTAGGTTTCCTCCTATCTTTTTCAAAGTGTTTCCACACGACATGTATTAATCCTGTTAAGAGGTTGTTGTTGTTGTTGTTGTTGTTGTTGTTGTTGTTGTTTAAGTAGTTTTTTTTTTGTACTATCTGCACCCCTGTGAATCTGTTTAGAGAGGAGATTTTGCCAAATGAATAGAGTGAACTGCTGTGCTGTAAGTACATTGAATTTTTCTGTAGGCCGAGATAAATGTGTCAGATATGTGAGGGAATTGATTAAGTCAACAGGTCTAATAATATAGTAGTTGGTTTAGTTATATCCCTATACAAATGTATAATTCTGGCAGTTTTTGTCATCTTCAATCTGGTTTGAACGTAACTGTCACCGGCATAGACCGATCCATGTTCTTGCCTCCGTAGGGATCAGGATTACAGACCCGCTTTTGGCACAGTATTACTGGTTTAGTCCTGGTCACTGTGTTCTAATTATACTACACAGGGAAAGGCACTGGGTTACATTCAGTATAGCAGGGTTCCCTACAAGTCTCAACAAGTCAAATTCAAGACCTTTTTAGACCTCTTTGAATATAATTTTAGACCTATTCGCGACACCATATGATAGCTTTTTGTCATCCTCGAGGTGATGAAATTAAGGATTTCACTGCCATACAGACAAAAAAGGAAGCGAATTGGCATTTTTTGGGTTCCAGCTTGATTAATTTCCGCGTAAATAGATGTGGTCGGACTGATTTCCTTGCAGGATCTCATTTTTAAGACCTAGCACCTCATTTTTAGACAGAATAACTGAAATTTGTGACCTTTTTAGGCCTTACTGATTGGATTGCTGAATTTTAGACTTTAAGGTTAAACTATTATTAATTAATTTGAGACTTTTGGGTTAAACTATTACCCAACACAATAGTCAGACCCAGAAAGATTAGGACCACTGATGTATTTCAGTCAGTGATCAGACCCCTCTGTGCTGTGATTAGATTATGTGTTGTTGTCAAGGGATGCAATATAATTCCTGCCCTCTCTCTCTCTCTCTCTCTCTGCACCTATTTTTGAGAATTATAAATTCTTCTGTATGGTGGCTTACTCTCTATCTACTGTAATGTAATGTAGAGTCATGTTGGCATGTTGTAACACTCTGTTATTCTCGCATAGAGAGACATTTAGTAAAAATCTAAGACGATGGACATGGCATCCCAAGTGAAAGGTAATCAGACACCATGATTGGAGCGAATTCCTTTTGAATTCCATACTACATTTCGGTAGTGAATTAAATTGAAAAATTAATTGAAAAAAGAGCATTCGTTTTCAAAGAAGCGATGTGGAAATCTGAGTATCTTGGTATACTGTACAGTATGTTCAAATTGTCAGCAACTCAATTGTGCAACCTCTTTACATTCTACTCTAAATTGAAAATAAAAAGCTGGGGTGCTTAGGTGGCGTAGCGGGTTAAGCGTTGACCATCCAACCGCAGGGTCCCCAGTTCCTGCATGTCACCCCTCCTCTCTCTCTCACCCATCCTTCCTGTCTAAATCTCTACTGTATCTGTCAATAAAATGAAAAATATGAGTGGGACTGCCCCACTCAGAAAAAATAACAAATAAAATAAAAAGCGTTTGGAATTTTGAATTGAATTGAAGTTTCAAAACACTTCCTGAATTGATGGAATTGAAAAGGAATTCCCCCCGACCCTGTTAGGCACTGAATTCTCTGGCCAAAACCATATAGCCTAGATTATTTACTTGTATGTTACAGCAAGTTAACGACCAGTGTGGCTGTAATGAAAGAGCCATCCAGTCAGTCTTAGAGGTGTCCTTTGACGTACAGTAGGTCTGTCCTACAGTATATAAAAGCAAATCATCAGCAATTGGCATTGTAAAAACATAGGCCAGCAATCTCTCTTCAAACGTTGACTTTTGATTTGTGGGTCTAAAACCAAATAGCAAAAGGTTTACAATACCTGAAAATGAGAGATATTAATGTATTTTGTATTTAAGAATAAACAACTATATATATCATAATAATAATAATGGATTACCTGCTTGCTGTGGATCCTTCATCTCTCAAGCCCTCAGGAGACTCACACAGGCTCGTGCATGTGAATGCTATCCTCTCCTCTCACTAAATCTGTCTCCTGACAATCCTATTAGCAGCCTCTCAGCCTGACATAAAGAGACTAGAGGCCGGAAATGCTGCATAGGCACTTTTCTATAACAATAATAATAATAATAATAATAATAATAATAATAATAATAATAATAACTTTATTTGTATAGCGCTTTTCCTGCAACGGTGCAGCTCAAAGTGCTTTAATCATTATATAATCTTAATTTAATTATTTTGTAATTTAAAGGCAATATTAAAAGGGTGGGTTTTTATAATCTTAATTGTATTATTTAGTCATTTAAAGGCAATATTAAAAAGATGGGTTTTTAGTCTTGACTGTCTTGAACATATGTGCTGAGGTTGCATCCCTAATGTAAACTGGCAGTGCATTCCACAATCTGGGTGCATAAAATTAGTGTACAATGTACAAAGTACAGCTCTGAATGAATCTGATCTCTGTATGGCACTGGCTACCAAATCAACGTGTTAAATTATAAAATTATAACATTTTGTATAATCTGAAGATTGAATAGTTTGAAACTATTTGTAATGAAACGGCTTCAAGTAAAACAGTTTGATTACAATGTGATCACCATCTGACAGTTGGGATGCAGTTGTCAGCATCTTTCTCTGTTACTGTTTCCAACATTTGTGAACTGCTTAGGAGTTTGTGAACACACACCCATGCTACGGGGGGCGTTTGGTTGGCTTTGGGTTGCAGCCAATCAGCACCTCTCGCCTTCGGTCATTCAGCCAACCGCAGACCAGGGCTAGTTGGCGGGAGGGGAAGGGGAGGGACTTTCGAATGTGTTATTCACCAATCAGAACACGTTTCCTCCAGCTCCGCGCTAAACGAGCACATGTGCTCAGATGTGTTTATACCGTGAAACTAGTCTCTGAAATCTACTTTGGCGGCATAATCTAATGGCGGCCACGGTGGCAGTCGTGCATACACCTCCTGTCGTACCCATAGAGGCAGAACAGGGGAACAGCGAGGAAGAGGAGGGTCGACCCCCGGGGGGGAACGAGGCAGAGGAAGAGACCCAGAACCAACACCCGGGGTTACCTAACCCAGCCCCGCAGAACCACCGCCTGGCCAAGCTGCCCCTGTCCCGCATCAAGTCCCTGATGAAAGCCGACCCCGACGTGTCCCTGGCCAGTCAAGAGTCTGTGTTCGTGATAGCTAAAGCCACAGTAAGTTAAAAAGCATTGCAATGCAATCCCTTGACAACAAAGAGCTAACAGTGATACTCAGCTAACTTAATACCATAGCTGGCTGTAGCTAGTGTGTGTGTGTGTGTGTGTGTGTGTGTGTGTGTGTGTGTGTGTGAGAGAGTGAGAGAGTGAGAGTGTGAGTGTGTGTGGACTGCTGTCTGACCCAGTGTGAGTGAGAGAGAGACTGGAGACTGAAGACCTCCATCTCTTCAGGTTACATCTTAACTGCTCCTCCTGAGACATCTTCTGCCCCCCAGCACTGCGTCTCCTGAAGACACCCGCTTTTCCCCTCTACTGTGTCCCTAAAAACTTCTGTTGATCCCCTTGTACTGTCTCTCTGTTTCTCCAGTGTCTATATAAAATAAAATAAAATAAAAACTAGGTTTAGAAGAAGGTGATAGAAGAAGGTTTTTCCTTCTATCAATGGCCCCGGGCCTGAGCTGGATTACTCTTCCTGCTACAACTGGTGGATTGATGATTCACTTGCTTAGTCAAATGTATTGATTGTCAGTCGCTTTGGAATAAGGCGTCTGCTAAATGCCAAAAATGTAAATGTAAAATGTAATTGATGCTGGGCAACTCTTCATCGAGGAGTACCGTACTGTAGCTATCCGAAGGATGAGGTTGTAATCCACCCACCAATGTCTGTGATACCATAGGCCCATAGTGACTGTCAAACATCTTGTCTTATAGGAACTCTTTGTTGAGATGATTGCCAAAGACTCCCTGGTGTATGCCCAGCAAGGGAAGAGGAAAACGTTGCAAAGGAAAGATTTGGGTAAGACCTGACAAACAAACATTACGGTAGTGACTCTAAAGGGACCTTCCTGACCAGCGTCACGTCGACACCCAGGGGGTCAAAACCTAAACCTGCCCCTAACCGTAACCCTTAACTCTAAAACTGCCCCTAACCCTAACCCTTAACTCTAAACCTGCCCCTAACCCTAACCCTAAAACTGCCCCTAACCCTAACCCTTAACTCTAAAACTGCCCCTAACCGTAACCCTTAACTCTAAACTGCCCCTAACCGTAACCCTTAACTCTAAAACTGCCCCTAACCCTAACCCTTAACTCTAAAACTGCCCCTAACCCTAAACCCTTAACTCTAAAACTGCCCCTAACCGTAACCCTTAACTCTAAACCAAATGTTAACCGATTCGGAAATCCAACATAAGTTTGCTGGTTAGTTGTGTCCCGTTTTTTTTTTTTACCCAAACATTACCTACCACACACCAGTCATGGATGATCACCCATACCATAACCGATGCTCAGGTCAAAGGTCAGAGGTCAACACTGGCCCTGGAGAGCTAATGGGTGTGCATGCTTTGGTTCCAGCCCAGTACCACTGAAACAACTAACCAAGGTTCTGATGAGCAGGTGATGAGTTGAGTAATCTGTTGGTACTGGGTTGGAACAAAAGAACAGCAGCCCTCCGGGACCAGGTTTAATGACAACTGCCTCATGTTCTCACATGAAAGTCAGAATCAGGACCCGGAGCAAGTGGATGAGTTCGCAACATTGTTGCATAAATAATTTCTCTGATTTGCATTCTCACAGCCCTTCATGTAAACGAAGTAACATACGCAATCGAAGCAACAGACGTGGTAGTTGATTGGTCAGAAAAATGTAAAATTGCCTGTTCGTCCCGCTGTTATCCAGATCAACACACATGCGCTGTTGTTTTCCTATGGACAGCCTCGATGCGTCGTTTCTAACCGGAGCGAAACCACCCTTTTCAAGCGGAGCATCTGTCGGCTATTTGCTCCGGGAGCGACTTCTCACAGCTCCAAACGACGCAGAGCAAAGCGAATTTTATCCTAAACTCCGATTCAAGTGAAGCAAATGTTCTAGTGAGAACACACCCTTAGTCTGTGACTGAGTTGTCTCTAACCTTGTCTTTCCTCTGATTGACAGACAATGCAATAGAGGCCATTGATGAGTTTGCTTTCCTAGAAGGTAAGTTTTGTTTACTGCTTAGCAAAGCCTCTACTAACTAGATTCTCTACTAACTAGATTCTCTATCACATTGACATAGTTGGATGTGATGCTGTAGCCATTGCTGTTGGCCAAATTGAATGACAGAATTTCTTTCTTTTTTTTTAAAACTTTCTGTCAAGGTACTCTGGACTAAATATTACAATCGGAGGACAGCAGAATGAGAGTTGTTTACGGACACATTCTGGACACAGACACATCGATCTGTTTTTTTCATCATCAAGTGGACATTGTAAAGGCTTTTGCTACTGAACATGTAATAACTGTAAATACATCAGTGATGATCAACCTCCCTCGGCCAGTCTTGTATACACAGAGTCTACCATTTTTATGTGTAAATATTGTGAGATATAATAATGTTGAAATAAATCATACAAATGTGTTAAACCCTATTCATTTGGAAGTATTGTATGATTATTATTATTGGTTATCTGTTTGTTTTGTGTCCTGTCCAGGCAACAATACTGTTTGTGTGCACCATTCTTCCAAAGGGAGGAAGATATAGATTTTCAATTTGAATATAATGAAAACATCATGAAACATACAAATCTATCTACCGAAAAGAAAGAAAGGGCACCTACTGCACAACATGGGACCCCATCAGTGCACATGGTCAAGTTTAGACCATTGGAAGGGCAGCCAATAGGGCACATCCTCTAATTTTGCCACTCAAAAGGGCACTTAAGTGCGACGTTTTTCAATTGTGGGGGCCACATGGTCAAGTTTAGACCATTGGAGGGGCACCAATAGGGCACGCCCTCTCATTTTCGCCACTCAAAAGGGCATTTTTGCCACTCAAAAGGGCACTTAAGTGAGACGTTTTTCAACCGTGGGGGCACCAGGAGGGGCAGTCGCCCCCCCTGCCCCCCCCCCCCCCTGAGTCCGCCAGTGGGTCTTGCAAATGACCAGGCCTTCTGTCTGCAGACTAACGGATAAAGACTTGGGACATTTCCTTTCCAAATGCCACTAGCTAACTCTGTCTGCCGGCTCCCAGCTTACAGCCCACATTTATGCATCATGCCATTATATCCTGTTTATTTTAGTTCTCTATAAATTACCAAACCAGAGAGAGACAGAGAGAGAGAGAGACAGAGAGGGAGAGAGAGAGAGAGAGAGAGGCAGAGAGAGAGAGAGAGAGAGAGAGAGAGAGAGAGAGACTTGAACTGAACCACAGGTCCATAATCAAACGAGCATACTATGAGCTTTAGTGCAGATTAGAGTCGTGCCCCACGCCAGGGCCGAGGCATGCCAGGGTTAGCTCCGGCCTGCGCTGGTGGTCTGTTCTTCTTGCGATGGCAAATGAAATTTATCTGGAGGAAATCAAGGCTAGACTAAAAATACACAACAACTATTATGATGTGCTGCTGGGTGCATTCCTGAACAGAGTCCCCTAGATCTAGCTAGCGTACAGTGTCAGTTTAATAATGTCTTGTGCCTCTTTTTAGATACTTAATTAGAGCATTATATGTTAAGAGTTAAGTTCATGTTAATGTCCTGACCTATGCTTTTCCATTCCTAAAATAATCTCAAGCCAGAGGATGGTTTGTATGATTATGAAAATGTATTTTCTTCTTTCTGGAATGATAGAATTGTCTGTTTTCCTTTCACAAGCTTTTGTTAAACACATCCATTCCTGAACAGGGGTTCCCTTTCGCACTCCCAAGCCCACTCAAGACCCATCGGGGGTTTTGCAATGATTCTAAATAATTGCCTCGGTGTATTTAACCAAACATGTTCTGGCTTAGTGTTACACTGAGCAAAGAAACAACCCTGTGAGAAGCACAGATGTTGGTATGAGACGACTGCTGCCTGCGCAGAAGAACACTAGTCTGGTCTACTCCCATTAGAAGAATGCCAGGCGAGCCGGGCAGTGTGGAACACGCAGTACTTTAGCTATCATAAAACATAATCACAACATCTTGCATGGATGGATGCAACTGTATTTCCACAGACAGTCAATAAACAACGTTTCATTAGGGTTAGTGTGTGTTCTTTATATAAAGTTAGATGCTTCAGCAATGCCTCTTGTCTTCTCAAGCAGAACATGGACATAAATAGAAATAACTAACTCCTGAATTGTGACTCACTATTAAGCTGAAGAAGGTGGAAGCTACAGGCAATTCCTGAAGTAATTAACAAATAACAAATACGTTTGCTGTATTCCATCTGTACAGTATGATGATGATGATGATGATGATGATTGACTAAGTTAATTGCAGAGAGGAAATTCTTCCCACAGCTCACCAGTTATACAACCAGAAATAAATATGTTATTGTTATGGAAAAGATGACATACCTTTTGAGACTCAAAATCAATATATTTGAAAAAATACTGTGAAAAATGGAACATTTATATGAAACGTGACACCTCCTAATTTAATACTCATTCAGAATATATGACCAGTAACATGTTGATTGAAACACCTCTGGACTTCTTATATATTCTTACTTTCTCCCTTTTTTCTTACTTTTTTTTCTTTTTCTTTTCACTTTTTTACCCCCCTCTGTTTATGGGTTATGCTATGTTTCTTTACTCTTTGTTTTATCAGAAGATGTAGATATGATGTTCTGTCCATGTCTATGCTGAAACCCAATAAAAAACTCAAGTGATAAAAAAACAAAACACTAGTTTTAATCTCAAAGTTCTGCTGCCCTCTGGAACTGAACACAGAGATCCATTTTGGGTAAGCTGTCACGGACCACATGTGTAGCAGGTCATGTCCCTTACCGTTTCTCGGGGGGACATAGCCTCCCTAACCTCTCCCCGGGCCCTTTACCCCCTCAATGAGGAAGACGGGTCTTTAAAGGCATTTATAGGTGGTTATGAATTCCATTGTTTGTATTTTTTCAACCTTTGTTTGGCTGTGTTTGTGCGTCTATACTACAGTGATCTCTTAATCGCCTCGGAGAAATGCAGGAAATGTGTTTGGCTCACCAGCAGACCTGAAGTCATAGGGAAAGTATGTTTTCGCAGCTGAAAGATTCCAACCTGATTTCTTAAGGGTTGAATTCTTGCACGCTCCCCCCCCCCACCCCCCCACCTTACCCCCTCTGCCTCCCCCCTCCTCACCCCTCAATACACAGACGGCATATTTTCACTTCCAGGACTTCAGGTATGCAAGGAGTCAGATAGGGAGTTTTATTGTGTTCTTGACGTCTAGAAGCTTCCAGTCATAGGCCTCCTCACCATTCATGGGAGATCTGCCTTAAATGAAACCATCAGTATAGTCTATTCATGCATTTCTCTCTCAGTGTGTGTTAACCTCTTAGACATCATACATGAATTGGGGGTATATGGTACATGTGGGAAAACTAGGGTTAGGTTTAGGTGCTAGGGTGACTTGGTACATGCTGGCATGTCTAACCCTAACCCTAACCCTAACCCTAACCCTAACCATAGCACCCTAGCACCTAACCCTAACCCTAGTTTTCCCACATGTACCGTAACATACAGACTGTATTACAACCCTGCATCCACCAGTTACAGTGGTTTACATAGGATACAGGTACATAGACACAGGTACATAGACACAGGTACATATAGATACAGGTATGTAGATACAGGTACATAGATACAGGTACATAGACACAGGTACAAACAAGTATAAACAAGAACGACGAGGGGACATTTCCAAGCGTCATGAGTTGCTGAGCGTTTGAGACTACTGTTATGTTCATAAGGTGCAATGTTTATTTGTGTTTGCATTCTTACCATTCTTGTACATGTTTATTTAATGGAATACCGTGTGTATTACTGAAGCCCTTAGAGAGGGAGGGGTGAGGGAGGGGTGCTGCTGTCATCCAGTTACAGCTCCTCTGCAAGGTAAAGCTGTGGGTTTCCTCCACGACGGGGAGCGTCAGATGGGTTCTAGTAACACCCTGCCTGCCAAAGCAAACCCTCCACCCTCCACACCGCCTCCCCCGCCACACACACACACACACACACACACACACACACACACACACACACACACACACACACACACAGACACAGCCATTGACACAGACATACACAGAGAGACACACACACACACACACACACACACACACACAGAGACACACAGACACACACGACACACAGACACAGCCATTGACACAGACATACACAGACACACACACACACACACACACACACACACACACAGAGACACACACACACACACACACACTCTCACACACACACACACACACGCACACACACCGCCTTTTTATGGCTCTCAGGACATACAGTAATGATGTATAGTCATACTACTATATAGTCACATTGATTGAACAACAGTTGTTCTTTTTGTACCATAACATGAACACATTTATGATAATCTTCTGATGTGTCTTTGTGCAGCGTAAGCAGCATACTGGTGCAGAGATGGATGGTAGCCCTGGCTCGCCTGACAATAGTCATGTGCCTCTTTCATCTCAGCGCCACTTGGGTCGAGTTAATACCGTGACGGAGGAATGATGCTCAGTATTGTAGTAGTATTCTGTTGTTCTCCGCTCCTAATCAGATCCTGCTGGTGTTGTTTTGAAGTATCCCTTTAATGTGACTTGTTGATGTCTGAACCGCAGATAAAGCCCTCCAGCATATTTCTGTGGTGATAGTTTTTTGGGAAACAAACCGAATGTTTTCTCTTTGAATGATTCGGTATGAGAAATGCCTTTTAGATCATTACAGGAATACAAAACAGACGGGTTTGCGCACTGCTTTGTTATAACGTTGTAATGGCATTGTCATTAGGCTACATTGTTGTAATCTGTCCAATGAATGTACTGCCATAGGCTTTCTGCTGTTTTTTAAAAAGACAATCATAACATAGCTGCAAGACTAATGGGGGTAATTATGCCGTTAACTAGGTAGTGTGCACTGGCAGTGTCCATGACTGCAGTAGGTTGCCATAAATCTGAATTATTATTATTATTAATATAAGTGCTGTTTTTTGGAAAGTACCTTTGAAGAGGGCAAAGACACAGGAATGAAACGAGCGAGTGTGGTACTCAGAGTAGAGAGAGAGAGAGGGAGAGAGAGAGAGAGAGCTGGAGAGGGAGGGGACGTGAGGGTTCGGGAGTGGGTGGGTGGGTGTGTGCGTGTGTGCCTGTGTGTGTGTGTGCGTGTATGAGGGATATCGAGAGAGGAGTGAGAGAGGGGGGGAGAGGGAGAGGAGAAAAAGAGAGGGAAGGGAGATAGTTAAAGGGAGAGAGAGTGAAAAGGGAGGGGAAGGAGGGAGGGAGGGAGGGAGTCAGAGGAGGGAGAAATATAAGAGACAGAGCAATAGAGAGAAAGGTAACAGAGCGGATTACTTCCATTGCTTCCCTGCCAGCCAGCCTCACCATGTTCCTCCAGACACTGACTGTTATTGCTCTCTCTGCTGTCCTCCTGGCCTCGGTGGAAGGTAAGACTAAGATTCCACCTCTACTGTAGTGTAACCCTCAC